>NW_005842185.1:1657338-1659078 GCF_000455745.1 Alligator sinensis | reverse complement strand
TCCCTTGTGTTCCTCAAGAACCTACTACATCCTTTCTGTATATTTCAAAAGTAAAACTATATGTACTGACAGTAATATATTAAAAGCTAGCGTAATCCAATTTTCAACAGCCACATTATGTTTTGTTTTGGGTTATGACTGTTAAAAGCAAACTGCAGATCCATTTTCTCAATGTCATACAGTGTGAAGTCCCTGATACTTTCATTTGACAAAGATGCAAAACAATATCAGCAGCCAGCAGAGGGAGCCAATGATTTTTTTAGCTGCTTTACCATCCTAATTAAATCAATGAGACAAAGATGAAAAAGGCAATGTAAAAAAGGAATGTTAAAAATTACAATTTTACTATGAATGTATGCAAGACATAATAGTCAAAGTATTGTTTTTTAACTACTCCCATATATTTATAACTTTATAGCTAGAACTCTCTAACTATAATCTCTTGCCTTTTTGTTTCTATAACTGCTCTAGTAGAAGTCAAAATATTGCCTTCACTTGAGTCTTTAATCTCCATTGCAAATACTTATGCATGTGCTTAACTTTGCTTAGTCCCAGGAAGGTTATCAAAATAATATAAGGAAAAATATGTAGATTATTTTCTAGAGCAGTGATTTTTAACTAGGGTGCCATGGCACATAAGCACAGGCTCAGCCTTGTCCCTGTCTGGATGATCCTCCACCCAATTGCCTGGCCCCCCTGCAAGGATTGCAATGCATGAATTAGTTTTTTGAAATTGGGTGCAGTTCAATTCACAGAAGTTATGACCGGATGCTCTGGGCACCTCTACACATTTATTAATGCGCTGTAGTTACTGTGCATTAAGTTTAGTACTTGGTTAACCAAATACTAAATCAACTCACAATAACTTGTGTTACTGTGCAGTTTTACTGGCATACAGGTTTTTAGCAACACTTATTGTGTAGTAACCTAATACTACTGCATGTATTAGTGCATTAGCACAGTTTTTCCTTGGCATACTACTGCACAGTGTTATTAGACTACTATGCAGTTAGCATCTCATGTAGACGCGCCCTCTGAGTTCAAAAAAGGTTGACATCCACTTTTATAGTGTCACTACACTGGGTGACAAGGCTCCTGGGGATCCCAGGTGCAGGAGGGATTCCCTCCTGACACCCCCAAATGATGGAGGAACAAAGCCCAGAACAGGCTGAAGGGCTGCTCACCTTCCCTGCAGCGACCTGGGCCCGAGGAATGGAGATGTATGCAGTGTCTCTCCCACGCTTTAGAAGCACGCTCTGCCTGTGTGTGGGAGAGTGTGCAGCTGATGACATCATAAAAGAGTGCCCTGGGCATCGGCAAGCCCTGGGAAGCAGCATGGGAGCAAAGGCAGCATGGGCTGCAAGGCATGCCCTTGCAGACCCAGCAGAAGCTGGATAGGATGCTGAGGGAGCGCCCCCATGCTGGCATGGGGGACAGCTGGGAGCATCTCAACCCCTGAAGACCGGCAGTGGAACCCCAGAGAGTGACTAGTGGGACCCACCACAAGAGTGAACCCACCAGACAGAGCTTCCGACACACAAGTCCCATTCCCCGGGTGGCACCACGCTAGATGCTGGGGTACTTCTTAAGTTTTGGTTTTCTTTTATTTTTGAAGCTTTGTTGCCACAGAAGCAGGATCATCCCAGGAAAGAGTACCCTGGCAGGACCCCAGGGGGACCCAGCAGGGAGAGCCGGTAGCCACAGACTTTTCCTCTTTAGAGGGGATGGCCAAAACAGGGA
>NW_005842185.1:1642332-1657196 GCF_000455745.1 Alligator sinensis | reverse complement strand
GCAGAGTTCCAACCTAAGGGTGGAGGGGCACTCCATCTCCAGAGGAACCTCCCAATTTTCTTATACCATCAAGACGTGGCATGTGAGTGTGACAAAGCATTTGCAGTGCCTGCCATTTTAAAAGCTGGGTCAGGCATCCAGCAGGTGCCTGATGGTGGCAGTCATTTTGAGAACCTAGTATAGAAAGGCTGCAGTGTGTTGCTCCCAGCTGAGGCAGAAACATCACCTAGCTGAGCTGCAGCAAGAACAACCAGGAGGTAAGGGCAAGAGCTTATGGGGATGGCTAGGAAGCTCTTGGTCCTGGGCATGACCTAAAACTGCACCCTGCTGGGGATGGGCAGCCTGGTGGGGCTCATGGTGGCACAAGAGTCCCCAGAAAATGTCAGGCCAGTTACCACCCCGGTGAAAGGCAGGTCTGGGTGCCTTAACCCTGAGCCTCCACAATACTGTGGGTACAAGGGGGCCAGGCATGGCTACAGCCACCTGAGCACAAAGAGGGTATAAGACCCAGGCAGGGTCAGGCACAGCTGCAGCCACCTGAGCCTCCACAGGGAAGGGAAACCCCGGAGCTCCAAAGGAGAGAGACATCAGCTGGCAGAGCTGAGGCTCAGGAACAACTTGCAGGTTTATGGGCTGGGGCTATGGGAATGGAGGAGGCTTCTGGTCCTGGGCATGACCTAATACTGCACCCTGCCAGGGATGGGTGGCCTGGTGGGGCTCCTGGTGGTGCGGGAGTCTGCAGGAAATGACAAATCAGTTACCAACTCAGTGAAAGGCAGGTAGGGGTGCCTTAATAACCCCAGCTCCCACAACTGGGTGGGTAAGAATAAGGGTGGAGTAGGTTGCCTGATGAGAAGGGGTCTAGTTGGGGTCCAGACCAGAGTGTTATGGGGCCCAGTATGGGGCCAGAGATATTAAGAACTTAGATCCTATCTGCGAGGCATGGGCTGCAGGGTATGGGAGATTTGGAGCTGCAGATAGTGTCTCCTGGCATCAAGGCATGTAATGGGCAGTCTCCCGCATTTTACCACCCGTTTTGAGAACAGCAAAGTTGTGGCAGACAAGACTGGGAGGACTGCTCCATAGACAGGTGGGTGGGCTGATGTGAGACCCAGCCTCGAGAGCAGCCCCCTGTCACAGTGAGCAAGAGGAAGATCCACCCCAGGTAGGGAGGCTCTAAGTGCCCAGCTCTCCCTTGCCGGGCATATAAACATGTAAGGAATATTTTGGATGATAACTTGTACTGGATGAACTATATAGTTCTATATAGAAATCTTAGACAAACTTTCAGGCATGATGTACCCTTCCTCAGGTCTAGCTACATTATTTAGATTGCTTCTAGTCATTCCCATATATAGTACAATCAGTTTCAGAAATCCTTTATCCGTTTAATCTATATCAGCTATATAATGACAGTTATTTGTTTTCAAATGGTTCAAAAGTAAATAAAATCCAACAAAACATCAAGAAAAACAACTGTTTAAGTATACTGTGTGCTTAATATTTTAAAAGTGTTATATTTAGGTTATAAACAGAATGATTTATACATAATTGTAATTTACTTGGCCCAAATTCCAAATGTGTTAGCTAGCAGACTTGCCAGATACAAGAAAAAATTATCATTAATGGTCAAGTACAATACATGTAAATGAAACCACTGCCAAAGCCTCTACTTATATGAGTAGGTCAATTTAAATACTAAAATGTGCTTCAGCAAAATCTGTTTATAACGTATCCAGTATCAAGTCCTCTGATATTGCTTCAGACACCAATGATATTGTTGGAAAACTCCAACAGAAGGAGCAGCCGTATTTTAAAATGCCCAAAACTTTTAGGTCTAAAAGAATGTTATAAAAAATTAACATCCATAACGCTGCCTCTCAAATGCACATTCTCAATAAATAAGCATTGAGAATTTCAACTGCATAGAGTATGTCTTTCTAATGAAACTTAGTGAAAAGAAATTTGCCTTAGCTTTCTACAATATACTTATATATAGCTGTGATTTAAAGCTATAAAACCTAAGTATTAAATCTGGGGAACAAAATATACCATATCAAATCTATTAACATGGCATCCAATCACCAATGGTGATTTACCACTAAAGGCAACACTTTCAAAAGTAAATTTGGGTGCGCACTTCAAAGGTGTCTCAACTTGGAATCTCAAGAATTGAGGATTCCTGCCCTCCCCCTCCCAAAACAATGGCCAGTTTTGAAAAATTGACTGCAAATGAAGTGAAATACTCTGTTGCAAGGATTTAAAAAAAAAAATAACTTTATTACAGAAGACACTTTAATTTTTATTTCATGGAAAGTATTCAGACCTGGGTGTTTTTTTATCACTGAAATGCTGAACCTATCATCCTAATACACAGCCTAAGATTCATGGCCTAACAAAGGGGTGGCCAGGTCAGATATCCTGGGTGCCAACTTGAGGGGGAGGGGGAAGAAAAAAATGGCTACCACCAGGGCTACATGGTCAGGCCCACAGTGCAGTTGTAACCCGAAGCTGTCCCTTCCTTTGTGTTTGGCAGCTGCCCCAGGTGCCTGGCTGCATTGTTACACCTCTGACTGGTGTAACAACGCCACTAGGAGATACAGACATTTTACTGAGTTATAAAAGTGCACTGAACTGAAGCTTGCTAAGAGGAGACAGAATCTGAAGCAAACCTGAACTACTTCAGATAATCTGATTTTCATACTGCAAGAATTTTAACAGCATCAGGCATGAAATCTTCCCATCCACCTAGAATTAGTCTTATTCATGTTGAATTTACTGCCCAAAGGCCAGGTGCCATTTGTAGAATATTCCCAAAAATAATTATCTAAAAGATGCAGCATATTTAACTTATTTCCACAATAGTAATGAATCCTGAAGTGTTGTCATTATCACCTCTAACACTGTAAGACTATAATACAGATAAAAATAAATAGCTTACCCATAAAAAGAAGAACTTAGATTTTATCTTATGGTGAAAAGGAAAAAATAAACTGCTGCTCACTTAGGTTGGATGGTAAGCAGAGAATTTACCCCTAACTGGTTGGACTTAGCATGACTTTAGTTAATTTCTCAATAAAAATATCACTTTCCCCTTCCAGCACCTTCTAATCCCCATCTGTTTTTAGCCTAATTCACATAACTATTTCATAGAAAAATTCAGCTTGACCAAATGCTCCTTCCAACATCACCACTGCCAACTAAATGACCTCTTAAGGTCCCTTCCAGCCTTACTTCTGTAAGATAATGAAGCTTCTGGCAGATTCCAAGTGGCCACAGATTGGAATGATAATGTTGATTTACTGATGGCCTTCTTTTTCACCTAACTCAGGAGCTCATATAAACTTTTTAAACAAGATGAGCCAAATGCATACCAAATACGTACATGAGCAGTAAAATAGACTCATAACTTTTGTATTAGCCTTTGTTTGCCAATTTTTTTATCTCTTGAAAATAAGTTTCTGGAGCTTTTAAACAGTAGCCTTAGTCAAACATCAGTGCAAAGATACTTTGTGTTCTAACTCCCCATAAATAAATACAATGATTAATGTGGCTATACATAGTTATATATTACTGTACTTCCAAAAGCAAAGTAGCCAGCTTTTTGCAGTAGTTTAATTCCACTGACTTCTATGAAGCTATAGAGATCTATACCAGTTGAGAATCTGGTCTTCTAAACTGTCACACCCATATTAATATACATTAACTCTATTCTGGATTTATAATGATTTAACTGACACCAGAATCTAACCTGCAATCTATGTCTAAACATCTTTCAGATTGTTTAAAACAAAAAAATATGGCTGTTACTTTTTTGAAATATTTTTATACTAATGACTATGGCCTTTTGTCATGCTACAAAGTATTATAAATTATAAAATATTATTACAAAGTTAGTTTAATGTGGTTAATAACTATAAAACTTCAAATAAATTGCTGGCATTGGCAGCAGATCCTCCCTACAATGGTCCTGTCTGCTTTCAAATAAGGTAGTCAAATCTCTGAGGGGAATTAGATACCGCCTTCCATTGTAATCATGCAGTGAAAGTAACTTTATTATTTTCGGAGATTAGTTTTACAGCCTGATTCTAATCTAAGACCCGGGTGCAACTTCATACATTCAAGGACCATTCAAAAACCTATCAGCATACTGGATATCAGTAGTATGCCCTAAGGGTGCACTCTCTGTGCACGGTTGGACATATAAATGAGAGGGGGGTGTACACTTTATTTAAGCCAAGCCCGTTGTGTACACTGGAGGTTCCTTTAGTGACTCCACTCCCAGAAACCCCTTGCAAGCCATCTCCCTGTATTTCAGGTACTCCAAGCATTCCCCTTCTTTGTGTGCAAGAGTGCCACATTTTCTCCCTATCCAAGTAGCTTTGCATCCTCCCCCTAACCTAAGGGGTTCTTTGTTCAATCTCATTCTTCTCCTAACCCTTCCCCTGCATTTCCTCCTTCCCCTATATCAAAGTCCCCCAATTTCCTACATATCAGCAGCTCTGTGTGCCCCACTCTTTTTTTCTCATTCCCACCTTTCCCTCGATATCTTCTTTATTCTCTTACACTGCTCCAGTGTTCCATATTCCCCCGCCCCATGTCAGAGGCTCTATATACTTCCTATCAATGCAGGAAAAGCATGCTTGCTTCTGTATCTGCTCAGAGGATGCTCCACATTCTTCCTGTGTGCCTGGTCAGCTCCAATGGTCAGTGTATGTGTAAGGTATGCAGACTGCGCTCCCCACCCATATCCAATGACTTGCAGAAGCCTGCTTGGAGTTGATTCAGGTTAAGAGGCAGTAGAAGTGGGGGGGTTTTGCTACAAGCATACAATGATTGGGACACAGGTTGTATCTACACATGCAGTTACAGTGCCTGAATAAACTTCGGAGCTTATTGCTCTGGAGTTAATTGCTCCTAGGTGTGCCATTTGAATGTGTGCCCTGGAGCAATTAATTCTGGAGCAATAAGCTCTGCAGTTGATTCAGGCACAGTATGTGGAGCCTGGGTGGAGCAGCCCCAGCTGGCATGGGGGCCCTGAGGGGGTCAGCCTGCCAATAAGGTAGTCAAATCTCTGAGGGGAATTAGATACCGCCTTCCATTGTAATCATGCAGTGAAAGTAACTTTATTATTTTCGGAGATTATAATCTGGGGGGATTATAATCTGGGGGGGTAGCCTGCCAACTGAGGGCTGCTCAGTGTGCTGTGGAAGGGCTGGTTGGGGCACAAGGGAGCTTGAGCACAGGGCTAACTGACAGGAACCCCCCTGCACTGAAGCACCCTCATGCCCTAGCCAGCTAGGCAGTGTCTACATGTGTGCTACTGCAGAGTTTTTTACTCCAAAGGAGGATAGTACTTGTATTTACAAATATGATCAAGCTGGAGATTTCAAATTCATTTACTCCAGCCTAATAGGGGCACATGTATAGATGCCAAGACATTTACTGCACAACTAATTAGTCAACTGCACAGTAAACATCTCATGTAGATGCACCCACAAAACAGAACCACAGGGAAGTTTAGGTTAGATATAAAAAAAAAACAAACTCTCTCACTAGGTGGGTAGAAATGCACTGAAACAGACTACCCAGAGAAGTTGTAGAATCTCCATCCTTGGAGTTTTTTAAGACCTGGGTGGATGGAGCCTTGACTGAGATGATCTAGTTGGGGAAGGTCCTGCTTTGAGCAGGGGGTTGGACTAGATGACCTCCTGAGGTCCCTTCCAACCTTAATTTTGTGTAATTCTATGATCCAAAAATAGCTAAAACTAGATGTCTGGGGAAAAGAGGTATCGCTGAAACTCCCTTATAAACCCCTTGTTTCTACAAAACTATAAAGACTCAAGCAAATATATACCATAAGCTGCAGGAAAACAAATGTGTTTCTCATACAAAATAAGTAAGAGCAGCCAAGAGGAAAAAATAAGATGGAATTCCTAAATAAACTGCTAGAAGTAGAAATGAATTTATTCATACATGCAAAATCCTCTCCTCACCTGTATGAATATGAAAATCACCATGGCATGCAGAAGACCCTTACAAAGTAGTAGTATTCAAGACCTTACTGGATGTGTCTGCTTGAGACGCTGACTGTGCAGAGCCTGATACGACTGCGCAGTAGCGTCATGTGACAAAAAGCATGATATGATGCTACTGAACAGTAGTATAAGGCTACTGAGCAGCAGCATTGCAAAAAAGGCGCTCACAGGTAATACTGCACAGTAACTTGAGTTACCAAGCATTTATTTAGTACTTGTTTATTCACACCTTTCCTGTCTATTTGTTCCAGCCTCATTTAATCAGTTCTTGTTCATACAAGTACTAAATAAATGCACAGTAACCACTTTGCATTAGCATCGTATGTAAACACAGCTACCGTGAGGTTTGAAAAGGGCTCAGTGGTCCTGTGAAATATACTGTCTCTATTACAGAAATTTCATTACAGACATGGAGCGCTCTTGTGTAAGTAAAACTATCATAGTCCTGATGCATGAAATGAACAGTATCCATTTAGATTTCACAGAGCTCATCACTTTGGTCCCTGCACTACAATGCACAGCTTTGAAAGCAACACTCAAAGATTTGCAACTTTGTAGAATGGTGACCCCAGCAGTGGAAAGGGATGAAGGCTGTGTATGCTGTAGGTCAGGAAATAATTCCAGAACTTTCCCACTGTACAGACCTCCAAAATTCATACTGTTCATAGATCTATTTTTTCCAGTCTCATTTAATCAGAATTTGAACCCCATAGCAGTTAAACACAAGTTAAATGATCAAACCCATGATGTAAGTGCACATTTAAAAGCTGGCAAAATTAGCTCAGTTAGTTCTAATTTCTGTTACCAGGGTTCTATTTGGGTACCAGAAGGAACAGTTCGATATAAACACTTAGAAAAAAAAGACTTATAAATCAACTAGTGATATTTCTTCCCTGTCTCATTGTTTTTCATTAACTTCTGCACACTGCTTACCCACGCCTCTGGTCCTGTGTGATGTATAGATAGAATTCTAAGATGAATGACAGAAGAGTAAATGTTAGAAAACATGGAATAAATCATGTAGTCTAGCCTTCTGCTTTTCAATGCACATTTCTATACAGCGCTTTGTGATATACAGTGTACATTTTACACTTACTAATACTTTGACCACAGTTGTTTTCATGTTCTAAATGATGTCATACCCACCTCAACTCACTATTTCTGCATATAGCTAGTTTCTAAATCTTCATACTTAAATAGATAGGAATCACTCTAATCCATGGGCTATATAAACTAGACAGACCAGTTACTGTAATGACCTGCTCTCACATTCTCTCCAAATAAACAGGCAGTAAATCCACATTCTATGCATCTTGAATGTGGTAGAAGATCTAGAATCCCAAGTGCAAATCTATTTAAATATGCATCAGAAAATCTGGCCTTTTAAAGAAAATATCACTACTTCTACTGGATATTTTTTCAATGGAATCAATGTTAGTGTCAGGACATCATTGTCTGCTGGACAAGAATGTTTGCTGTATTAACAAAAAGGAAGAATTTTCTTCATTTGGTCTTGCTTACGTATGCTAAGTAACTATCTGATTGCTGTGGAATATACCAAGTAAATCAGGCAGAACTCATCTGCTGAATATTTCAGCTGTGTCTTAACATCATGCTGACTACAAGAGATTGGGAAGATCGCAGCTAACTGATGATCCAGCAGCACTAAATGGATTAATAGAAAAGATACATAACTTATGAGAAAAGTTACTTCCTCTTCATATAGCACAAAATCTTTGGCAAAGTTATTGTAATATCATCTGACTCATAATATTATTGCAGTAGGTAGAATAGGCACACCTCCCACATTTATTCCTGTGTTATCAGTTACTGTAACTGAGCCACCCAACATTTTTGTACCTCTGTGTGTGTGTGTGTGTGTGTGTGTGTGTGTGTGTGGGTGGGTGGGTGCACGCACATATAATGGGGACATTGTTACTTACATAGTTCATAAGAATGTTGTATGCCTTAATAAGTTGATGTTTTTGAAGCAGTGTGAGATCTTTTGGTAAAAAATATTTTCATGGAGTGGATGACTGACTGAATGAAAAGGAAGAGAAACAGATAGGAGTTACATGTATATTATCCTCTGATGTATACACAGAAAACTGACTTAAATATAAACATGAAAAAGTAAATGCAGTTTGTCAGGTCATGTCAGAGTATGTGGGTAAGGTAGAGGTCTTCTGCAGAGATCAGAGGGACTAAGATCTTGTTTAGGTCACAAGACATGCAATAGCACTCTGCAGCCTAAGGGAGGCTGGGTCTGCACAGTCACAAATCTTCTTGCTCCATGGGGTAACTTGAACAGATTCAAGGCAGAGCTTAGCTCCACAATGGACAAAGAATTCAAACCCCTCTTTTTGTCCATTTTAACCAAAGAATTCTAATGTATTAAACAGCATCAGTATAAGGGGAGAACAGGACTTTTCTTTACATTAAACTGTACACCAAGCACTATAAAATTCTACCTCCTCTTTTGCCATCATATATTTTCAGTTTGGCATCATATTGTAAATTCCTTATTTTTAAGTATTAGCCACTAATCCTGATAGTGTAGTAGAGTCTGTTAAACATTTGTTTTAAAACCAGCTTTGGCTATGGACATTTTATTAGGCAGTAGTGTTATAATTCTGTTATAGAATTCACTTCAGGCAGAAACTTAGCACATAAATTCTCATCCCGAGGTGTGTTAGCAACACTTAAAATCAGCTTATGCATTTTAAGTTGTAGAACAGAAATAATAATAGGCAATTTGTGGTTCTTCATGTTACTTGTATTTAAAAGTAGCTTTTATATAAAAGCTAAATTTTTTGCTGGCTGTGATCCAGGTGCCTGGCAGATCATGGCTTAACAAATGACTACTCTGCATGTTAAATTGCTGCTCTTCAGAACTGCTATATGATTGGCTTGTGCTCCATAAGTACATATGTACTCTAGCATTTTGCTTAATGAATACACAAAATTCCATTTAACATGGGATATTATATCAATAAACTACAGACGTGTCATATTATGTATCTCTTTTAAACCAGAACATAGTATTTTATGACTGAAGATAACATTAAAGGCTCTCTTTGGTATGAAGAGACACAACAGACAGCTCTGATTAAAACATTATCAGTTATGTTTATCATCTGTGGATCAAGGGTGAAATCTGAGCTCCAATGGAATCAATGGGGATTTTGTCATTCACTTCAATGGGGCCAGGATTTCACTCCAATTAACTAGTACAACATGCTCAGTTGTTTGAACATATCTGCTCCAACAGATCGTTCCTTAAGAAATTAATCTCATCTAAGCTTATCAGTGATAGCCTTTTAGAACAATAATAGCACCCCATACATTACTGCAGTGACCTAGTTTTTCTTTTTACCTTCTGCAAAAACAAGTTGTATTTATGAAAAATATTAAAATAAAAAACTGTAATAACTGATTTGCACAAAAGTCAGTAGTTACAGCATGTCCCAAACCTACCACAGACTGCTTTTAATTGGATCTTAAAACTAGTTTTTAAAAGTTAATATTTATATTAGGTAAAATTAAATAAAGGTATGTTTAGTAATTCAAATGAATTTACTACCTGTACAAACAAATACTTGTGAAAAATAAATAATTCCCAAACAAATACCTTTATAGCTAAATATTTCTATATGAGCGAGGGGAGGGGCGGGGGACCCCCGTACAGAGCATGACAGCAAAATCAGAAGTGCTGCCAGTGAAACCAAACTGGAAGTGCCACTGGCTTCTCTGAACCTCTATGGTGTATTCCCTGAGGCCTTCCAAAGTACCCCCAGTTGAAACCCCTATCCTAAGCAAATAATGAAATGTTGGGGGGGGGTCTTGGACTTACCTAATTTTGTGGCCTGCACAACCAGAAAAGCAGAAGTCACTTTTACTACTGTTAAGTAAAACATTTATGCTCTAGCGTAAGCCCTTTTGCAGCTCACATTACATCAAATGATGGCTCAAAGGTGAGGGATGAGGATTACAAATGATAGTATATGTTAATAGATATATCTTGCTGGTTTTTTCATTGGTCCCTCATTTTGGACTTTATGGGTGTGTCCGGACAAGCCTGCACGTGCCTCTTGCCATGTATCAAAACAGTTCGAGACATGGCAAGAGGCATGCTAGGAATAAAAACCCATTCCCCATGCTGGATATTTGCTGCGCAGGCTCAAAATTTGATACCTGCATCCAGGTATCAAATTTTGAGCCTGCGCGGCAAATATCCAGCACGGAGAATTGTTTTTGTTCCCAACATGCCTCTTGCTGCGTCTCAAACTGGGGATATGCAGGTATCAAAAAAAAAAAACCTCAGAAAAATAGCAGGGCAGGGCACAGTCCAGGACCATGCCCTGAGGCAACTGGAGGCTCAGGTCCTCAAAAGAGATGCTCTGGTAGCCAGCCACAGTGTCTCTATGGCTGCCCGTTGCCCTGGTGCTGCAGCATGCTGCAGCACATTCGAAGCAGGGTACAGTGCAGGCTGCAGTGACCTGGACCTGGGCTCCATCCCCGGGTAAGTAAGGACTGAGGGTAGGGGAACTGAAGACAGGGCTGTGTGGGTGCAGGGGACTGGCGGGAGGGGACTGTGAGGGGGTGCTGCTTGGGAGGGGTGGGTCCCCTGCCTGCTGCCCACAAGGCCCACAGCCCCCTGCAGCAGCAGCAGCAGCAGCAGCAGCAGCAGCAGGAGTAGCCATTGGGGCACTCAGGGACCTCCTGGCACCGCGCCCCATCCCCGTGGTGTGGGGCAGCGTAGTGCAGCCCCAGCCTCCTGGCACCCGGTGCTGCCTGTGCCACAATGCGTGGACCTGGCCTGGCTCAGGGCGGGGCTATGCACCTTCAGGCAGCTCCAGACTGCTCAGGCTATCACCCAGGGACCGGTGCCACTCGCAGGGACCATGTGTTATGCCAGGCCAGGTTCTGTCACACAGGCAGTGCCAGAGGCTAGGTGGCCAGGGCTACACCACACTGCTCCTCACCACAGGGGGCTGTGCCAGGAGGGACCTGAGCACCCCAATGGCCGCTGCTGCTGCGGAGGTGAGCTATGGGCCCAGCGGGGGGGCTTTGGTCCCTGTGGGGCATGTGTAGGCCCTGTTGGGGGGCTGTGGCCCTGTGGGGAGGAGCTGTGGCCCCTGTGAGGGGGAGCTGTAGCCCTGTAGGGCAGAGCTGTGGTCCCTTTTGGGGGGGGCTGTGGCCCTGTGGGCAGGAGCTGTGGCCCCTGTGGGGGGGGGCAATCTGTGAGCTGTCCAGGGGGGCTGCGCCCTACGGGGTGCAGGGTACCCACACCTCCTGAGAAGCCCCCCCACACCCACAGTCTCCCCACAATCCACCCACAAACCCCACACCCCCAAGCTACCCCCACAACCCCTTCACCCACATACCTGGCCCTGTGGGTGAGGAGTGAGGAGACTGGGGTGGAGGGCAGGCTGTAAGTTGAAAGTGAAGAGCAAGGGCAGGGCATTGGCATATCAGTGCTGCTCAGCGCTGCACATCCTAATGAGCAAAAGCAGATAAGGGCAGCTCTGATTTTTCTATGACAAAAATGCCAAAACGAAATGCCAAAGTGTATAGATATTTAGAATGGTATAGATATTTAGAATGTATTATGATGATAGAGGCATTGGTAGGCTTTCAAATTGCTTTAAACTTGTAAATATATCAATAAAACATTGCTCAACTGATCTTTCTATATACAGGAAACCCTCAGTATTCGCAGGTTCACCATTCATGGTCTCAAATATTTACAAATGCCGAACCTGCATTTTAAATACACTTTAAACACTTATCGGAGCTCCTCAGGAGCTCTAGCTTGCTGCTGCCGGGCTCCCATGCCACCATCAGGTTCCCACTGTTGATGCCACACTCCCGCCATCCACATCATGCTCCCACCGTCAACACTGGAACCGTGCCCCCCCCCTCAGCTGCCGGGGGCACTGCATTAATGAACGCAGACTACATTCATGAACGCAGCGCCCTATTCATGGATTTTGCCATTCACAGGGATCACAGGAACGTATTCTCCCACAAATGGCAAGGATCTCCTGTATAGTGGCATTTCATTTTAATAGTGAAAGAACACTATTTGGGGTATTTTAATGAGAGAATTTAGGTTTCTTATTACAGAATTTGCAATTTTTAAACAAGGAACACCTGGATCTCTGCTGGTGAGACAAGTGGTGAGACCTGGGCAAAGGAGCCTGTCCAGGGCCAGCACTGGGGACCCAGCTGGAGGGCAGATGAGGTGGCTGACCTCTTGGCCATTTGGGGCCAAGAGAACACACTTGAACAATTGAAAGCAGGCCACGGCAAAGAGCGCATCTTCTGGGCGACAGTTGCCCAGATCATGGGCAACTGGTGCCTCTTGAGTCAGTGACTGGGAGACGGGGGCGGGGGTCCGCCACGGCCGATCTCACTGACCAAAAGCTTGTCTACCATCCCTCCTAAGTACACAGTTGGTCTATTAAAGACATCACCAAAAACTCCCTTCCTTTGCACATATTTCCGGGACCATCATGGCTACAGCATTCCAACATTACTACAAGAATATAGGAACAGATTCAAAGGTGATGCAAATTGGTGTTGTTTTGGTTAAATCAAGGGAACTATGCCAATTTACAATACCTGGGAACCTAGCCATTACTGAGGGAAAGGTTTTTTAGAGAGAAAATGAGAAGTTAGGCCCCCAACCCTTGAAAGAAATTGATGGGAGCTCATGCTTAAACCCCTAGGCTTCTGAAGTATATTTTAAAAGGTAATTAAAATGATCTTTCTTAATAAAATGACACAGAATAGCTGAAAGATCAGTACAGCTTCTTGATGCAAATTAAGTTAGATCTTGTTTTGCATAATGTGAAAGTCACACATATTCCAGGATTTTTCTACACTTGCAGAGAAGCAGCTTTGCTGTTGCATTTTACTGAACCACAGGTAATCCTGATTTTTACCTTGATGCCACAAGTTTCCTGTCCCCATAACAACTAGAAAATGTATGTCCCTTACAGCCTGGAGCCACTCACACAATAACCGGCTACTGAAGTGTAGCAGACAACTGTCTAGTCTGCATGTAATTATAGTGTTATTTTAACTGGTCTGATCAGATCAAACATGCCACTAAACAGTCCCTCAGAAAAGAAATATATTCATTTTGAAAACAAAATGTATCTTTTCTTTTTCTCCACAAACCAGTCACTATTTCATTTTTATATTCACAGCTTATTTAGCTCAGAAGTGCTATATCATAGAAGAGAACTGTAATGATGATAATTCAAGGAACATGCTATTAAAGCTACCTGTCCCATATTCGGTAAGATTGTCTGCTTTCTTTAGCCAGGCATTTTACTTACTTGGAATAATTCCATCAGACCAAAGGCCACAACTGAACTCCTTCTGTGATCTGAGCAAACTAAATGCATTATAGGAATTAAGGTAAAACCTTCAAAGGGGACTGAGTCAGTGGTTCTCTCTCTGCTTTGTTAAACTCAGGACATCCCTCCTTAGATTCAAGGCACCCACGGATGGATCTAGAATTTTGAAAAGGGGGGTGCAGATGGTGAGGTGCATTGTCACATATTTTTCTCCAGTTAAAAATAACCCAGAAGCTTTACTAATATGCTAGGGGCCCCAGGCTGTATTCTTCAGGTTTAGATTGAAGCAAAAAACAAATATCCCTTCCTTGGAATGAATGAAAAAACAATCTGCAGGGGTGCAAACCAGTAGCTTCATGACCAGGAGCAGCTAAAGGACAGCAGAATGGCAGAACAAAGGCTGGCTTCATTGGTGGAACATAAAGACCATCAAAAAGAAGAGAAGGTGGTTCTCATACCCAAGGAATGAAGAGCGGACTGTTAGTTGGCTTTAAAAAGATATCGCTTCTACCCCAAGAGTTTTGTCTGTTCATGAAGTCAATGCACTCCTTCAGCACTGCCTGAGGAGAAAACACTCCTGCCACTGCCACCCACCTGGTTTGAAACGTTGGGCGGAGCAGGCATGAAAGGGAGGGGTGCAAGCACACCAGTGCAACCCCCTCCTCCCCACCAGGCACCCCTCAGTCAAGGCCAGCTCTAAGCTTTGCTTTCTTCTTCTTTTTACTGTGGACACTTCTAGAGCAATTCTGCTGCCAAGAGCTGAGGGGGACCAGGGCGGGCCAGCTTGCTTGTGACACTGCGGATCCTACAAAGTGATAACTAAAGCCAACTGTACTCTTTCATGCATTAGAAGGTGCATTGCGAAAAGGTCCAAGGAGGTGATACTTCCCCTCTATGCGCCTTTGATGAACGCGCAGATTTAGATTAGACATTAGGAAAACTTTCTTTACCTGAGGGTTGCCAAAATCTGGAAGAGGTTTCCAAGGGAGATGGTGCTCTCCCCTACCCTGGGGGTCTTCAAGAGGAGACTGGGCAAGCACCTAGAAGACCCCAGTGCTCTTTCCTACCCAGGGCAGGGGGTCGGACTTGATGACCTACCAAGGTCCCTTCCAACCCTAAAAATCTGTGACAAACGAGGGGGTGCGATTTGGGGTAGGTGCCTCCGGCCCTCTCAGCACTGCCAGGGGCTTTCCATGTGGGGTGCCCTGCTCCGCCACCAGCGCAGGAAGCGCCAGCCCTGGGCTGCCCCGGGAGCTGCAGGGCATTGGCACTGGGGTGCCTCAGGCTTCCCTCTGAGGTAAGGGAAGGGAAGGGAAAGGAAGGGGAGCGGGAGGGCGGGGGAATAATGCAGGTCCCGGCCACCGCTGCTCCTCAGCTGGGTGTGACCCGAGCGGAGCCCCCCTGAGCGGCGCGGGGCCGGCCCGCGCGAGGCGCCAGCGCCCCTCCCTGCTCCCCG
>NW_005842185.1:1629514-1641817 GCF_000455745.1 Alligator sinensis | reverse complement strand
CTGCTGCTGGTGCTTGGGAGACCGCCCGCGCCAGGTCCCCTCGCCTTGGCTTGCTTTGGCCTGATTTGACCCGCTCCGTCTTCCTTTTCCAGCGTGCCCTTGGCTGCGGCTGGGGCTTTTGCTTTCCAGTTGTCGAGTTGGGCTGGGTGTGGAGAAGGGCGAAATCAGAGTGAAAAGCCTTTCCCCTTTTTTGATTTTTTTTTTAAGCATTAATTTGTTGTGTGCGTGGTTTTTTTTCAATGATTGCTGCAGTAGAGTAGATGTTGCTGAGGGTGTTGTCAGGATGTTGTCAGGGGTCTTTTCTGCTCAGCTTTTGACAGTTGTATACAGCAGAATTCTTCTCCACTTCTTGTTCATTCTCAGCATCTAGCCTGTCACTGCTGGTTCTCAACGTGAGCTTTTCTCTCTAGCCCCCCCGCTTGACATGCATGCTGCAAGGGTTGCAGGAGAGGCGCTCTCACTGGATTACAAAAACAGAATTCAAAGTAATTCAGAGGCTTATTTTTCCTAGCTTCCCCCCCCTCCCCCCTCCTCGCCCCCCCGCGCACACACCTTGACATGCTTGCTGCAGCGTTTGCAGGTAAGGCGGTCTTACTGGGGTACAAAACAAAATTCAAAGTGATAAACTATTCTGAGGTTTATTTTCCCCTAGCTTCCCCCTCGCCACCTTGACATGCTTGCTGCAATGGTTGCAGGTGAGGCGGTTTTACTAGATTACAAAACTGAATTCAAAGTGATAAACTATTCTGAGGTTTCTGTTCCCCTGCATAAAGTACATACTGTCTTAAAAGAAGAAGAGAAGGGGATACATTCTGTTGTGTGTCCACACATTTAGCACCTAAGGAAAATAGACATGGCTTTCTTTTTTTGACAGATCAAAACAAAAAACAAAGCAAAACTTGGAAGCACAAATAAGGTAGAACACCTAAGTAGTCACGCTGCAGGGTTATGTCTGAGTACTAAAGGTGTATTGACAGAACTTAAGTTAGTGAGAATAGTTCTGGCAAAAGAAACAATAGGTAACGAGGACACGTGAAATGCATGTCTGAGTATTGTTACATAATGTCCTTATTAAGAAGAAGAATTTTGTTTTAGTCTAGTTTACTATTTAGAGTCAAGTTAGATATTTTTTGGAGGTAGATGTATTTTGAGAGGCACAAATATGCGTGTGTGCGAGTGTACGTATGTGTGTGTGATATCTATATATCCATCTCTCTCTCTCTCTCTCCCTCCCACACACACTTATGTAACTGACAGTTTATGATAGAACAGAATTTTTCACGTTTAATGCTGAATAAAGATACAGGCTGGAAGCCATGTAGGAATTTTGCCATAGATTTTTAAAAGCAGCCCGCTACGGCTTCTAATACAAGAGAAACTTTTTTTTTTTTAATGCCAACACTGTGCTTTAAAGCATCTTAGCTGAACTAAGTATTATGAATGAAAACCAGAAATAAAATAGATGGGTAACTTACAATTGTAAAGCATTTAATTTTTTAAGGACCTACTGTTTCTTATTAACTAAAAAGGAGAGACTAACCGAGCCTGATGATACTAAGGCTGGTGCTGTGGACTGCTGCTGTCTTAAAAAAATATTCTTCCAGTAAGCTCTACCTCTAAATGGTGAAGAACAATGCTACCCCAGTGCAGCTTTGGCACTTTAAAATTCCTCTTGTCCTGAAGGAAGGGCGTGTCCCTTCTTTTCAAGAATTCACTGTTATTCAATGGAAGACAGCCTGAAGGGTGGGAAATCCTTTGCAAGACCAGATGAATTTTAAAGGACCAGGATTACATGTATGTATTAGTTGAGCTTTCTTGTAGAAGTCACTGATGAAAGAGGTTTAAGAACTGCTTAAAAGATTGATATGTGCTCTTAGTTACACTGTCCTTTACCATTTGCACTAGGCTCTTGTAATTTGCTTACTAAAAAAAATATGTAACTATGCAGTGGAGCAGCTTCTACCTTCCCTAAATAAATGTCACATCTCATTTTCCTTAGATGGATAAGCAATTGCAAATTTTAAAACAGGCACATTAGCTATAAAGGTGTTTTCCATCCTGCATTTTGTAATCACCAGTTAAATGTTTGGTGTCTCTTTTGCAGAACTTTCACTAATTACAACAACAAAAAATAATTTAAAAAGGCCAAAGAGTCCAGATCCTCACACTGACTCCTTCTCTAGTGAAACTTGTGTCACTATTGCATCCTCTTTCAGAGCTGGCATTAAGCATAATAAGCATTACTGTCTTCTGTAAGGTACAGGGTTTGTTTTGCAGGGTGTTTTTGGTCACATTTATCTCTTCAAATCTTATCAGAACAGATCATTTAATGGGAGGAGGACAGTAGATTCTTGATTTGAATCAGAAATTGTGTCAAAATTGAAATGACAAAGGTGTCAAGGTTTTTCAAGCTTTGTTGATATTTGATATGCAAGAGTCACGTTAATTTATAATGACATATTTTAGTGAGGGGAAACCCATGCACACTATGCCATGGTGCTATTGTAGCATAGAGAAATAACATCTTCTAATGGACCAGCCCCAAAATTCAACATTCCTGTTAACATTCCAAAACAAGGCAATTTCCCTCCCTTAAAAAAAGAAGTACATTTTGTTCATAATTATGTGTTGGTTACTGTGAGCTCTCTGATTTTTAACAAAATGCACAATATTTTTCTCGTTTACTTCAGGCAAAATAATGTACTAAACGTATGTACACAATTCCTGTTGACGCTAATGTGAATTCCATGTGTTGATGGAGGGCAGCACAGGGCCTCTGTTTCAAGTTAAGAACATGTAACTTCACTATCAGTGGACTGCAGCATAAACTAAGAGTAGGATCTGAAAGTCCTTCACACATGGAACTCCCATTAAGTCTCATACCAATCCTGTGAGCTAGTGAAGCGTGATTCCCATTTTATAATGAAATGGAAAACTGAGGCAGAAAGGCCTTGCCCAAGATTGCTGTGAAAATTTTGACTGAGCCAATAATTAACACCACAACTCCTGATTCCTAATCCTATATCTTTAACTGCATGGCCACCCCTCTGTCTCCTAAGTAATGGATAATTTAAACAAAACCTGTCCAACTTCAAAAGTTTTACAATATTTAATGTTTTTTAATGTAACAAAAGAGCATGCTTTAATAACTTATATGATAATTTTAAAGATAACTACCATACAGAGTTATAGGAGCACTGCATTACCCATCTCTTTGATAAGAAAAGTAACATTATTAGAAGAGCAATCCTACCTAAGAGCCCAAATCTTGCATTGCTTGCAAACCAAAACTGGCAGTGGATTCAACAATGACATCAAAGCACATCAGGGATGCAGATACAGGCTTCTTGTTTTCATAAATGTTACTATTATTAGACAAAATAGATATACCCATAAATATTGGTAATATCAGTATCTTTCTTGTCACCTTCTCATTTGATTCACGCAACTCTGTTAAAACCTATTTTAAATTTTACCTTGTATTCTGAGTAAATTCTAAGTATGCATAAGCTTGTATACTCTAGGATTTTGATCCTTGTATTTCTTCTCTGAAATGTCTGTTCATGTGAAAATTATTTTGAAATAAGAGAAAAAAATGAAAACATGTTGCAGGTTCTTTTTGACATATTTTAGCAGAAAAAAATAATATCAATGTTTACAGCATCTTTGAGTTTTATTTTGGGTTTGGGGTTTTTTTTTGGTGGGGGGGGGAGGGTTATAAATTCGAATCTTCTGGTGCTTCTTTCCTTGTGATATGGTACTATAGTCCACTGCATTTCTGCGAAACACAGCAAACTTCTTTAGGAGCACCATAAAAAAATAAGAATGTAATGATTAAAGTTTGTGAGGTGTTTTTTTTACTATTCCCAGAACCAATTTGAACTGCAAGATTTATATAAAATATAGGTTAGTTCTGTGTTCCTGTAATAACATGTAACAAAAAAAAATACTAAAAAGAAATACCTTCCCGAAATTTGGTCAGTATTTGCAAATGCAATCTTGTATGCCTCAGAGTTTGAGAGACCCTGTAAGCAATTTCAGTTTATCAAACAGAGCAAATAGTGAAGTAGCCTCTTAGGAGGCTTCTTGTCACTTCCAGATCCATTGGTAGTGTGCAGTGGCCTGTGGCTATTAAAATACTTCTTAGAAAATATTTGTTTCCAAATGTACAAACTTTCTAAATCATTCTTGCTCCACATTATTCAAGATTAAATCACATAGCATCTGTGTAATTCAATTTATAATTGAATAGTTGACCCTCTCCTCAGTGACAGTGGCCTTTATAACAGAGGACCAGATTTTAGATTTAAATTAAGTAAATCAAAATTAGCCTGACTACCTTTTCTGAACAGAATATGATTCACATTCCTTTCCTTCACGTAACATTTGCTCACAACATTGAGATATACAAGTGTAAACTAAAAGGGCATATAAATTTAGCATTTTAAAGTACAAATAATGCATCCCTAAAATACATTTTTAGTTTTAAAATATCTATCACATCAAAATTGATCTCATCATTCTTCAGAATGAGGACAAAAATTGATAGAATTGATAGCATTCAAATTACTGCTACATTTTAAAAGTGACTGACTGTCACTCTTCCTTACTGAGTACAAAGTACTAAAGAATAAATCTTTACACTGCTTTCTAAAGAACCTTGTGCTATTCAAGAAAAAGGCACTCACTTCTTTGTAGTGTTTGCTGTGTGGAAATGATACATAAGTTGACAGGAAAAAGGAAACTCTTTAAGCTGACAGAATATAAATTGCTGGCAGGGTGAAGGCACCTTCAATTTGGTCTGGTATCTGAAGTGCAGAGGACAATTGACCTGGCAGAGGGAGCCCAACTCCAGCTGAGAACGCGTGCACTAGGCTGACCTTCCCAGTCAGCATGCCAGCTGAGATTAGACTTTCCTCAAGTGCTCCCTTGTTAATGCAGTCTTTTCTCCAATGTCATTTGTCTTTCAAATGTTGAAAACTGCTACCAATTTTGGAGCCAAAAGATTTATACTTTCTTTTTTTTTATCTGCTGGCCAAATAATTCTTTATTTGCATGCACTGTTTTCTAAATCCTTTACAGGTCATTTATGTGCTGCTGTTAATACAATTTAAGGGTTTGGGGTTTTTTTTCCTTTTCTTTGTTTTTTCAGTCCAGCAGCATTTCATTCTAATCTATAGCAGATCAAATTTTTGCAGTAACATTATTGTAAATAAGGAGTAGCTCTTTAGATCTAAGTACTACAAAGTAGAATTTGGTGTGATATCTTTTACACTGTTGAAAATTTAATAAATCATTTTCTGCCCTTTCAAACAGAATGACAGCCTCACAACATGCTTACTTCTGTGAGAATTAACACCTCTCTTGCCAAATCCTTAAATTAAGTTTTATATGCTGGTTACAGATAATGCAGAGCTAAACTCAGAGCAGCTCTCCTGGGCAGGTGGAAGGAGTTCTGAGCCTTTAGGATTAGAAGAGAATTAAATAGGACCTTTTCATTGGAAAGGGACTAACATTATTAATAAAAGACTTACAAACAGACAGAAAGTTGTTTTCCACCCGCTAGTTTCTCTTCACAATATAAACTGTATAAGCCAATACATGCACAAGCAAAGACAGAATATTCAGCAACTTCCACGTGTAGTTTGGAGAACTAATTAACTATAACCGCACTTTTTCCTTTAGCAACAGACCATCCCTTGATTATACACGTACTAAATAAATGCACAGTAACCATTGCACAGTAGTGTCTTATGTAGATACGCCCAGTGTCAGTCATTTTTACACCCAAGTTAAAATTACTACACCTGAGTTAGGTTTTTAGCTAGAGCTATAAACAGTCTGCAGAGCTGTAAAATAAGACACATCATCAGGAATGGCTAACGGACAGTTAAATTCCAGAAGAAAGGTCAGTTTGAATAGTGAAAAATTAAGACCATTAGAAAGGATAGAGGGTCATTAATAACTGTGGAGCTAAGAGAGATTAGCAAGAACTGAGAAATGATCCTGAGCCATGAAATCAACTGACTGTCTTGCATCTGCCTGAATAGAGATGTCATTGCCCCTCCCAGGCATTTGGTTTTAAAGTTTGGATGGAACAGGAATAAAAGGGGGATGCCCCTAAAACGACATTACCCCCCCCCCCCATTCACACCCTGAATGGATATAACTCTTTCTATTGTTCAGTTGCTTCCCCCCAAA
Source organism: Alligator sinensis (assembly GCF_000455745.1). Lineage (NCBI taxonomy): Eukaryota > Metazoa > Chordata > Crocodylia > Alligatoridae > Alligator > Alligator sinensis. Next base: position 1,635,616 of record NW_005842185.1, on the reverse strand, counting down.
TACCTCCGTCTCACCTTCATCTCATGTTAGGTGGGAAGCCAACTCCTGGGATTCAGGCAAACAACAGTAAATATGACAATTACATAATAAAAATGAAGTAAATAAAAACTACTTTATTAGAAAAGCAGAGCAGACACATGACACGAACAATCTTACTAACTACATAATAATTCAAATTCTGGTTAAGTTACTCCTTGAAAAGCATGTCATAATTTTACTGCATTGGAAAATTTCTATCTGGAAAGGGTTGTATGTCTACTCACCTAATCAGCTTCATCCTTAGTAGCTATTTGCTCAAGGTAAAACTGATCGTCTTGCCACCTGCTGGTTGGGTGCCACAAAAGCATCTACTAAAGGGGCTAGTTTAGGGGAACTAGTTGTGTCGGCTCATTCTCGGGAAGTAAATTTACTATTAGTAAAATCCAGGGCAAACTCCTATGTGGGCACACCCTAAGTTCTGCTTTGGAGGAGTTAAAACCAAGAGATCCTTCTTGTCCTGTGCAACATTGATGTCTGTTGGAGAGGGAGTGGAACACACTGACAGGGAAATGGAGGAGAAGGTTTTAAGGGAAAGCCATCTCCTGATGTCACTCCAGGGCCCTGGATTGCTCCATTTATATTCACTAGAAAACCACCACAAAAAGGAAACCTTCTTCATCAGGATTTTTGGTAGCAGAGAACAATGGAGCCATGAAACTCTGGATGATTCTGTTTTATTTAGGAATCTAGATTTAAACATTTGTCCCTAATATTTTGACTGTTCCTATGTCATTGCACTGTCCAGAAACCCACACTTAAATTAGATGTATTTGAAAGTGCTGAGCTTTCAAGGAGTCTTTGCTTTACATCTGCTATTATGGCAGTGCGAAATCACTCGCTAGCCTCCAGTGAATCTAGATAGGGACCTACTTAAATCACAGTTTCACAATTTTTGCACAAAACACGAAAAATGGCAGTTGCTGCAATCACTGCAAAAAAAAGGTGTTTCCCATGATTTTGTGCAAATCATCCCAAAAAATACAATTTTACCTGAATACAAAGAAAAAGTAGCAATCCCTGCAGCCATAGAGCACATGATTCGAGAGAGAGCAACTAAGGGGCTGAGCTAGTGATATAGACTCAGTGAAGATGTCAGTTAAGAAAGCGAAAGGTTTTCAGTGCCATCTTCTAAGACGGCGTTTCCCAACCAGCGTGCCATCAGAAATGAATAGATGTGTCATGGAATTTTGCCATGGCAATGAGCTACAAACTACAATAGATATGAGGATGGGGAATGCCTTAACAGGTGTGCTGCAGAAAATGTTTATTAATGTAAGTGTAACCTTGGGCTTTGAAAGTTTGGGAAACACTGTTCTAAGAAGCCTGGTGCATGCTGCAGTCTGAAGATGGGTGAATGCTGCAGTCAATCAGTGGTAGGTTAAGGGGGGGGTGCTTGCCATGTAAAAACCATGAAATCAGCTCTGTGTGCTGCAAGAGATCTGCGAAAATCCCTTTGTCTTGCTGTGATTTATGTATGATCCCTAGATATAAAATAAGTATAGTTACCTCCTGTACCTCCTTGTCTGCAGTTTTGGTAAAGGAAGTGTATCAGAGGTTGGAAGGAGCATAAAGGAGGAAGAGAACAGTGTGCTGCATTCCTATTCTGAGTTGCTCAACTCTGTTTTGATGATGATGACCAGCTGCTGCTAATTAAATCAGTCCCCAGGCAGAGAATATGGCCCAGAAGGTTCAGAATATGGCATGATTTTTTTCTCAAGAACCCGTCTCTTTAGAATACTCTTGGTGGCATCTTTCTGGGCAAGACTATATATTACAGTTAGTTTGAGCTGTTCTACACCCTTGCTTGTATATGCTTATTTAGTTTTTTTGCTTTAATATTTGTACATTTAGCTCTTGGAGTATGTCCACACTGCAGTCACTACAGGGGCTACAGCTCCCATAGATACACCTAAGCTAGATCAGGTACTGATAGAAAGCATAGAGCTCAACACAGGCTAATCAGATGAGTGTTTACCCAGCTTTTTGGGTGGCTACACTGCTAATGGTACCTGGTATGTACCACTGGCTGTTTATACACCTGTATTACATCTAGATCAGGTATGCCTATACAGGCTGGAGTGGCTACAGTTACAGCAGTGTAGACATACCCTTTAATATACTGTACTAAGCAATGCAGAGTGTAAGTTCCTGCAAAATTTTAAATACACGAATGTAGTTACTTGACCCTCTTTAAGTAAGACAAGAGTATTGGTCTGTATGAAAAATGAGATAACAGAACATATGTACTGTTTACAGCGTCACCCATAAAAGCATAGTACTGCCATGTGATAAGGTAATTATTTTAACGGCTTTTTCTTTACTGTATCTTTTGATTTTCCATTCTGGCTGTTAAGTGATTGCATAATTTGATCCCAGCACTGCAAACATTTATACACATGCTTAAATTTACTACCAGGGGTTGTTCCATCAAAATCACATATGTAAGTATTTGTAGATCAGGGTTGTGTACTATTTTTAAAACTTAAATGATGAACTCAGCTGGGTGACTGGAATGGTTTCATTTAAATTATCCTGGACCCATTGTATCATTACCCAGTTTGACGAAATACTGCACATCATAAATCTTTTCAAAACATTTTAAAAAATACACTGAAATCTGATGTACCATTTGTATTTAGTTTAAACTGAAGGCTTTTTAAAAAATAGAAAATGCAAATCAACAATTTTGTGGACTAATTGGTTTAAAAGGATTTGACAGCATCTGCTGAATGTTTATAACTGAAATAAAAATGTACATATGTTGGATTCTTATTTCTTAAGACAAAATATTATATTATAATTATCCTTTATTTTAAAATAACTCAAAGTATGCTGGCTGCTTTGCGGTACAAGATGAAATATAGATGGCAAATGACACCATTCTTGTATTTTTGGCATGATATTGCGTTACTGTTTTCTTTACCAAATAACTGAGTCCCTCCTACTTTGCTTACTGGAGAAAAGGTTATCTCTTGATGTCACTTTAGTTGCTTTTTAAGTATTATTGATGTCTTCACCTAAGCCTTGCACTTACAGGGACACTCCGCTAAGTGGTGGCATAAGTGAATCCAAAAACAGATCATAAGATATAAAGGGCTGTACATGAGGAAGCATAACTTGCACTGATTTAGTATTCAGTGGGCTAGCAGAATAAGCGCATCTATACAATGAGCAGAAGAATAAGACTTCATAGGAAAAAGCAGTAGTAAGATAAGAGTCTTCTCTTGCCTAATCATTAATAAGCTTTTCTGAACCTATATACCTTTGGTTAGCTGGATGAGTCTTACATCATCAATAAATATGGCTGACATGCTATCATGGGAGCTGCAGCCTTTTTACTGGAGGTCTTAGTATGGCCCAGTGAGGTTCTACAAATTGAGCTCAGAATAATGTGTCCTGTTCACATAAACAGAATTCATTTTCATATAATCTTAGGAGGCCAAAGCGTATTTCCCTCCCTCACAAATGTAAGCCTGTTGAAAGTACAGGGCAGGATTTGGTTCCATATCTCCACAAGTTTGTAAATAAGCTACAGAATACAATGCATTCTGTCTTTGAAAGACAGAAAAAGGGAGTGTGATCTGGTGGTTATAGGGCAGAGCTTAGAATTGGGACCTCGGTCCTGGAACCGATAGCAACAGGCTTTATAGACAGGGAAAGTCACTTAATCATGCTTTGTTCTGACTTCACAAATCTTTAAACAGGTTATAATGGTTCTCTGTTCCACAAGTGTGTGGTGAATAAAGATATGGCAGTCATAATATCAAAAATATTTGTTCAAGTGCAGGTAGTAGTATTATATAATACAGGAACAAAGCTTGAATCCAAGGGAGTTTCTCTCATCTCCAAGGTACAGAACTTTTCATTATATTAACAAGAGGTGCCTGCAAGGATTAAGTAGGATTCTGTCTTCAGATGTGCTATGTTCTCATGGAAACAAGAAATTCATATATGTCTCTGAAATTAATGTTTGGGCTGTTGAGAGGAAAACATAGGAGGGGTTCCATGCTCCTGGTACATCCAAGAGGTATTTACTGCACTGGCACTGAAACAGTTTCTCCAGAAAGGGAATTTGGGAATGGGCCAAGGGAGGGGTGTAGATTCCTCTATGACCTGCCAAGGGGCTTCCAGAGTGAATTTCAATCCCTTATGGTCCCCACATAAAGCCCAAGTCATATGGGCTATTCAACAGAAGGGAAAAAAGTGCACTATGGGGAGAGAAAAATGTGACTTGGAAATTGATCTGCTTCATGCTAAACTGGAATAAACTGGGATTGTTCCATGGTAGCTTCATCTGGATTCTGATCTTTAGAAGAAGTGGTGCTAATGCTAATCATGGTATACATTGACACCTTTAGTCTACAAGAGGTTGGCTTATGGGACCAGTTATATTAGTATACATCAAAACTCTCAGTGTAGCTTCTGTGGGCAGATGTAAGATTTTGAATTAGGGGGTGCAGGTGTTAAAATATACCATTGCATATAACACAATGCGTATTTTTCTCTGGTAAAAAGAAACTATAGGATTGACAAATATACTAGGGGCCTAAGACTATAGTTTTCAGTTTAAGATCAAATTAAAAACAAATATATCATACATTTTCTATTGAAAAACAGAATAAACTAGGCAAAAATGTTTAGTCTTATAGTCATTAAAATTAAATATACATCTCTGTCAGATTAATAAAACAAAATCAAGCCTTTTGAGCATCTTGACAGTGCATCCAGCACTTACTTCATTGAAAGTTATTTCCACACCTGAGTTAATGTTTCCACACTTAAGTTCTTACCTAGGGGTAAAAATAGTCTGCAGGGCTGTGAAATAGAAGCTATATTACCTGGAAGAACTAAGAGAAAGCAGAATTGTAGAAGACAGAACAGCTTGATTAGTGGAATGTTAATAACATTTAAAAGATAAGAGGGTCATTAACACTTGTTGTGGAAAGAAGAGTTTAGAAGGAATTGGGTAGATTATAGTGAACCATAAAGCCAAATGACTCCTTCACTGCTACCTGAATAGAAATGCTACCACCACTGCCAGGCAGCTGGTTTTAAACTTTGGATGGACCAGAAATCAAATGGTGGGGGATTCCTGGTCCATCCTGGATCTGCACCTAGTAGTTACTATGATGACTGGTAAATAGGGGTGTGCAAAACGGACCATATTTGATTTGAGTTCTGATTCAGCCCCAATCGGGGACAGCGATTCAACTCGTTGATTCAGATCACTGTCCCAATTCGATTCAGCCAAATATGAAGATTCGATGCTGGTTCAGAGAATCAGTGACTCAGCCATAGACACAGCTTTAAATGTTTTTTCTACATACCTCGAGGTACCAGGCGCGGCTCCTGAATGCTGTGATGGTGGGGCGGATGGAGCATCCTACAGGAGTGGAAGGGGGCCCCCCCACACGCTTGGCAGCGAACCCAGAAGTGGACCAGAAGTACTTCTGGTCCACTTCCAGTTCTGCTGCTGAGCCTGTGGGGGATCGCCCCCACCCCCCCAGCTCAGCAATCGGCCATGGGGGGATCCTGGGTGCCCCCTAGACCCAGAAGGCACTAGTCACTGTGCCGGGGGGCAGGGGAGCCCCCCATGCACTCCCCGGTGGACCTAGATGTGGATCAGAAGTGCTCAACACTGACAAGTGCAAGGTGCTACACCTGGGGAGGAAGAACCAGTAGCATACCTACAGGCTGGGGAACTCCCTTCTTGTCAGTGCAGAGGCAGAAAAGGATCTTGGAGTCATTATTGATGCCAAAATGAACATGGGCTGGCAGTGTGGGGACGCGGTCAGGAAGGCCAACCGTACCTTGTCATGCATCAACAGATGCATCTCAAGCAGATCCAAGGAGGTGATCTTCCCCCTCTATGCGGCACTGGTCAGGCCGTAGTTGGAGTACTGCATCCAGTTCTGGGCGCCACACTTCAGGAGGGATGTGGACAACATCAAGAGGGTCCAGAGGAGGGCCACTCGCGTGATCAGGGGTCAGCAGGGCAGGCCCTATGAAGAGAGGCTACGAGACCTGAACCTGTTCAGCCTCCACAAGAGAAAGCTGAGAGGG
>NW_005842185.1:1616308-1629436 GCF_000455745.1 Alligator sinensis | reverse complement strand
CTGGCTCCTACCCTGGGGGTCTTTAAGAGGAGGTTAGACGAACACCTTGCTGGGGTCGTTTGACCCCAGTACTTTTTCCTGCCATGGCAGGGGGTCAGACTTGATGATCTGCTCAGGTCCCTTCCAACCCTACCAACTATGAAACACTGCCTAGCACGCTGGGGACCACCTCTGCACTCCCATGGGACACTCGAGCCATCCTACCATCTCAGCGTTCACGAGCCACCTGGTACCTTGAGGAATGGAAGGCTCCTAGTACCTTCCAATCCATTTGAGGGCCAGAAATGGTTATAAAGCACAACTGATTAACTTCTTCAAGAAGTATAAACTGTTTTTGGTAGGCAAGATCAGGGGACCGTTTTTAGATGAGAAAATAAATTTACATCTTAGGTAGAGAATGCTAGGTAAGGAATATGTGTATGTTGGAGGCTTATAACTGGAAATATTTATTAGATTATCTGGGTGGAATATTTAAAATAAATCTTTAGAGGAGTGGTAAGAAAGACCTGAAGCAGTGGTTCTCAATGTTTTTTGTAAACATGGATGGCCAGTCACAACCCAGTGCTCCTCACTCCTGACCCTCTGACCCCCACCCCCAGCCCCCAGTGTGTGGGGTAGGAGGGGCCCAAGCAGCCCCTTGTAGGCTGGAACTCTGACAGCCTGCAAGAAAAAGCCATGTTTTCCCATGTTTTTCTCTTTTAAAGGAGAATCCATTTTTAAAGTTTTTTTGTGACCCTTTCATAGATTCTTGCCACCCACTTTTGGGTCACAACCCATGGGTTGAGAAACGCTGACCTAGAGCCAGATTAATTTCTATGTATAATTCCATGGAATTCAGTGGAGAGATGCCAGGACAGACTTTGTTCTTTTTGTGGCTTTCTTTATCCTAAAGGAACTAACTTTGTTCCGTGGAACTAGCATTGCTAAAAATACAGTAACTCAGGGATAGGCAACCTCTGGCATGCGTGCAAATTAACGGCACATGGAGACATTTTCCTCAGCATGCCAGGAGGTGTGCCAAAATGTTTAAAAAAATGTTTTTTAAGTTGCTGCTCCAGGCTCTCCAGAGCACCAACAGTTCCCAGCACCATGGCAGGCACCGTGGGCAGGGTCAGGAGAACACGGCATGGATTCAGAGACACTCCCTGTGTTCTGCTGCTCCTGCCCCCCAATATCTATGATGACACTCAGGGGAATCTGCAAAATCAAAGAAGCTGGTGTGCACCCCACTTATGCCAATTTTGCAGGTTTCCCTGTGCACTCCCACCACTGCTCGCTGCTCCCTCCTGATCAGCAAGGAGACAAAAATTGTGGTTTTAAATATGGTGCGGTCTTTGCCTCCTGGCCAATCAGCAATACACAGTGGGGCTGCCAGGGCCCCTTGGGCAATCAGCAGGGAGCAGCAAAAATGGTGCCATATTTAAAACTGCAGTTTTTGCCTCCTGGCTCATCAGGAGCGAGCGGCAAGCAGCAGGGCCCCTCCACCCATCAGTGGTGGACCTTCAGAAGCACAAGGGAACCTTCCAGATTAAAGGAGCCGCTGCACAGCCCACTTCCACTGTTAATTTGGTATGTCCCTAATCAGAGGCAGTGCTAGGGGGAGATTGGGGGGGTGCTATAGCCCTCTCAAGCCAAAATTTGCCTTAGCTCCCCTGTAGCTACCTCTCCCAGGGCCACCCCTCTCCACTGGGCTGCCACCACCTGCCTCACTCCTGCCCACAGTGCAGCCCCACTGGGAAAAGTTACACTTACCTAACCATCCCTGGAATATTTAAAGGAAAGAAAGAATACCTAACCACAACATAAAAACTAGTTAGTAATACATGTTCTCTCATAGAGCCAAATGTACCAGTTTTGAAGGAGTTAAGTTACTTATCTGCTGTCGCTGTTTGCTTGCCATAGACCATTCCGCCATTGGATTCTTTTAAGGGTGTTGCAGGGTGCTGTGCAATATTAGCAGTGTTAGGTTTGCAAGCACCTACACATGATTCACAAAATAAACCTGGGCCTTCCAAATAGGAATTCATATTGTCATGAACATTCTGACCCATTGTGGTCTTTCTGAGTTCTTCGCAACAGAAGAATTGCTCCATTTTTTTCTGTAGTGGAAAAATGTGTCAGGTGAAAACTAATACCTGACACTTTCCAAGGGGTGCCTTGAGTCCAAAAAGAGTGAGAACCACTGCCCTAGACAATCCACAGGCCACTCATTTAAAGAGACCTTAAACATACAGCCAAATAATCAGTATTCTATTATTTATGTCTGCTTGTAAGCTTCTGCCTTAAGGTGGATCCACACAAAGTTTGTGCCCATCTGTGCAAATCACTGGGTTCCTCTACACATAACTATAATTGCACAGCAATAAACTCCAGAGCTTTATTGCTCTGGAGTTTATTGCTGCTGGGCACGTGTCTGCATGTACACCTGGGATCGCAGCATGTTGAGCCAGGGCAGAGCAGCCTGGGCTGGCAGGGGGCTCTCTGGGGGTCGGCCTGCCAGAGCAGGGTTGCTCCCCCTGGCTCGCTGTGCTGCAGAGGGGCTGACTGGGGCACGAGGGTGCTTCACTGCAGGGCTAGCCAGTAGGCAGCCCTCACACTGAAGCACCCTTGTGCCCCAGCCAGCTGGGGCAGTGTCTGCACATTGTGCTGCTGCAGAGGGTTTTTTTGCTCCACAGTAGGATAGTACTTGTACATACAAGTCATTACAAGCACTATCCTGCTGCAGAGTAAATTAGTTTCTCCAACCTCATAAGGGCAGATGTGTAGATGCTGAGACATTTACTGTAAAGCCAACTAGTCAACTGCACAGTAAACATTTTGTGTAGATGCACCCACTGAGGAGGTGGTGGTTTTTATTAAAGTGACTTTTTGTTGGTACTAACTGAAAATGGCAGTAGATTTTTTTTAATGACATGTAAATACCATGGTAATGGGTGTCTTAGAGGGATCCATCAAGCCAAACAACAAAATTAAATCACATTTCTCTACATGTTACTGGCTTGGCTTGGCTGTCTTGCTTCCATGTCTAACTACAGTCAATCTATGCAGATGTGAAGCCAGATGTGGTCTGTTTTCTACATTTATTGTTGATCATAGATATATCTTCGTCTTTCTGTTTTTATTTTCTTGCATGTTTGGCTCTAGGGTACTGTTATAAAGACAAGGTGTTTGTAATATACAGATGCACTGAAGGTACTGTGCGCTGTCATAACTCTGCAAGGTATAGCAGCTAGTAAAACGTTCTCAACATGCAGGTAATTTAATATATTCTGATACGGGACTGTAGAAACTAAACGTGGGTCTGTTTACCTTCTGCTAACGTGAAGAGTAAAGTATCTCTACTCCACTGAGGGGAGGATTGAGCTCCTGATGTGTTGTAATTTTATCACAAAGGTTTTAGTTGGGACATCATTTGTTTGTCACGGGGGAAATTAGTCACTGTTTATTCAAAATCATTCTGACTTGTTTTTCATATTTGGTGAATGAATAATTGCCTAATCCATGATAAAAGTAATTTTAAATATTCAATAAAAATTTGAATGATCTCAAAATAGACAGCTCATGCATTCACATGTTGTGTGTGCACTTTGGCATTTTGGACAAAACATGTTACGCTAATGTAAATTAAACCCATTAAGAATAAGTGTTATGTTGATGACCATGTGATGGTTACAGGGTACATAGAAACCATGAAAATAACAAGTATGAGTTCAGGAACAACAAATCTTTTCAAAGCATTGTAGCTCTGCCTCCAACCTGTAAGATCACCATTTACAATACAAATATGTGGGACATCTGGGCTATAACAGGAGGAAATCAAGTTATGTATGGAATATAGCTAATCCATACACCTCTCTTTTTAGAGTAGCGGGTTGCTCTTTATTCTGAAGGATTTCAGAAGCAATAGAAGCTTTTGAGAAACTAACATTTATTTCTGAGCCTAAATGCTACTCTATGCTAGCAAGCTCAACACAATAGATAATGGCTTTAAATGTTTATGTGTCTTGAACTGACACTCTTTAACATAAAATCCTTAGAACAGAACAGTCCAACAAAGTAACTGACATGCTGGTATACAATCTAACTCCATGCAGCTATGTATCTGTTAGTCAAACTAAGATCTTCAAACAGCATGACAGCCCAACTACTGAATCAGTCCGCTTCTGTCCAGTTAGAGCAAGCACACTGCTACTATGCACTGACTAAAAATAGTCCTACATGCACTGTAGGAATGCATGGCTCAAGACCATGTATGCTGAGCTGAAAGAAAGAACCCAAGGCAGCACCAGGTGTGGACAATGACATAGAACTAAGATACCTGGACATTTTTCTTTATGTTCCATGACTCCCTTATTGATGAAGACGAAATGTGCAGTGAAATTTTTCAGCAGTTAGAGAAGGAGACAGACATTAGGGCTGTGTGAAACAGCTGTGTTTCAATTCAGTTTCAGATTTGGCCATTTTGGAGGATAGCAGTTCGTTTTGGTGTTTCAGATCACTGCCCTGTTTCCGCCAAATCTCTTCCAAATCTGTTTCAAAGCCCATCCAGGAGGAGCTTGGAGCCGGGGTCTGCAGGGCCCCAGTGTGGAGCAGGACAAGGCTGTGGGTGGCTCATCCGGGGGAGGGGAGAGTCACTGCCCTCCGTGCAGGCGAGGAGACCCCTGCGCAGATCTCTGATCCCTGTCACGCCAGGACAGGGAAGCAGTGCAGAGTGGTGAGCAAACCTGCTGGTCCCTGCCATGCAACTCGGCCTATGCACATGCTCGTTGGTGTTTTAATTAGGATGCATTGAAGCAGGCTCAATTCTAATTAGATCACTACAGCATCATGTGTATTAAGTCCCTGTGCATTTAAGAATGGCTGTGGGGTACTTTATGTAAACCTCATTTGATGAGGTTTAGTTAAAGTGTCCTGTGGCCATTTTTAAACACATGGGGGCTTAATACATGTGATGCTGCAGCATTTTAATTAGAGTAGCTGCCTGGGAACCACTCTAATTAACCCCCTTCTTCTCCCCATCACCACCTCCAAGCACACGTATAGGCAGCCTGGAATTTCACAAAGCTCAAATGATTATTTTGCTGTTGAATATATATGAATTGAATAAACGTTTTATCAGTATAACACATTATTACATATCTGTTTTTCTTTCTTAGTTAAAAAACCTGCCTAGAAACATACAAACTTTGATAGCATAGCCATTCATCTATCCGCAAATGTTCTGACAAATTAAACTGGTCGTGGAGGTATCAACATGAAACAGGTACTATAGTCATGAAATACCTTTCTCAATCACTTGGGATTAACCGAAATGTATCAGAATAAATAATGTAACAGCATAGATAAAAATCAGGAATTTTATTTTAAATGTTAATTAAAAAAAATTATGTTAGTCTCATTTCAGACTGTACTTGATGCAATAAAGTTATATAACTTTGATTTCTTGTAAGATTTGAAATATAAAACATTTAACAACCAAGGTAAATAGGAAGGACCATGCTCTGTTGGTTCAAAAGCAAATGATAGTTTTAATATTGGTCAATATTCCAAAATTGCTAAGAAGTTGGTAAATATAAGAAAAAAAACTATTCTAGAAGTAAGGAATGGGGGGGGGTCCCCAGAAGTGTGGGGGTTCCCCAGCACGCTTGGCAGCAGACCCGGAAGTGGACCAGAAGCACTTCTGGTCTGCTTCCAGATCCACTGGGGAGTGCACAGGGGAGCCCCCCACGCTTCTGTGGGATACTCCATGCGCCCCAGCATCGCAGCATTCACAAGCCACGCTAGTACCTTGAGGTATGTAGAAAAAAATATTTAAAGCTGTGTCTATGTCCAAATCACTGATTCTCCAAATCGGCATCAAATCTTCAGCCTTAGATTCAGCTGAATCAAATCAGGGACAGCGATCTGAATCAATGAATCAAATCACTGTCCCCGATTCGGGCCAAATCTGAATCAAATAGGGCCCGCTTTGCACACCCCTACTAGACAACCCAAAGCAGCTGAATTTAGCCATGTTCACACATGCCAATCTTGGAAATATGCTAGTTAGGCTGCTTTGGTATCATTTCCAGCACCCACTCACAAGCACCCCACAAACCAAGATCTCAAGCGTGGCTGTAGAGAAATGCCCTAGAGCAGGGGTGCCAAAGATACAGCCTGAGGGCCAGAACCAAACCATGGATCAACCTGCATGCCGCATGTGGTACTCACTGCCTCCGGCTCTGGACCAATTCCAGCACAGGCTGCAAGCAGCATGCAGGGCTGTTCTGGGGCATACGCCACATGAGCTGCTCAAATTGAAGCTGTGCTGCATCCTGGCTCCGGTCTGTAGGGCTGGCCTGTGGGTCCAGTCCAGCCCACGGACTAACCCCATGCCCCTCACCCAACCTGCAGGGCCAGGTGAGTTTGTCACCCCTGCTCTGCATTTTCACCGGTGTGTTCCCAGATTTAGAATCTGTGAATGGGGTACAGGTGCCACCACTGTAAATGCCCAGTCAGAAGATACCATGTGTTTTGAACTTGAAGACTGTTGATTCAAGCGTATCTGCTGGTTCAGACTGTCAGGATAGAACCATGGGGTAGTGGTAGTTTCATAGAGAGCTAGGGCAGGTAGCCAGATTGCTTGATCAGAAATGAATCAAGTTGCCTTCTCAGTTCTGGATCTGAGCTATTTGCCTAACAAACCTTGTATCTTTGAGCACAAGTTATGAAGCCTCAGATACCTTTGAAAAGTAGGAGTGGAATATTCAAAAACCACTCAGCTTTGACTCTGTTGTGCTCCTGTTGAAACCAATGACAAGACTCCCACTGCCTTTACTGCAATACAGTTAGACTGAACATTTTTTAGGAAAATCCCACCATACGTGTTTACAATAGGAGCACAGTCAATGCCAATGTAGTTTAGAATTTCTGCAAAACCTACAGAATTAAACTAAAAAATACTCTGTGTACTTGACTTGGGTCTTAAGGGCTCAAATTCTCTTCAGGTAAATGCAAATTTTCTACCTATCACTATAAAAATAATCCCATTATATAATCATGAATCAAACTGTTGCACACATGAATCAAAAAAATGTGGAGTTTATATACTAAAACATTTTGAATTACAATTAAGTTGTTTTTTTTAACTGAAAAAACACTGTTCTTCCTCTTTATAGTACCCCGTTAAAAACATTTTGTCCATTTAATGGCAAGCTTCCCACCAAAATGATTCGCTGTCCACAGACCACACAAGAATATTTTTTAAAAGGAGTGGTTATCAAATGGGCTTTTATTTGAAAGTGTCACATAGATAATTATGGAACTGCTAATATGAGTCAATAATATACAATTCTGAATACAAGAACAAAGTATTTTCTAAGATTAACTATTTTATCAGTATTTCATACAGTAACGTATGCTTGCCATCTTAAGTATCAGATTTTCATTTCTTTTTTACATTAAAATACTGTTATGATGCAACAACAGAAATAAAAGTTATGGCAAGTATGTGCAGCAGCCAATTTAAAACATATTTACTCTTTAAAGCTTATTTCATGTACGGAAAGACCTAGTCCATACAGAAAACCTCACAGTAAAATTGGTTGTGTGTTTGTTTTGGGTTGTTTTGTTTTAATGAAGCATAATTCTGGCACTCAACATGCCTACCTGATTTACTCTAAAGTCAAAAGGAACCAAAAGTGCATTGAAAAGCAGAATCTGGAGCTAAGATTTTCTGTAGCACTTAAATACATATTTATGTTTGAAATTGACCAAAATAAGTTTTTAGTAGATTCAATAATACCTTAAACATTCATTAAGGAAAAAGTTGCATAGAATGTTTTGTGTGATTTTTAAACATTCTTCCATTATTCTTACTTCCATTTTAAAATTTATACTAACTACTAAGCTTGAGGCATTGAGTAGGAATTATGTTGATTAAATACATTATATTATTAGAACCACATCCCCTGAACTATTTTGTTGTTCCCTCATCTGCTCTAGGTGAATGATAGATTTCAATGATAGATGCCATTCTTTATGTGCTGTGCTATGGTGGTCTGCATGATATGAATGCCTGTTACAGGGAACAATGTTTTAATATCCTTTTGACTAGCAAATATACTGGGACTTCTCTCTTAAAACCTAAATACAGTATAAGTTCCTATTTTAGTAATATGTTTTTATAACATACAATGCTTTATATATATATCCTAATAATTATAAGTAGTTTTATAAGTCTTTACCAGTATCTCATAACTTTATATCCCATATTTCGTTTTTAAGGTGAACAGTTTTTACTTCCTGTACTAAGTGATACTTAAATGACTATTTGTTTTACAGTTTAGAAAACTCTGCAGGTAGCCTTAGAAACCCATTCAGTTCATTAACATTAAATCAACAACCAGATCTTCTTTCTGCCTTTCTCTGGCAGGATTAATGGATTTTGGCATGATTTGTGCATCTAGCAGTAAAAGCTCTTGCTGGGAAAGCTAGCAAGCTTGACTAATTCCCAACAGTGCTAACTTCATAAACTTATTTTAAGCTTTTAACTTCAACTGAAGATTAAAGGTAATGACTTCATGCTGTTACCTTTGAATGTATGATACTCTAATACGATTATACTTAGGTATAAATAAAATAGCAAATATACATTATATCGCATATGTGCATAACTATGCATGTGCAAACTAATATTTTATTCTAGGTGGTTATTTTTACTTTCATTTAAACTAAGATTCCACAAAAGTGTAGTTTAAGCAACATTTTATACTCAAATGCCTGTTCACATATTTGACAGATTATATAGATAGGTGCAGATTATTTCAGGATAATTTAAACTTTAATGGACACTGTGAACTACTGATTTTTTGGGGGAGAAGGGTGGGGAGGAAACTGGGCTGTTCAGGAAGGACAATTTTCACCTGTAAAGCATTCCATTTCTTAAGGGGGTTTTCACCTTTTCAGGCAGTCTTAAAATCAGCATTTAGAAAAGCCCACAGAAAGGAGAAAAGGGAGGAAAAAATATTTTCAGCCTGTCTGACAAGACTACATAAAAAGCTCATGATCAAAGGGTCTTAAGTACACGTTACTGGTGTGACAAACAACATTTTTGTCCCTTTATTAGATTTATTTTTCTTCTGAAAACTGCAGTAGCCAATGTATGGCATGTGAAAGAAAGCTGGCAGGGTTGTATTCTTTGATTCCTAATTAACACCTTCAGTCTCAAAAGAGAACTAACAGAAATACCATAAAATGTTGCAGCTGCATTGTTATTCCGCTTGGTTGGTTTGTTAAAAGTCGGCTGGGCATTGGCAGCTGCAATAAAAGAAAAGCTCAATGGATGTTTTGTATTGTGCCCACTGAAGTGAAAGAAGGCAACCATTTTATTTTCAAATGGCCAGCTGCATATTGATGTTTAAATGGAGCTAAATGTAAGATTTACTGTTAATTTATAGTAATTGATTATAAATAAAGTGATAATATAGCTTAGCTTTCATCTTTTGTAGCCATAGGACACAAATATTAGAGAAATGAATTATGAGGCACAAGTAAATAATTTTGAAGTGCTCTGGTGATAGAAAATGTTGCTCATAGAACTATGTAACCAGGAACAGTATTCAATATTAAAAATCAAAAGAATACCTTGGAAGCAGTTAACCAAGTCATTCTTTAGAATGCACTGTTTATACTAGGAGAGGTGAAGGTGTAGGTTTCCTTAATGGATGATCAAACCAAAACCCAGAATTTTTATACCGGGATCAGAACCAAGTAAAATTTTGCATGGAGAGCATGGAGTTGTATTTTGCTTAGAGTTGTAGAATAAAGGAGGCATTTAACTTTAGTAAGATAAATCTCACTCTCATTCAAAAAATGCAATTAAGGAAATATGTAAATCTAGATGTTTCATCAAATGCTAGCTAAAGGGTTACCAGTTCTTTTCCTGCACAATGACTGAACTAAAGAACTTTAGTGTCTGTGTAAGAACCATTGTCCCAGCCCCAGAGCCTGTTGGAAACAGAGTCCAGACTGGCCGTGGGAAATACCTACATATTTGACACAGGCCCTGTTTCTGAGAGAAAAGGGGGTGGAATAGAAAGTATGGAGATTTTACTGTTGCATTCTAATCAGCCATGATCTGCCTAATTTGCTTTGATCAGGAAGATAAACTAATTTTCCTATAGGCTGGATAAAAGTAATTAGCAATCCAATGCTTTCAAGTTTTTGAAAAGGGTAAAGAAAAGGAGAGCAGAAATTGTAATGGTGGGAGCAAAGTACATCTTTTCGGCTCATCTGAGAGCATTGTTAGTTGAAAATAGGATGGTGACATAGAAGAGAGCCTTGACTAAAGGTAGTTTCATAGGCTGGACTGCCACTGTAGAGCATGATCTACAATGCTCTGCAACTAAAGCAAAGTTCCTGAAGAGTAATTTATCATCTGTGTTACTGGGGTTTTTTGAATTATGTTCTGTTTTACTTTAAAAATACCTCCAAAATGACATGGAAACATTGAATTACAATTAGGAAAATTAAACATGTCATCTTTCATTACAACTTCCTTTGGATAATCAGTTTGTTTATTGAAGTCTAGATCCACCACTATCAACGCTTCATAAAGTTCTGCTTCTGGGTATAGCCCGTCACTGTTAGAGATCACTAACTTGTGGTTCTATAACTTAATAGCTGTACAATGAACTGAGCAGGAGTCTGACTTCGAACATCTTGTGAAGTGAAGCCTCATGTATACCTGGTGGGAACCATTATTTCCCTTTGGTCTCACCCATCCCTACATTTCACTAACAGGGTTTGTCTGAGAGCTTCTAAAGCACAAAAAAATTCATGATAAATTCATTAAATTGTAGACATGCAATAAACTTAGGACACAATATTGCAACCCTTTCTCATACAAATAAATCTCACATAAATCATCCCATTTCAGTTACTGACTAGGACCATATAAAGACTAACGCAAGTCAGTGTTGCAGGATCAAGCCCCTATTTTTTTAAAGCTCCTCATTAAAAATAGAAATATGTCTGAAATAATATACCTACAATCCTAATCAGTTTAAGCAGCTTTAGAATTTGGCTTTTAAGGATATTTGTTCCTGTTGGTTTTGAGGTTTGGTCACAGCTGACCATTAGCTATCCACAGCTGTCACCAAGTATATGCTCATCATCAAAGCAATCAGGTCCCAAAATATTTAGTGCACCACAGAGGAAATTACCATTATCACTGTAGAGATGATATGTTATGGGCAAGGCACTGGAGTTAATTAGCTGTAGCACTAGCCTGAAACCCAGGAGACCTTGCTTTTAATCCCATAAATCTGTGGTTCTCAACCTTTTTAGGCTCAGGACACCTCTCAGCAGGCCATGAAAAAAAATAATGGAGCAATTCTTCTGTTAGAAAGAACTCAGAAAGACCACAACAGATCAGAATATTTTTTCACATTATGAATTCCTGTTTGAAATCTCTTGGTTTAGCTTGTGAATCATGTTTGCACACCTAACAGTTCTAACATTGTATGGCACCCTTGAAAGGATCTCAAAGCACAGATCTAGAAACTACCCTCTGCTCAGTTGTATTTCATCTCCTACCCTTTGTCTATTTAGACTGTAAGGTTTTTGGAAGTGGGAGTCTTTTTATTGTATTGTTAAAATGTTTAACAAGCATAGAACCCCTACTCCCAATATATTTATTCTCACTATACAATGATTGAAAAGCATTTTACAAACCGATTTACCAATAATAAGTAAAATAAGTAAAATCAAAGATCTTATAGCAACCATGTTGAACAGAAACTCTAAAAGATCTCCATAGCCAAACACAGAGAATTGTAGGCAGGCAGGCAGACTATAAGCAGTATCCTTATTGGATTTTCTCTGGGACGCAGGTTTAACATTGCTATTCTTTTGAAAAAGGTCATGAGAACTTTGAATAGAAATTTATGCTCCCTGAAAAACAGCCTATCTAATAGCACTCTACCCTCTGAGATAGTACAGTGAGGGGAAAGATCAACATGAGCTGAACCAGTATCATGTCTTACATCACCATAGGTTCTCTTTGAAGTCACCTGGAATTGTTATAAATGTTATTAGGAGTTTTGTAAAGTTAGATCTTTTTCCTCATTTATTTGGGGAAGGCAGGGCGGGGAGGAGAGGAGAAGGGAGGAGGAGTCACCATTGCTTTTAAAGAGTCTATTTTACTCCCTTTGAAATCAATGGAAGTCTGATAGATGCCTTCAACAGGAGTATGGTTGTAGCCATAATGGTCCAGGAAATGTATGAGAAGCAAGGATTTTTTTGTGATATCTTTTATTGGACTGTTACAGGACTGGCACTGAGGGTAGCCATGACAATCCCTGGTGGCCACCTTAACCCTGCTTTGCTTGCCCACACTGGCCACTTGGGGTCTCAGCCTGCCATCTCACCTGCCACACCTTGATGTACAATACAACTGAGGAGGCTGTCCTCAGAGGTTGATGAGCTCATCTAGTCCTGCTCTTCCTCAGGCTCTGCCCTAAACAGGACTCCTCCAAATTGGTCCACTGGACTTGGGGCTCCAACTCCACTGCACAGTCTCTCTTCCTAGGGCTCCAACCCCACTGCACACAGTCTCTTTCCAGGCCTTATCAGCCCCAATGGTCTTAATTGCCTTTATGGCTACAGTCATGGTCTCCATCTGCCCCCATAGCTAGCCACACCCATGCCTCATACATATTAGTTTGTTTTCTTATATATTGGGCCATCAGGCCTTGTCCTCATGTGCACCAGGCCCCCTAGCCCAATGCCCTGGCCCACCAGTTCCCTGACTGCACCATTCTCTCCCCCTCAGACTGGGTGCCTCTCCTGTCTCTTTAGGGCTACTATATCCAGCCTCTAACTGCTTGGCTTTAGCTCTACACAGCCCACTGTGTCCCAGACCCTTGTAGGGCTTTCTGTGTGGGCTTTAGATTTCTTTACTGCAGAATGCCTTCCAGCACCCCATGCCTATACACCCAACCCCATAGCCACCACCCAAACCTCCAGTCACTTTATGAGCTAATAAGTGCAAACCTCTCTGGGTCTCTGCAGACTCCTACCTTGCATCTGCTGGCTCGTTGCAGCTTCCCTAGGTGTCTTTGTTGCCTGGTTCCCCACTCTAGCAGC
>NW_005842185.1:1614580-1616298 GCF_000455745.1 Alligator sinensis | reverse complement strand
CAGCAGGAGGTCAGGATCAAATTAAGCCCTCTGACTCAGGAACCAGGCTTCCAGTATGCTGGGCTCCACTTCTTCTGGTTACATGGCCTCCACCTTGTCCAGGGGGTTCTAATCATCCCAGTAGTCAGCTTGCTGTCATCTTCTTCACTCTGCTGTCAGGTGGTGCAGCTTAAGCCACGAAGCAGCAGTTTCTGTCCTCTTACCCTTCCTGGAGCCCTATCTGCCTGTGTCCGTGTAGCTAGCTCTCAAGCCATCCCCAACTGCACTTCAACTCCTGTCCCTCAGCTGCTTATTTTTTTGCAGCTGGCTTTCTCAGCTGCCTTCCTGATTGCAGCCCTCTGATGAAGATTTCCTGTTCTCCAAGTTGTAGGGGTTAGGGGACCCTGGTACATGGTTCTACTATATCTCTCCCAACTATACAGTTGGTCTAGTAAATGTTATCTCAAAAAATAATAGATAAACCCTTCAACAGTAGTAGCATTTGTCCCAAAGAAAGAGGGAGATTGTGTTCAGAAAACAATTACACTGGGAAAAGGGGCAGATCTGGGGGGATGGACTGGGGAGATGGTCACAGTGGAGCTGATGCACTCTCCCTTTGTTTCTTCAGTGTACTGTCAATATCAATAAGTAGGGACCTATTGAAATTGAGGGAGCTGCCCCCTGATTTCGTGGTCTGAGTGTGGCACTGGTCACCATTTTCCCAGTGGAGTACAGCAGCCCCCACCCCACACCCCTGTCTCTGATTGGCCAAGAGGTCCTGGAAGTCCTGTTCCTCTCCAGAGATGGCCATCTGTCAATCTCCAGGGAGAGGTGAGACTTCTGGGGCCCCTCAGCCAATCAGAGGCATGGGTGGGTTGTCATGCTCCACCATGAAAATTGTCCCCCCTTCTGTGCGTTGTTTTTTTGTGACTTTGTCTTAAGCCTAGGTTGATGGTGTGTATTGCATAAGTTGGTGATTTAATGAAAGGTTGTCAAACTCATCTGGCCTTGTGGGCTGGATGAAGACTGCATGGTTGGTCTGTGGTTTGGATCAGGCCCACAGACTGCCCTATGTGCCAGATCCAGCACACATGAGCCAGTCTGGAGCACATACATCATGCAGGGCTAGCCTTGGGTGTGAGCTGCATGTAGCACTCATGCCTGACCAGCCCTGCACACTGGATCTAGCATGCAGGGCCAGTCCATGGGCCCCAGATCCATCATGTAGAGCTGGTCTGATGCAGGCATCATGTATAGCACATGCCCCAGACTGGCCCTGCCCACTGCACACAGTGCATGCCAGCCTCAGCACAGGGCTCATGAGACACCCACACCAGGCCAGCCCTGTGTGCTGGGTCTGGAATAGGTAGCCAGTCTATGAGCCCAGTATGACCAGCCTCATATCCAGCATTCAGGACCAGTCCAGCATGTGTGTTGCATGAAGTACATAGCCCAGCCCAGCCTGGGCCCACACTGTGTGCAACCTATGCCAGACAGACACCGTATACAGTGCATAGGGCTGAGGCCAGCTCATGCTGCATGCAGCATGCCAATCAGAGACGCACAGGCAACATTCTGAACCAGACAATAGGGCTTTGGCCTGTGAACCATGTCACTGACCCCACTGATTTATGTTTGTTCATAGATTCATAGATGTTAGGGTCGGAAGGGACCTCAATAGATCATCGAGTCCGACCCCCTGCATAGGCAGGGAAGAGTGATGGGTCTAGATGACCCCT
>NW_005842185.1:1598381-1614093 GCF_000455745.1 Alligator sinensis | reverse complement strand
GGACATTTTTCCTCCCTAGGTGCAGCACTTTGCATTTCTTCTTGTTGAACTGCATTCTGTTGTTTTCTGCCCATTTGTCCAACCTGTCCAGGTCGCTTGCAGCTGTTCCCTGTCCTCCGGCGTGTCCACTTCTCCCCATAGCTTTGTGTCATCTGCAGACTTGGACAGAGTACATTTCACTCCCTCGTCCAAGTCACTGATGAAGACATTAAAGAGTATCGGTCCCAGGACCGAGCCCTGCGGGACCCCACTGCCCACCCCCTTCCAGGTCGAAACTGACCCATCCACCACGACTCTCTGGGTGCGACCCTCTAGACAATTCGCCACCCACCGGACTGTGTAGTCATCCAGGTCACAGCCTCTTAACTTGTTCACCAGTATGGGGTGGGATACCGTATCGAAGGCCTTCCTGAAGTCTAAGTACATGACATCCACCCCTCCTACTGTATCCAGGTGTTTCGTAACCTGGTCATAAAAAGAGACTAGATTAGTCAGGCACGATCTGCCTTCTACGAACCCGTGCTGGTTTCCCCTCAGCATAATTTGTCCTGCCGGGCTCTCGCAAATGTGAGCCTTGATAATTTTTTCCAAAGATTTTGCCATGGACTCAAGTACATTGGAATAGAATCAAACATAGACATCTTGGGTACATACAAATGTTCACTGCACCCAGTCTACTTTTAAGTGGCTCTAAGGTGCCTAGACTAGACCAGGAGTAGCATGTGCAGGCATTCGCCACTGTTGGGAGTGGCGCAGGCAGCCCAAGATAAGTTATTCAGGGTGAGGGGCTGCTGGCAGGTTTGCAGAGGCGAGAGGTAGTGGGTCCAGGGGGTGTTTGGTGGGTCTTGGGGGAGGAGACAGGACTGGCAGGTCTGCAGGAAGGGCCTGTCTTTGCCCAGTTAGGGAGGGATCAGAGGGCTAAGAATAGCCTGGTCAGAGTCAGGGGAATAGAAACATCACAGCTGTGGGGCTGAGGCTAGTGGCTAGGCTTTCCCGCCTTGGTGCTGTACTGCGAATGCATGCAGGTGTTCACTAGATCAGGTTAAGCCCTTTGTAGATCAGGTTAACCCTTTCTCAATCTAAGTTTGTTTCCTGAGATGAACTAACTTATATGAGGTGCACCATTTTTTGGCCAACTTAAACCCTGAGGACACTTGCACGAGTGGGCATTTAAATCGATCTAACCCTGGTTAGGTCAATCAAAATGTAATGTTTGTACCTACTCCTAAACAGTGTAACAGGACCTGGCTTTCTGTGTTTGTGTTGTAAATAGCAGATAGGAATAAAACAGATTTGTAAGGAACAGATTTCATTTCAAAGTCAAATAAGAATAAGGATAGTATTCATTATTTGTATTGTGGTTATATTGCAACTCAAAAGCCCTAATCAGGACTGGGATCCCATTGTGCTAGGAACTATGAGGTTTATGACACACCATATTTTACATACATTTACACCCATATTAAGTAAGCTCTTTGTATTAGTTTGTAAGTAATAGCAAAGTCAAAGGGAATGAAAGTTGGCAGTAGGAAAAAATGAAGGAAAAGAAAGTAAGGAAAAGATGAACTAATTGCTGAGGTGCCACAGATGTGTTAAACCTGGGTTTATCATTTGTATAAATGAAGGAGGCAATATGACCTATTGGATAGAGCAGTGGACTAGAGATCTGGGTTCTTTATCTACCTTCATCACTCATTTTGCTGCATGTCCATCAACAAATCACTTCACTCCCTATTTCTCAGTCTCTATCTGTTAAAATGAAGATAATAATACTTATCTCTTTTGTAAAGTGTTTTGAGATCTATGGAAGAAATGTACTCTACAGTGCTAAGTATTATCAAAGAAGAAGATTTGACTAGTACATAATTACTTTGTGCCAGATAGCACACTCCTGAGCCTCTGAGAAGGGAAGGAAATCCCCTCTCAAATTTTTTTTTCCAATGGATTCCATTATGAAGATTAAGCTCCTCCCGCCCCCAAGCACTTCCTGGGTGCGTCTACATGAGATTCTTTACTGCACAGCAGACTAATTTGCTGCACAGAAAAGTGTCACTATCTACACATGCACAGCAATTAGGGCTCAGTAGACTAATTTACTGTGCTACCAGATAGTCCCAGAAGATACAAGTAGTATCCAGCAACACAGTAAATTACTGTGCGTAAATGTATATATAGATGGTGATGTCGGGATTACTTTACTGTGGCTCAGATTGAGCCAGAGTATATTCAGTCATATTAGTTGAACATTTAAAGGAGGAAACAATTATTCTATCCCACAACTTTGAGCAAAATCTGTTTTTTACTATATTCCCATAGGACTTGGGGTAAAAACAGATGCAACCTGTTGGTATCCAGAACCTGCATCTCCAGACCTGAGAGAAGTACTAAGAGACCTTTCATATTAGCTTTCCAAACCTGTATATTTTCTTCCAAAGAAACAAAGAACTAAAAGGATTTGTGTCTTTCCTTCAATAACAAACCATCAGCCCTAATAATTAAAGTTTCCATTTAGTCTTAACCTCCTTCCAGTCGAGCCTAATTTTAATGAAGAAGTTCTAAGGTTTCATATTGAACTTAATTCATCTACCACTACCACGTCTAGCTTCCCACAAAAAAATCTACAGTGTTGAGTCTCATAACCCCACTGTGACAGTTTTAATGCTAGAGACCATGACAATGCCAGGAAAAAAATGTAAGGGTATGTCTACAATATGCTGTGTTACATAAAGATAAATGAGGTACTTGGGTACTGGGAGCAAGTATAGCTACTTTAAGGTGGTGTTCCTACTGAGGGATTACTCTTCTGAGGGTCATTCAGCTATACTCAGTATAAGAGCTCATATGTCTCTTCATAGCACTGTAGTGTCCTGAGAATCAGGACTTTTTGCTTAGGAGCCCTAGGCTGCTTGTACACACCATGGGGGTTTACTTCGGTTTAATTCTCCCTAAATTGAAGCAGTGGGTTTTTAAAGACACCGTTTGCATTTAGGGTGAAGTAAACCCCCATGTGTGTACACAACAGTTGGGCCTGATCCTTATCTGCCTCTCTGGCAGCCGGGGGTGGGGCAGGTGGGGAGTTGCCGGTGGGCCAAGCGGTCCTTGAGCTGCGGGGGGAGGAGGGAGGTGCTTCCCTCTGCAGCAGTGGCAGACCCCCAGACGGCATCCTCCCACAGGCACCTGGCACGGGTGGTCCCAGGGGGTACCATAGCCATGGAGGGAAGCACCGCACCCCGCCCCCAACCGACAGCCATGAAGAGAAGCACTTGGCCCCTGCACAGTTCAGGCAGGCAGGTTCCAGGGAGAAAAAAAATAGCACAGGCTTACCCCTTTTTTTTTTTTCCTTCAGTGGAGTCTTCTTGCACAGGTTGCCGCCAAGCTGCCTACCCAGGCTGCCTGTACAGCCCCTGAGCTGCACAGGGCTTGGTGCATTCCTCCGCAGCTGTAAGGTAGCAAACTAAAACACCTCAGACATATTTTATTCTGCTGCCTCCCAAAGTCATTTAACGTGCAACATCCCGCCGACAGTGTAAACAGCCATGCCATTAAATCACATTACACCGCCAACAGTGTAAACAGTCACAGCATAAAAGTGGTGCAAAAGGGCATTTAAGCCACTTTAAAGGCCAATTTTGTGGCGTGTACAAAGGCCCCTAATCACTAACCTACATCTCTGATAATTAAATGAGATTAAATCATAGTCAATGAAGGTTACATGGAAGAAAATAGTCTGCAACAAAGAAAGTATTTTTTGTTTTCCCGATTTAGAGAGGGGGAACATTTTCAGATGTACCTCAGTAATTTTGGAACCTAAGGCCTCTTCATTTCCAGTGGTGTTTCAAGAGCCTTTTAAAATATTGCCATTGGTACATATTTCATGTTTCTGGGAAGACTTACAGAAAGAAAAAGAAAGAAAAACTTTAACACATCACAAATCATTTAGACTGACAACTTGACAATGTGAAAGCAAGCTCCTCACTCTCCCACATAAAAGAAAATATCTCCCTTCATCCACAGAAAAGCCTGAGTAAATAACTAGGCCTTAGGATGTGCCCCAGAATATCATCAAACTCAAGTTCTATCAGACCAGGGTGGTGAGAGAGAGGAAGGAAGCAAGTTTTTTCCTGTAGTGTCCCACACCAAAACCACCCTGCCCCCAGCTGTATGTAGTGCCCTATCTTGCAGACATGTCACCTCCTCTCTCCCACCATTGGCACTGCAGTCAGCCAGAGTATGTATTAACTGAAGGGGTTTTCATTGCCCCCAGCCCCCTCTTTCCATCCACATGCAAACCCCTTTAATCCATGCCTAGTGATACTTTCAATCCATCTGGCTGGGGGAATTTCAACCCAACTAGCTGGAGGAGTTAGAGCCTAGCTTCTGCTTTCACTTAGGTAACTTGTTTTGCAGTGAGGATGCAAGTCTCTCAAGTGTTGATTGATTGTTTGCCAGTGCTTTCCCACAGTTCTTCTCCTGGTCTTAGGAAAAATGAGTTTTCCCACAATTCACTAGAAAAGGAGCCAGTGAGTGGCCTCATTGCAATACAAAGAACCATGGAATGGGCCTCCAGAAGTTCTAGGGGCACCTAGGAGGCAGTATAGCACCGATGAAGACACAGTATCTCAGGTATGGCTTTTCAGTGACTGTTTACACATGGGCTGCGTGCATCTGGGTGGCAGCCATCCAGGGGAGCTCTACAGTGAAGATATGATGATCACTTGTCAAGTCAGGTAATGATAAAAAGAGTTCTCTCATAAGTAGGCTTACCCAAAACATGGGAATTTTCTCCTTAAAAAGCAGTAACACAGTCCTCCAGTAGTGGAAGCAACTAAATTTGATGCACGTTCATAATGAGATAGATGAAAAGACCAAATGCAGTTATGAATTGCTTGAATGTCATCCTCCAAAGATTCTGGACTAGAGTAAAAAACTGGAAATGATTGTATAGTAGTATTTAAATGATCCTAGGGGCAAACATAAATCTACAACCAGATATTTCTCTTTTTGCATGATATTATAGGAACAAATAAGATCTGTGTAGTATAAAAGAGGAAGAGAATCTCACTCCGCCTCCAGGTTGAATATTTCCATGTCCATCACCATGAGCTGACCAGCATGGAGATAACAGCCTTCTGACAGCAGACTCAGTGAATAGGCTTGAAGATACTTGAATTTAGAATTTTTAATTGATAGGTTGTTACAATTTATCTTCATGTAAAAAACATTTTGTAGTGATCTCCACAGGCAGCCATTTAAAGTTTTCTGAGTCACATTTCATTCTTTTCCTCTTTCTCTACTCTTTTTCTCTCCTATGCATGAATATTTCTAATTAAGCATTTAAACAACAATGACAAAATGCTAGGTTCCCGGTGAGATATCTCAGATCTCTGGCTTCACAATTCCTGGGGAAAGGGAGTGGACTTGTTTACCCTCCCATGCAGCTAAAGGCAGATGCTGTACCTGATGCTGTCTATATAGAAGAGCAGGTTCATGAAGGAAGAAGAGGAATGGAGTTCCCGAGAATATGCTGATGGAATAATCTTTAGAGTTAAACCATTCCCAGACAGTATTTTGGTAGTGGTCAGATACAGTGAATGAGAAACCAAGCCTGAATGTCTGAAAGTAAGAAGGGAAAGAATATAAATATTACACAGGTAAGAGTGACCCAAACAATGCAAGCTTGCATGTATGGGGCAGGAAGGTGCTTGTGTGTGTGTTTGGTTTGGAGCAGAGGTGGGCAATTATTTAGGCTGGTGGGCCACTTAATAAGTTTTGGTGACCTGTCAAAGGCCACACATCTCTCTCCTGTCTCCCTCCCTCCTTCCCTGAGCTGTGCAGAAGCCTGAACTCAGTTGCAGCTTCAGTACTCCCCTCGTCCTCCCTGCTCCCTCCCCCACAACCTGCAG
Source organism: Alligator sinensis (assembly GCF_000455745.1). NCBI lineage: Eukaryota > Metazoa > Chordata > Crocodylia > Alligatoridae > Alligator > Alligator sinensis. Next base: position 1,608,190 of record NW_005842185.1, on the reverse strand, counting down.
CTTTAGTGTGCCCTGCTCCACCCTCCATGCCCAATCCAGATCCAGCAGCTGTCAGACGTATCCACAGCTGCCCAAATGCAGCCAGCAGCTTCTGGGTTGGGGCTCCAGGTGCAGGGGAGAGGTGGGGCATACTACATCTGTGGGCAGATTATAATTCCACTTCTATGATGGTCACAGCCTTGGCTCAGAGAGAGAGAGATGGAGAAAAGGAGAGAGAGAGAGAGAGAGAGAGAGAGAGCACACATCATGCCAGAAGAAGCCCTGGTGGCCTGGCACCATGTGGCTGCCAGACCCGCTCTCTGCCTGTGGACTGGATCCTTCACTTGGCCAACTCCTGTCCATCGAATCAGTTTGTGGGCCAGATCCAGCCCACGGGCCATATTTTGCCCACCCCTGGGTTTGAGGATAACTAAATTACGGAAAAAATCCCTAAAATATAAATTGAATAATTGTGAAAACTATGAGAAAAAAATTAACCTAGTACATGTGTAAAAGGGTCTTTGTCTTTAAAAAGAAGTCACAAGAGAAAACACAGTTAAATGATGATTATTGTAAGTTTCTTTTAATCATTTTAAAATAAAATTAACAGAACAGTTTACAGGTCTCTCAGTAGGAGAAATGTAAGAGTGCTTTGTTACATTAAGCAATCAAGTTGTGCTTTAATCAGCTTCATTGTTGAATTAGAAGAAACATACCTTTCTCTTTTAAAATAGTAACATAACTGTAAAGTTGTCAATCTAGGGTTCCTATTTGAACTGATTACATTTGATAAAAATAACAAGCCATGACAAATAGAGGGGCTAGGTTTCAGTAATTCACTGAAGAATGTCTCTACCAAGCCTTTGTGGCAAAATGTCTTGTTTGCAAGACAAATGCAGAGTTGAAATAACAACCCATGAATACCACTGGTGAAATGGCTATGTACACAAGGTGAATGCTAAAGCTTTCCTTTCTGAATGGATCTTTTAATCCAGGCATTATCTAGGCTCTGAAAAAGTCTTCAGCAGCCTTACGTACAGATTAATGGGAAAAGCTGAGACTCAGAGTTCGGCTATTTGCAGAAACAGTTTTAAAGATTTACTGATGGTTGACAAATGCCATTTACGCTTTCAAAGCCATCAATATGCTATTGAAAAGGATTTAAAGGGAAATCCTTCCACTATAGAAGAAGACGACTTTGAAGGATCTCCGTGGTAGCCCGTGGTCCTCCCACCCCCTTCAATCTTTCACTGGCTTCCTTCAGCATACAGGACCCCGAAACGCGTGGCTATGGAAAAGGGGATGGAAAGGCCCCTTTCAAAGACATTTGTCTATAACTGAATGTGCCAATCTGCTTTTGTTTGGCCATGAGAACTGAATGGAACTGTTTCCAGAAAAAGTCTGTTTGCTCTTGGTCAGCCCATCAATAGCCTTTCTGCTAATAGATTTTTAATATGAGAGTTGGAAATAGCAAAAAAGAAGCTTGATTTTTTTTTTTAATTTGAAAAATGGATAGAAAATATTCCCCACCTTTTCTGCATGTGTTTGTACTGCTGGCGTTTATCTTTTACTTTGACTTAAAAAGTACCCCACTATATTCCATGTGGCAGGTCACATACCTGAGCATTTTTTAATTAAAAATAACTCTTGTCTCAGCCAATTTTAAATATTTCCCTTTGCCCTCTTTGTGACTCATTGAATGGTTGCCTTAATGCATCCATTCTTTCAAAAATAGTTATGTTATCAGATTAAATTAGAAAAAGTGTCAGACAAAGGTTCGCTGGCCTAGATATTCCTTTATGTTTTGTTTAACTTGGGCACAGGATTGCAGCAGTCCTTCATTTTTCCCTTTGCCTTCCTGAATATTCTCTCATTTAAGCACCAAGGAGAAAATTCTTTAGAGCTAATACAAAACAATAAGTGGCAGAACCCCTCCCACAAATCTAGACAGAGAATTCTGCTGGGATTTTGGCCTGAATGTATCAACAGGCACAGAATATAGCAGAGCCTTATTCAGACAGTATCTGCAGAATTTATGCTTTTAATTTTAAAAAGTATCTAGCCCTTCTATCCTTTGTTGGTGATGATAGGGTTTCCCCAGTGTGAAATGTATGAAAAGTAGTATATCTGTGTCACTGGAATCTGTACAAACAATCTAAAGACAGAGAGGTGGCCTGTTTAACACTCAAAAGCTGATGCCAGCACATGGCCCAGGCTGAGAGGACGAATCCTTTTCCTACAAGTGTGTACACCTTGCACCACTTAATACCAAAGCCTCTGCACAATGTCACCAGTCCAGCCTTTTGAATTTGTGTCCCCAATACATGGGTGCTAAAGACATGTAACATTAAGTTCCACTACCCTGAAGTCCTCTCTTATGAAGAAAGGCAAAGTTGGACTCTATAGCATGTGGAAAATAAGATGAAGTTCCCAGCTAGTGACTTACTGCTGATTTGGCTATATTTCTCTCTTTCCCCTTTGCTTGAAGGTGGAATAAGTTTTGCCTCAGTTTGATGAAGAATTTTAACAACAGCCATGTGTGAAAGATATCTTCTCATTCCTACCACTCATCTAAGGGCAGGGTAGAACTGGTAAACTATAGAAATGGCAGTTCTGTCAGGACTTACAGGACACCCATTCATGTCATCTACCCTTCTACAAGCAAGTTTTTTGGTGGCTCACCAAAGTGGCATATGCCAGAATTTAAGCCTTTCATTTCAAATTGTTAATTTCAGTTCCATCTGGAAAGTGCTACTACCATACTGATGTAATGCTAAGTAATCATTTTCCTTTCCTGATGAAACTGATCAGGAAGCTGATCAAACTAGGGTTGGCAAGCCAGTCAATTGACCAATCAAATATTGTCAATTGACCAGTCAATTGACTGCATATTTTTTTAACCGGTCAATGATTACAGCAATTGGGGGGAAGGAACTACATTTCTTTGTAGTTTTCTTGACAGAAGTATAATTTTTATTGTTTTTGGACACATTTGAATGGGATATTTTTACTTTTTCTGTGTATTATTTGAACCTATTGGCATTTTTTTACAATTTTTGACCGATATTTGATCAGTCAGTTTGACCAACCCTAGATCAAAACTGAAACAAAAAGTAGGGAGACACCATGGAAAAGATGGGGCTATAGGAGTAAAGCAAGCAAGACTGAAGAAATGTAAGGAATTAAAGGAGAAATACACAAATAAGGGGGAAATGCAAGAAACCAAAGGCAGAGAGGACTAATCCAAAATAATGAAAGAAAAAGAATAGGGAGAGAAAAAGAAGTGTTAACATTACATGGAGAACAAGCTATGAAACATCTTTCACATTTTCTTTTTCCAAGTGAGAACATTCCAAAAAATATAATGAAGTTATATTTGATTGTCTGTAAATATTATATCTTTATCCCCTAGTGACCAAACCAAAACTGAATTCTCTCTTTAACTACTACTCCTGCTCTGACCTCACTATCCTCATGTTTAAGGGAAATTTATTCAACACCTTTAGAGGGCAAACTTTGGAACAAAAAAGCATAACCTGGCTGGACACTAAGAACTAAGGACTGTCTGCAGCAGCAAACACTGATATCAAGTTTATGATACATTATAATTTATCTAACTCCTGAATTCTTTCCACACAAGGAAGGTGAAATCGACCCTCTTCCCTTTTGATAGGCCTTAATTTCCCAGCAATCAACTTCTTTTCTTCTGTTAATTGTGTCTGCTACCCCTGAAAATTTCTCAGTCCCTCCCCTCTGCTGTGTTTCACTATGCTGTACCTGGCTTCCTGTCATCTCAGAGACCTGATAAAGAATGTATCTTGTCTAACTTTATCCCAACTACATAGTTGGTCCAGTAAAAATATCACCCTAAGAAATTTGTGCCTCTCCCATAACTTCTGGACCATCACAGCTACAACATCCGTCTAACACTACTCTAACTCTATCACGAGGCACTACTTCACTGTCAGAGTGGCTAGGAGCTAGAACCAACTTCCAAGGGAAGTGGTGCTCACCCCTACCCTGGGGGTCTTCAAAAGGAGGCTAGACAGCCACCTACCTGGGGTCATTTTACCCCAGCATCCTTTCCTGCCCGTGGCAGGGGGTCGGACTAGATGATCTGCTTAGGTCTCTTCCGACCCTACCAACTATGAAACTATGAAACTTTTTAATTTACACACACACACTATGAATTCCTGTTTGAAATCTCTGGATCTATCTTGTGAATCATGTGTGGTGTTTATACACCTAGTAGCGCTGATATTGTTTAGCAACACACAATACCTTTAAAAGGATCTTATAACACCCTGGTTGAGAATCGCTTGTCTAGCAGGTAGACTATGGGACAGAAAGTCAAAAGAACTGGGGTGAAATCGTGGCATCACTGAAGTCAATGGGTATTTTATCATTGATTTCAGTGGGCCAAGCAGTCCTGAGTTCTCCTTCCTAGCTTTTTCATTGATCTACTACATAAAAAGTGGCAAACCACTTGCTCCTTTAGTGCCTCAGTTTCCGCTGGGAATATTGATGATTATCTGAATTTTTAAAGCACTTCAAGCCGTTAAACAGAAGAATGCCCTTGGAAAATTCACTTCATGTTCAAGAGGCAAGGATTTTGGGGGGTTGACATCTTTTATTGAACCAACTACATGGTTAGACAAGCTTACAAGTGTAAGGCATTTTTCATTGTATCCAATCAGGTTCAAGGATGTGGAGCAGATGGGTACAGTTTCATATATACATACAGGGTCATGTAGTTAACATGTAAAGAAAATTTGGCAGTGCCTGCTTTTATTTGCAAAATATTGGTGTTTTGAATATCACAGCACACTTTCTCCATCAAGATATGACACTAATATTTAAGATCTGAAACCAAGATGTAGCAGAGGATTTGGCAGGACAGCAGCATTTAATTATCTGTCATTGAAAGATTTTCCTTTCAATCATTTTAAGATCTACACAGAAAATGGCAGCTCACCATCCACAGATATGAGGTTGACAAAAAATGAATTATATAAATATACCTTTAGTAAATAAAACAGCTAACACCAACTATATATTTAAGATTTAGCCACCACCCTCACTCAAAGTAGTAGCTTACTCCACTAGTAGTCCTGTTACTGTCAGTGGAAATATACAAGGAGTGTTAAAAAAAAGAAAGGTGTACTGCTTTACCTATATTGGTATAGATGTTCCCATGACAGCTTTATACAAGGATAACTGCATTTACACCAGAGACTACACCAGAATAACTATATTGGATTTTTTAAAAACCCTAAACAGTAGAGTTATCCTGGTGCAAAAGCTGTAGAGCTCAGGCTGAAATGCTTTCAGTGTAAAATTAAAGAGCCTGATTTTCATGAATTTCAAAACCACTTGATACTATTCCATCAGCATTATGGGGCCTTAAAGCAAAAGTATATTTACTCCTACTTTAAGGCTCCTTCACATAGTTCAGAAGGGTAACATTTTTAATATTGTACTCCTTTTTTCCAGTGTAAATGGAACAAGCCATAAGTAGCTCCTGGAACTTAGAGACAGATTTCTTATCTATTCTACATGTTAAAATAGATTATAAATCTATTTTTATTAAAATAGTTCATATCAGGAAATAAAACAGGAGACCTTTTCCCTAATCAATCCGTGCCAAATGTTTTGATCTTTTAGTTCCTCTGACCTGTACATAAGGTGCTAAAAAGGCTATTGGCCAGTCTGAAACCAGCAGACTTCAGAGCCTACCATATTTCAGCAGAACAGACTCCCACTGACATCAGTGGACACTGTGCATGCAGGAAAGTGGCAAAACTGAAGCTCCATAAGTTTCAAGACAGGTTTAAAATGTTCAGTTTGGTTACTACAGAATAGAAGAATGTGTAAATATATATTTTATGGGTGCACTGATAGAGATTTTTGGGGCCAATACTAATAGCCAATTTTTAAGGAGGTATATCAGCCAATACTGATCTCATTTCCAATACAGCTGTGTGCAGCTGGTAAGTCTGTTGTGGTGGAATGGGGAGTGGGGAGGAAAGGGGTGTGGGGAGGCAGATCAAGGCCCCTGTGGTGAGGGAGGGAGTGGGGCTGGGGCAGGGAAGGGCATGGGACAGAGCCACGGCTCATTCAGGGGGTGCAGGGGGGTGGCTCTCCCTGCTGCATGTACCCCAGAAGGGCAGGGGAGGGAGGGGGTCCATGTGCCTCAGATCTACATGGGGTGTGGGTGGGACTGGCACTGGGGTGGTGCCAGGTAGGTGGCGGTGGCAGTGCTGGGAGGGGGCTATAGATGTGGGCTACAGCCACCCCCAAAATTGCCATAGCCACCCCATAGCCCCCGTCCGCCTCCTGCCCTGCACAGATCTGGGGGCACACGCCCCCTCCCCCCCCCATGCCCTCCCACACAAGTGCTGGGAGCAATGGCAGGAGCCGCTGGATGAGCAGACAAGCCGCCGAATAGCTGTGTGCAGCAGCAGGAGCTGCCCCCTGTGCCCCCTATATGAGCCCTGGCTGGGCAGCACCTGCCCCTGCCCCAGTCCCACCCCCACACCCTCCTCACCATGGGGGTCTTGATCTGCCCCCCCATGCCCCTTCCCTTCCACCACAACAGACTTACCAGCTGCACACAGCTCTCCACGCTTCCAGCTGTGCTCCTCAATGCCTACATGCTGCGCTGCGGCTGTGTACATGCACAGGGCATTTATCAGCCAAATTATTGGCCACATCAGGCCGATTTCCAATATAGACAATTTTCTTCATACTGGTGCTGATCCAATATCGGACTGATGTATTGGTGCACCTGTAATATATATTTCAGCAAAGCCTTTCCACAAAGATTGCCAATTGCATAAATTGGAGTATAAAGTTAATATATGTAATATAAAGCATCAGATCCCTTGCTGAAGTTCTGAGAACTGTAGAACAGAATAAAATATGTTAAATATAATGAAAGCTGGTGTTACTAAAAATCAAACATGAAATTCCAATACAAGAAAAAAGGATAACTGTAGAGAAGGAAAAAAGTATAAATATAAAGCTAAACATAATCCATTAATCCATCTGAAAACACCTCTGAAATACAAAACTTGAAATTATGTATGTAGGTAATGAAGTGCAGTCTAGAGGGAATTCAATGGAGCACTGCCATAGTCTTCAAAAGGACCAGGATTTTACCCAGGGTTTCTAGGCTTATAATTTCATTTTTTCAGAGTTTTTTCTTCTATTGAATGCCATAAAAATTAGTTACCTTTTTATCCTTCCAAATTGTGCTGCAATAGCAAAATGAAACAAATACACATATGTAAAATAAGGTGTAGACCTTACATTGTGGTGTGATTTAAAGAACAGTGGAACAAACTCTACCTACAGTTACACCCTCACAAGCCAAGTGAAGTCATCACAGTTATATTGGTATGCCTAAGGAGAACTTCTAGATCATAATAGTCTAGATCAGTTAAGATGTTTGTGCTGTGCAGAGTTTATAATTGGGGGTTATTTAGTAACACAGAATGAATTGGGCCTCAAATGTACAACTTAGGAAATAAACCCTGTGAAACTTCTGTCCCTCTGTTTTGAGTCTTCTTCAGGTACTTCCAGGCAAATCTTGTATTTTCTTCTGTACATCTCAAGGTGCTTGTGCTCAATATTCTGTCCTTACTGGTCTCAGCTTTCCTCCTGTTATACAGGAAAAGCAAAATCAAGTTGTTGTAAACTTGGAGTAAGAAGAAAATTGGCTTGCAAATTCTGAAATGGAAAAGATATTCAAGATATTTCCACAAGACATTTCTCATCCTAAAGCTTTGGCAAAAGTTTGAGTCAAATGGGTAACAAAAACAAGAAAGTTTGAAACACTGTGAAACTGAGAAGGAATTAATTTTTTAATTAGCCTTATAACTCATGAGTCTCAGTTTTCTCAGCTTGACCCCACATTCCTTCATCAAAAACAAGATATATCTGAATTTTCTAAAGGCAGATAAAATAATTTTCAAAAGCCTTGATATTTTATACCATGTGTAAAGATGCCACTCTGTGTGTGTATCACAATAAGTATTTGAATAAAAAAGTAGAGAGTTTGTGCTACCTAATTTATAGAAATATATATTTTTTAAATCTATCACTGGATAATGTCATTAGAAATGGGTGGGGGGAAATCTCATTCTTTTCTCATTCAATTAGCTCTTCTTACTACAGTTGTTTAAATTACTGAATTAAGCCTAATAAAATATTAGATAAATGCAATAAATGATGGCATCTCTGGGTGATTTCTGTAATGTATCCTGGTAACTGTCATTTATATTATCAACCACAAGTGAACATCTTGTACCAGGTTTGAAGGGAAATGACTTTACAGCAATAAGCATCATTCAGTCAGTATTTAGGAAAAGCAGAGGCTCAGAATCTTTGCACCTAAATAAAATGTCAGGTACTTGTCAAATTAATTCAGCACTCAGTATGCTTCATCTGATCTTTGATCTTTACTTTCTTCCTGACCCTAATTGTTTGCTCTAGTCTGCTCACTCTGCTGGAGTCTTGGATAAACTGAATGGCAAAATTGTTTCCTGAAAAGATTAATGATGCATGTAGTATTTGCTTAACAAATGTTCCATAGTCCAGATTTAAGTCAGTCTTTGACATCTATGAGAGAAATGCCCAGAATATGTAAGAATAATAGGTACTATTTTAAATTACTGTAATACAGTTTCTTCACTAAAGGGCCCAATTTTGCCCTCAATTACACCTGAGGAACTGTATTGTAACTTTAGGAGAGTGAAATAGGACTGGGCCTGTGCAGGTGAAACTGCTGAACACCTCTGGAGTGAATAAAGTAGGAAAAGAGAACGCATTCTTCATCCAGAGGCTGCATTTGTACTCAGTGCTTAGCCAGGAAAAGAGGAGAACATCCCTTCCCTATGAGATCTGTCCTTAAGCCAGTTGAGACTTATTTACTTTTTTAGTGGACATTGTATTGCAAAGGTGTTCAACATCCTGTAGAAACAATATTTAAAAATAATTAATAGCAGTCTTTTTTCGGGGGGGGGGGGGGAGAAGGGGGGAAAGCAAGTTCCTTGAAAAATATTAAAAAATAATTAATGGCATGTTTTTTTGGGGGGGGGGGGGGGAGAAGGGTGGAAAGCAAGTTCCTTGATTTTTTATACACCTTTTATGCTGATATTAAACAAGCCTACATAATGGACTCATGTGTCAATGTCTTGCTATTATTATAAAGGTTACTGAGAGCATAGCTGATTTTTTTTAAAAGTATTTTAGTGTTTTGTCTTGTAGGCTCAGATCTAGTTGCCATGTACCAATATACCAATGAAGCAATCACACTACTTTGTTATTCTAAGCATCTCTTTAGAAAAGTTATGCATATTATGCATTGTCTCTCTCTCAAATCTTTCTTCCTGCAAAATTATAGATATTCCCACATACATGATTCAGTTCTTGAAATGTGAGTCCTTGCAGAAAAACATCTTAATCATTGTTTCTTGTGAACTTCCCAGAAGAATTATAGATGCAGTTGGAAGTCAATTGTGTGAATAAATACTATAATTTTATTGTCAGGAAGTCCCTACAGTGATTATTTATACAACCATACTTGTCTCTGTACTTCTGGAAGGGTATGTACTTATGTACCTACTAATACAGTAACATTGCTTATTTGCATATTCATTCTGAAAGAATCCATTACAATGAAATATATGATTCTATAGCTTTATGTAGGTGTTCTGTGAAACTATTGCCAAGTTACCTATCCTTTATGGAAACTGTATCCTAAAGGGTCTTGAGAATAATACAATAGGGAGGCAACGTGATCTATGAATAAGGCACTGGAAAGGGCT
>NW_005842185.1:1586441-1598350 GCF_000455745.1 Alligator sinensis | reverse complement strand
CCTGCTGAATGATCTTGACCAAGTCTCTTCCAGTCTTTTTTCAGTGAAATGGTGATACTTATACTTACTTTGCCATTTAGAATATTTGGAGATCTGATGATGAAACTGGCTGCATGGAAATTAAGTCATAAGAATTATTACTTTAGTATTCGCAAACTTAGCTTTGGACAGCAGTAAATGGTCACTATTTTTATATCTTTGGTAAAGAATTTGCATTTAAGGAATAGCAGATTTTGATTAGAAAAACTAGTCTATTGTGGTCTTAGGTTTTTGGCTAAGATTAAGTGAGTAGATCATAAAACCAGTACTCTTCTTTCACAAGTGTAAATATCTTGGGAATATTATTACTAACCTCTCTTCCAAACATCAGACTATGTCAAATTCTATAGAGAATGGCATAGGCAAATGTTCTTAGTTAGGTAGCTGTTCCTAGCTAATGAAAATTGAGTATTTGCATTCAGGCTGTTGTTGTTAGTGTTACAACCTAAAACAGATTAAACTTTCAAAGACTGTAATAAAAATAATCATTCATACGTCTTAGGCAACTAGAAACCCAGATAAGATATAACTAACAATAGAAATTAACAATATAAGCAATATTTTCAGGACATAAATTTATAAGTTGCAAAATTATTTTTATCTAATATTAAATTGCTAGAATAGTTCCATGATGTTTAAAAGCAGCAAGCTAGACTTCTCAAGTAGATGTTAAAAACTAGTTCACTTAACTTGGTTTGCTGGATTTGGGGAGTTTATTGTGTCATACATGCTTTCAGGTAGGTAATTGGAGATTTTTGATTATGTTTGCAAAAGAACAACAACATTGGGAAATCTGAATTTAAAAAATCTCTTTTTTTTTCTGTGCATTTGGATCATGAATGTTCTTGTAACATTTGCAGGTTTCTTGAACTCACTTGAAGTGCTGGGTACTGTGAAAAATTGTGTGCATGTGTGAGTGAGATGTCATTTGAAATATTTATTATTTTTTAAAAACAACCCACCACAACAATATTCTCTGCTTTTCTCAAATGTGAAATTCTTCTCCCTCTACTATAAATTACTGGTCAGAAGCCCAGGATGGTGGGCCACTGGACCAAATATTGAGATTTTTACAGATGCAGTAGTGCAACCTGTTACAATAATTCAAGTAATTTTTTGCATCTTCTTCAAAGATAAAACTTTTGTTCCCTGACACATCACTACTGCCGGCCAACTCTTGGAGACCAGGTTTTAGAATTTTTACTGGAGACCAGGTGATTTTTGTCTGTCTGTCTGAAACAACCTCTGGCAATGTACAATACTGGAGCCTAAATTAGTAGTGTATATTAAATTTTATAATGTTTACATCTGATGTTATGTTATTCACATCATTCTATATTACCTTTGGAATTCAGTCTCATGGCAAACTCTCATTAAAGTCAGTTGGATTTGCACATAAGTTTTAACGGAAGTGCATGGCAATATGTTTGCTTGTTATAAAAATATGTTTAAAAGATTTCAGGGTTCTAATAATTGCATGTTTAACTATAGTTTTTACATATCTTATTTATCATTGTAGCATGTAAATGTATATCAGGTTTGAATAGAAAAGTCTAGGGCTTAGTTATTTTGATTTTTAGGGCAAACATGTGCAAAAAAAAAAATGGTAGTTTGGGGGCTGGATCCAAAACTAGTATAAAATCAGTTCTATTGAAATCAGCTGAAGATCTTTATTGTTTATATGAAGCTCTTTATTGTAAAGTTCTTATTGTTATAAGAATTGGTATTGTTATTTTTATGTGAAGCTCTTATTTATTATTACACTGAAATTACTTATAACACATTCTCCATTCCCTCCTCTTTTCTAGCAAGAGCCAAGTACTACACTAGTTCTGACAGGCTAGTATAAAGCAGGGAAACAGAAAAATTGGTAAATACACCTTCTGAAAATATAATTTAGCTGGTTGGGGTATAAGGCCAATCCTAGGCACTCCTTAGTACTGTTTTCAGTGTAAGTGGTGTGTAGAACCAGTCTACTAAGTAGCTGTTGCTTGCTGTATTGGCTGCTTGTCTAAACTGACAGATATGCTCTTTATCCTGGAGTCTGTGCCTCCTTTGGAACAAGCAGCTGCATATACCAATATAGGCTCTCATTCATGTGCATCAGGCCTCAGTGAATTTAAAAACTGGCCATTTTATTAGGCATATAAGAATATAGGAACATAAGAATAGAAGGATCTTGGCCTAGTCCACTCTCCTGCATTTGCAGGCCATAGTTACAGCAAGGAATCCCCCAAATCACCACTTTAATATTCACATACAACTACAGGGCACAATCCCTGAAACAACAAGAACACCCTATAACATTCTGTAGGTAAAAACAGAGGAAGTGAGGGCATTGCAAAGCCATACCACTAAACTGAGAAGCAGTTAGTTGGTTAATATATGCTCAGAGAATCCTAGAACTGTGCCCCAAGCTACATGAGAAGACCAAAACCCACACAGTTCATGCCAATCTGACCTATAGAAAAAAAATCCTTCCTGAAGCCAGATTTGGAAGTTAGTGGGTGCATCTACATATGCAATTTAACATGCATAAATAAACTCCAGAGCTTATTGCTCCAGAGTTTTTTCATGAACAGCACATGGAGCCCAGCTGGACCAGCCTAGGATGACAGAGGAACCAGGAGGTCAGCCTGCCAGCCTGCCACTGCTCCCCCTAGCTCCACAGGCTGCAGAGAGGCTGGCTGAAGCATGAGGGTGCTTCAATGTGGGGCTAGCTGGCAGGCAGCCCCCACACTGAATCACCCTTATGCCCCAGCCCCCCACCCCACAAAAACATGTGGAGCCCCACCTAAGCAACTAGCCCAGGGCTGCTCCAATAGGGCTGCATTTGCAGCAGAGGGCTGGCTGAGGCACAACAGAGCTTTAACGCGGGGCCAGCCCCTGGGCTGAAGCACCCTCATACCTCAGCCAGCCCCCGCTGCTGCATGTGGAGCCAGGGGGAGCAGCCAGCCCAGGGCTGCTCCCCCTGGCTCCACATGCTGCTGAGCAGCTGGCTGGGTCACAAGGGTGCTTCAGCCAGGCACCCTTGTCTAAATGTGCACTACTGTGCATGGAAAACTTCACAGCAGTATAGTACTCTTGTTTTACAAGACCATTCTGCTGTGGGGTTTATTCATTTTGCGCACCCTAATAGGGGCGCACACAGGGTTCGAATTACGAGGGAGCTCGGGGGTCTTAGCCCCCCTATAAGAGACAAGAGCCCCCCATAAGAGATGAGAGCTCCCCCCACCCATGGGCTGTTCAGCACCCCTTCTCCCCCCTGCAACAGCTCGGAGCCCATGTGCCACTGCACATAGCCCCTGGCCTGCCCCGTGCCTTTCTAAGCAGCCTAGGTGGCAGTGGTGGCAGCACCTTGCAGCTGCCACCGCCATTGGCCCTAACCCTGCGGTACTGGCTGGGACCCATGCACATAGCCCCGACTCAGCCAATTTTTTGCAGAATGCCTCTGCCCCCTAGAGCTGAAGTGTAATTTGAACCCTGGGTACACATGTAGACATGGAGACATTTACCATGCAGTTTATTGGTCAACTGTGTAGTAAATGTCCCATGTAAAGGTGCTCAATACGACTGAACAGTAGAATAAGCCTTAGCTGTGGCCAGTGTCACAATGCTTCAGAGAAAACATTCTTTCTGGGCCCCCTGAAGCCAAGAGAAATCATAAGGGGGTAAAAAAATTCCATCTTTCTCCCACTAGTAACCATAAACTTATCCAATTCAGTCTTAAAGTGTTTCAGTTACTTTGCCACCTTCACTTTGCTTGAAGGACCATTCTGAAACTTCACTCATCTGACAGCTGGAAACTTATAACTTCTAGCCTAAATTAGAATTGGATCATTTCCAAATCTAAATTTTCTGTAGCCAGTCTGTAGCCATTTGTTCTTGTGCCAGTGTTGTTTCAATATTCAGCTTAAAAAGCTCTTTTTCTTTTCTAATATTCACTCCATGAACATGCTTGCAAAGGATGGCCATACATCTTCTCAATCTCAGTTTCAGTAAGTGAAACAAGCCAAACTCTTTTAATCTTTCATAACAAGATTTCCATTCCCTTAACAGCTTTAATGTCCCTTCTTGGAACCTGCTTAAGTTAATATTTTTTGGATCATTGGCAATCCCAGAACTGCACATAGTATCTTACATAGGGTCTTACAATACTGCTAGTAGTTCCTTGGCTCTACTGCATATGTCCCATCTAATGCACCTTGGGATTGTTGGCATTTTTTCACAGTGGTATCACATTGGCAGCTCATGGTCATATTAGGAGCAGCCAATGCAATAGCTCCCCCTTTTGCTCAGCTGTCTCCTCACTATGCCCCTCTTATACCAAAGTCCTTGTTATTGGTCCCTAAGTGCATGAGCTTGCATTTCATATGGGTAAACATCATTCCATTTCTAATATTCCACGTGTGTATGTGGTGTTCATTTCTGTTCTTTAAATTTTTAATTTTTTTTTTTTTTGGTGGGAGGTTAATTTTGCAGGCTTCTTACAGACAGATATCTTCCTGTTTTGTTTGATGCTGTAAAAAAAATGTACATATATAAGATAATACATTATGTATGCTTAACTAGTTTTTTAAAGACATTTTTAGAATTTTGTATGCATTGAGCAACTAGCACATGGAAGCATATAATAGGGCAGCTGGGTTCTCAGGGCAACAACCACTTCCAGTGTTGCTCGTGCAGTTGTGGTATACTAGTGCATGGCCACAGTGCACAGCAAAAGCAAGGGTTAAAAGCTGCCTGTTCCTATCCTTGTATTCCAAGCTTTTGCAGAAAGGCTCATTAGGAGGCTTTGGATGACAGGCGTTACTGGCATACCACAGGTATTTGGTGAGGTGAGAATCCTCAGTTATACATCATATACTGTCTCTCTCTCCTATACAGATTACTCCTACTATAACAGAAAGCATTAATGAAAAGTTCAGAGTTGGTCTATCTTGTTCAGAGGACAGAGAAATGCTGTTTATGTGTTACACCCATACATGTGGCAATTTGAAATTTAATGCCTTCTACTTTCAGGTGGCAGAATTTGATTTTTTTTTTTTATTTAAAAACTGGAAAAGTATATTCATTTACAAAAACCCATTGAGATGCATTTAGAAAATGCAAATCAAACTGATTTTGCTTTACATACCATATTGTCTCTCACTGGGCGGGTCTACATGATTACTCAACTGTGCTGTAAACGTATTTACTGTACAGTACATGTCTCGGCATCTATATGTGCACCACTATTAGGGCGCACAAAACTCATAAACTCTGCAGCAGGGTTGTACTTGTAAATACTACAGTACTTGTAAATACATGTACTGCCCTGCTGCAGAGGGGGTTTTTTCATGTACAGCAGCACATGTGTAGACACTGCTTGGGCTGGCTGTAGCACAGGCTGCTTCAGTGCAGAGCTCTGGAGTTTTTTGCTCCTGAGTGTACATTCAGATGGTGCACCCAGGAGCAGAAAACTCCAGAGCATATTGTTCTGGAGTTTATTTGTGAGCATTAATCACGTGTGTAAATGCACCCACTATTTACTAAGATGTTATTTATTTAAAGGATGGGATTTCCTTCTGTCCAAATAAATAAAGATATATGAATACATTTATTCCTTTAGCAAAATGAAAGGATAATCATAAAGTGGCAATGTATTTGATGCATTGATCTCACAGTAAGAGAGCAAATGTTATCACTACACAGTTTTACGATTAATAACGTTGATTCCAAAATGAATGCAAAAAAGTAATTCTATTAGTCGTTTAAAAACTGTTGTGAAATAATACATTTTCCTTTCATTTCAGTATCCTGATTTAGCTGTGCTTTGTAGTTCTTATATCTCAATAAAGTAGTGATTCAAACATACATAAATATATAGAGAGAACTGAAAACTTTTATTTTCTGATATGAAATAAATAAATAGTGTGATTAATAGAAATTTTACCAACATAAATAAATTCAGATAATTTACTTAGAATATTTCATCAACTAGAAAAAAAATCAGTCATTGAATACCATCCACTATCCAAGCATTAAATGACTTAAAAACAGGGTGCTTTTAATAGGTAACAAAACATTTATATTTAATATGTAGGTAAAAAACATTCTTGATGTTAAGAACATTGTTAATACTTTTCTGACATAGTTTCATACATCATATATTATGTACAGTATTTTATTATGTAAATTTAATTGCTCTTAGTCTTATATTAGGTGAAATTGATAATGATTCTACAGAAGCATAGGAAAGACTGTGAAAAAATTATTTTTAAAAGATAAAAACCAGTTAGATGGAATTTAGCCTAAAACAGAAATTGATTGAGTTCCGACCAGAGCTTAGATGGTTAGTGGTTTCCTGTGCCAGGAACTACTGTGGAATCCCACCAGGAAGTGTGCTACATGGCAGGATCACATTACACCCTTGTTTTATGGTTCATTTCACTTCTTTAATGCAATTCGAGAACCTGCAAAAAGAAGCAAGTTAAAAAGGAGAAGGCATTGTTATTTTAAAATTTTTATTTCTTTGAATCAGACTATTTGTTTTTACGAAGTACCTAAAGTAATTTAGGAAAAAATCAGTAGCTCTATACATTAGATTATGCAGCCAAAGCAATATTTTCCATGTCTATATGAAAAGTAAAACGTAGAGTTCTTACTTCTTGACAGTTTGGTTTGTCTGCTTTATCAACCCAATAATATGCCACAATGCTAAAGCAACAAATGATAGTAATTTTCTTTTATTACTAAATAATTGTAATGTGTTATAGTGGTTTATTAAAATTATGTAGACTAAAAGGATTGCAGGACTTTTTAGTTTGCCAGCTGATTTACAGAGCATGAGAAAACATTCCAGAATCTTTAGAAAGTGTGTATGTTACAGCTTGTATTTTGCTTTGATAAAGCTGCTTTATTAAGAAAGAAAATGTTTATAATGCTAACTAGATAATGATTCATCAGTCCTGGCAGAGAAACTAATTTTTGTTAACATAGTACTTAAAAATGTGTGGAATGAACAGCTGGATACCACAGTTGTGGCATGCCATATTAAGGCTCTGTCTGTTTTCCCCTACAGTGATCTCAGTATGAACAACATCTCTAAGCTGCCCTCAAACCCCCTGCACAATCTCCGCTTCCTGGAAGAGCTGTAAGTATCATTGTATCTTTGATGGGCATAGTCAGCACTAGACACATTCCTGTGTTTGTCTCTGATACTTACTGTGGGAACCAGATAAAACAGTTCAGGAAAGCTGTCAGCCCTGACACTTTTGGCACATGCGGAAACACTTAGTTGAAAAAACCAATTGCTTGTGATTCTGGAAATGAACTTATAAAAGAGTTACCATGAGGCTACAACTTCTCTAAGCCAAGACAGAGCCAAACAAATTAAAATTTTTAAACAAGGGCTGTTTAAAAAAGCTGGATTGCTTTTTGGAAATAGTTAAGCAGCAGGATATTAAAAGTTTGAATACTGGCTCATGTTTATTAAAATAGCAAGTAAAGCTATAATCAAAACCAAAACCTGCTGCTTGGTTCTGCCTGTGTCAAGGACAACTGAGTCTACATTTCATAGCATGAAGTCTCCTTGTCCTCATCACTTTTAATTACTTTTCCCTTACACTTAAATTTATCCTCCCTCAAGGCTGAGTGTAAAACACAGAATCCTACAAAAAGCTTAGTGTGCCATCCAATACTCTCTGTAAAAGAAAGAAAATGTATACAGCACAAACTAGCTCATCAGACATAGAATTGGACAGATTATGCCAGGTAGAAGTGATAATGACCTAACCAGAAATGGAAGGTACTATGCACACCTGTGACCTGAACATTGTAGCATTCCTAGTGAACATGTCTTAAGCTTAAAAGTAAACTCCAAATTCTCCCTTAGAGTGATCGATACTCAGTAGCTGATGTGCCATAGAACCTGAGGAAAAAATGCTGCACTTGGATTAAAAAAATCAAGAAGTGGATTAAAGGAACTGTTTAGCATCAACCTCTAAAAAAAACATGTTCTTTTATAAGCCCCTAAACTGTAGGCCCCCTTTATTTCAGGCATTTTAGCAGCTAGCACATCATAAAACCCACAAGGGACATGCAAAATTATGGTGGTGCCTCCACACAAAAACATATTATAACCAGGGGTCGGCAATGTTTTTGGGCAGAGTGCCAAAAACACCTACAACCTCTACTTGTTAGATGTTGGCATGGCAGGGGAGCCACGAGGGACCCAATCCTTGTTGTGGCAGTGTAGCCCCCCTCCCCCTGCCCAAAGGCATATGCACCAAGCAAAATGCCTTTGCGTGCCTTGCTCTGGCACGCATGCCAGGGATTGTCTACCCCTGTTATAACCTAATTCATCTCGTCCCTCCCAACTCTGTTAACTGCATTTCAGTTTTGTTAACTACATAACCCATTGTCCTAAATAATTCTACCCCTTTCTTTCTGAAAATACTGTTCACATATTAATTCTGCTATCACATTCCGATTCTTGTATCCAAGCTACATCCAAGTTAACGCTCTTATTCTGTGCATATATACCAGTCCTGATAGCCCTTCATTTTGGTGTTACTCTTTTCTGCCTTTCTGTCCCCCTCTCCCCTGCCTATGTTCTGCTATGAGTATTTCCCATGCTTCTTGGCTTTGCTGGTTGCCACCTGGGACTGGGAGGGGATTTTTCCCTTCCTACTGCTACATGTGTCAGGGGTTTGTTATAAGCCTTCCTCATAAGCTTTGTGTTTTGGCTGCAGCCAAGGCTAAAGATTTTGACTATGGTGTACTGATGCTCTTACTGGGACTTAAACGTAGAGGTGCCTGTGCCTGTGTAGAAGGTCCTTCCTCTGCACTGACAGTCAAACCAATTGCCGTATTTGGGGTCAGGAAGGAATTTTACCCCACGGTCAGATTGGTACAGGCCATGAGAGGTTTTGCCTATCTCTGTAGCACAGGGTTGCAACAGTCTGTCAATTTGAGGTCATTCTCGTCAGCCATATTTGGACCTGCAGATAGAACAATCATGGAAGACAATCATCCTTGACTGCCAGGGATTGCCAAAGATGTAGCACAGAGAGTGGCCCTCTTCCTTGGATCTCTCAAGCATATTTTAACAACCTTTGAAGCAGCAGGACATTGGCCTCTACAGCCCCCCTGCTTTACCTGTGGCAGATTAGGATGTTATGTTAAAGAGAAAAGGTGTTTTCCTTCTTCTATATGGCAGTCCTTCAGTACTTGAAGACTGCTATCATGTCCCATCTTCAATGCCTTTTTCATATACCTGAACATGTCCTTCAACCTCTCTGCATATGGCTTGCTTTTTAATCTCTTTATTATTTTGGTTGACTGCCTATGGACCCTCTCTAGGTTTTCCATGTCTTTTTTAAAATGTGGAGCCCCAAACTATATGCAGTACTCTAAGTGGAAGCCTAACCAATTCCAAGTGGAGGCACTATTACCTGCCATGCCTTGTACCTAATTCCTCTATTGATGCAGCATAAAGCTGCATTTGTCTTTTGTGTAGCTGAACGCCTTCTCTTCCTCCTGAAAAAGCATAGGCTCAGGGGTGATCTGATGGCCACCTATAAGTTTATCAGAGGTGTTCACCAGGATCTGGGGGGAACAATTGTTCACCAGAGCCCCCCAAGGGATGACAAGGTTGAACGGTTATAAACTCCTGCAAGCCCATTTCAGGCTGGACATAAGGAAGAATTTCTTTACTGTCTGAGCCCCCAAGGTCTGGAATAGCCTGCCATCGGAGGTGGTTCAAGCACCTACTCTGAAAACCTTCAAGAAAAAATTGGATGTTTATCTTACTGGGATCCTGTAACCCCACTTGACTTCCTGCCCCTGGGGCAGGGGGGCTGGACTCTATGATCTTCCAAGGTCCCTTTCAGCCCTAATGTCTGTGAAATCTGTAGCTGCATCACACTGCAGACTCATTAAATTTGTGATCCACCAGGACTACAAGATCTTTTTCCATTGAGCTGCCATCCAGCCAGATTTCACACATCTTGTATTTGTATTTTTGCTTATTTTTTCTGAGGTATAGCACCTACCATTTGTCAGCACTGAACTTTATCCTGTTGGCTCCAGCCCAATTTTCTAATCTGCCAAGATCCTTATGAATTGTACTTTTGTCCCACAATGTGTTCACAATCCTTCCCAGTTTAATGTTGTCTGCATATTTGTTCAAGAAACTCTCTTTGCAAGCATCCAAATCATTAGTAAACACATTGAACAGCATTGGGGCAAGACAGATCCCTGTGGGACTCCACTCGAAACCTGCTGCCATTCTGACATGCATCCATTTATAATTACCCTTTGCTTGTGGCTATTGAGCTAGCTGTCTCACTATACTACCTTATGGTAGTTTCGTCTGTCCCTCATTTCTCTAACAGCATTCCCTTCATCCATCCAACTAGTTATCCTGTTGAAGAAGGAGATCAAGTTTTTTGTAGGGTTGCCAACTGTCCATAAATTTATGGAGGGTCAGTAAAAAGTCTAAGCAGTCAATGCTGACTGAAGCTGTGTGGTAGGAAAGAAGCTGGATACAGTGTTGAAGCACAGACAGAGCACAGTAGTGCCACCTGGTGTCCAAGTTGAAGCACACAACTCTGCAGCGAGATCTTATCAGGCCTTTATAGACCTTCTTGCTCCTTGGCCATGTGCTGCTGCCGCTGTTGAATCCTGTCAGCTGCCTATAGTACTGTTGGGGCATCTGTGCCCCTTTTTGGGGATCTGTGCCAAGACTGGGGGAGTGGGACTGGAAGGGGTAAGGGTAGGATGTATGTTGGTGGAGTAGGGCAATATGGTAGAGGGTGTGGTTGGGGGCATCAGGGTGGGGGGGTGAGTAGGGGACCCCAGGGAGGGGGCAGCATGGTATAAAACCATTGCTTCAGTCAGTCAGGATTGTCAATCCAAGAGAATTTTTTTTACTGCAAACTTTGTATTGACAACCAAACTTAAACCCCCCCCCCCACCTGTTTAACAGCAACCCTGTTAAAATAATATTTAAACTCCTTACATTTGAAGCTAACCCTTCGAACGGGGACCTAGCAGAAGGGTAAGAGAGTTATATTTATATAATGTAAAAAATATATCGGTAAAAATATGTGTCATTAAAATGTTTGGTTGTCAGTAAAAAGTTTGCAGATTATCAGGAAAAAAAATTCTTGGGTTGGCAATCTTGTTTGTTGGGCATGATTTGTTCATAGTAAATCTATGCTGTCTGCTTGTGATCAGGCTTTCCTTCTCCAGATACTTGCAAATGGACTTCTTTATGATATGCTCCTGTAATTTCCCAGGAATCAAAGTGAGACTAACTGGTCTGTAGTTTCCAAGTTTCTTCTTTTAGCCTTTTTTTAAAGAGGGGCACTAGGCCCGTTTCCAGTCCTCTGGTACCTTGCCTGTCTCCCATGACTCTGTAAATATTATTGCCGAAGGCTCCGAGATCTCCTCTGTCTGTTCCTTCAGGACCTGGAATGAAGTTCATCAGGGGCTACTGACTTGAATTTGTTCAGACCCATCAAAAGCTCTCCGATAGTTTCTTTTGTTAAGTCATCCCTCACCTTATCCCCTTCCTTACCAAAATAATGCTTTTGAGCTATCTGGTTGCAGCCTAATTTTTATGAACACTGAGGTGAAGTCATTGTTGACCAAATCTGCTGCTTTTGCATTTTCTGTTAAGAGTTTGTCCTATTAAAAGTTTTTTGGTGAACCAACAGCTTCCTTGGTTTTTCTTTTCTGGCCAACATATTTTTGTTGTCCTTGACTTGCCTTGCAAGGTGAAGTTCATTTTTTTTTACTTTTGCCCATCTTATTCATAGATGTTAGGGTCAGAAGAGACCTCAATAGATCTAGTCCAACCCCCTGCATAGGCAGGAAAGAGT
>NW_005842185.1:1571983-1586111 GCF_000455745.1 Alligator sinensis | reverse complement strand
CTCTCCAGGTTATCCACATCCCTCTTGAAGTGTGGCGCCCAAAACTGCACGTAGTATTCCAACTGCGGTCTGACCAGCGCTTGATAGAGGGGAAGTATCACCTCCTTGGTTCTGTTTGTCATGCATCTGCTGATGCATGATAAAGTGCAGTTAGTTTTTCTGATGACTTCATCACGCTGATGACTCATGTTCATCTTGGAGTCCACTAGGACTCCGAGATCCCTTTCCACTTCTGTGCTGCCAAGCAGGTCTTTTCCTAGGCAGTAGGTGTGCTGGATATTTTTCCTTCCTAGGTGCAGCACTTCCCATTTCTCCTTGTTAAATTGCATTCTATTGTTTTCTACCCATTTGTCCAACCTGTCCAGGTCTGCCTGTAGTTGTTCCCTGCCCTCCAGTGTGTCCACTTCTCCCCACAGTTTTGTATCATCCGCAAACTTGGACAGAGTACACTTCATTCCCTCATCCAAGTCACTGATGAAGACATTGAAGAGTATCGGTCCAAGGACCGAGCCCTGCAGGACCCCACTGCCCACGTCAATACCGACCCATCCACCACCACTCTCTGGGTATGACCCTCTAGCCAATTTGCCACTCACCGGACTGTGTAATCATCCTCTTAATTTGTTCACTAGTATGGGGTGGGATACCGTATCGAAGGCCTTCCTGAAGTCTAAGTAAACAATGTTTACACCTACTCCTGCGTCCAGGTGTTTTGTAACCTGGTCATAAAAAGAGACTAGATTAGTCAGGCATGATCTACCTGCTATGAACCCATGCTGGTTTCCCCTCGGCATAACTTTTCCTGCTGGGCTCTCACATATATGAGCCTTAATAATCTTTTCAAGGACTTTACCAAGGATGGAGGTGAGACTGACTGGCCTATAGTTGCTTGGATCCTCCTTCCTCCCCTTCTTGAAAATAAGGACCACATTGGCCCTTTTCCAGTCCTCTGAGACCTGGCCTGCAAGTTCTTGTTATTTTGTGCCTGCAAGTTCTTGTTGTTTCCTGGTATGCTTCCTTGGTGACCTGCCCATCTTTCCTGTATTGCTTTCCTTTTTTGTTTAAGGCATCCTTGGAGCTCTTTGTGCTTCCATCCTGCCAAAACAGCTTCTTGTTGGGCTTCCAGTACTGTGCCCTTTAGAAGCTTCTAGCCCTACTAGGCTCCCTTTTCCTCCAGTCTCTTCTCCCATACAACCTTGCCAACTATCTCCTTAAGTCAATTGAAATCTGATTTTTTCAAATCCAGTTTCTTAGTTCTGCTGACCTCATGTTTTCCCTAACTCAGGATCATAAATTCTGTCCTGTCATGATCACTTCCAAATTTCCCATCACCTTCACATCCTACACCAGTTCTTTGCTGTTGTTTAGTATAAGATCCAGGGCAGATGATCCCCTAGTTCACTGGTCACCAACCAGTCATTCTTGATCAACTGGTCACTCATGGAGCCTCTGACAATCTATCTCAGTCTGACAGAGGCTCCACAATTGTGAGTGGCAGGACACATGTGGCTGGGCTTAGTTATGCCCCCTGCCACCTGGGCCGGGCTGGGTGAGTGGGGTCAGAGCCCAGGCAGCTTGTCCAGGGGGAGAGAGGGCAGTAGATCCTGGGGTGACCTTTACTTACAAAAAGTGATCTTCACCATAAAAAGGTTGGAGAACACTGCCCTAGTTGTATCCTCAAATTTCTTGAACAGAAAGTTGTCCTCCACATAAGTTAGGAGCTTGCTCAACAATTTATTTTTGGCTTTATCATTCTTCCAGCAGATATATAGAAAATTAAAGTCTCCTATCAGTACCATTTCATAATTATGGATAATTTTGTCACGTTTTTGAGGAGTGCTTTCCCCATTGCTTCTTCCTGACTTGATGGCCCATAATAAATCACCACCATTGTATAGTTACTGTATCTGTCACTTTTTATCTTTTATCATATACGTTCTGATCTGCTACCTTCTTCCTCCTAAACCAGAGAAGCAGCATTTGTAGTTGTAATATACATGGCATCATCATTGTCTTTTTCCCAGCCCTGTCCTTCTCAAACAAAGTGTAGCCCTCGGTGTTGATGCTGTAGTTATAAGAGATATCCCACCAGGTCTCTGTGACACCAGTTAGATTATAGTTTCATGGGCTGTAATGTTCCCTGTACTCATCCTGTTTGTTCTCTGTACTTCTCATATTTGTATACATATATGGGACATATTTTTCATTCTCTCTTACTCTTTTGCATCACTTGTTGCCTTGTGGCTCTCTGGTTGTTTTCTTTGAGCTTCTTCTGATCCTTTCCCCTCTGGACTGTTCTCTCTTTCGCTGTTTAGGGAAGAGGCGGGGGGGGGGGGGGGTGGGGGCATTGTCTAACTTTGCTCCACTCTCTGGGACCATGGACCTTCAAAGTCAGTCCCCATGGCCCCATTAGGTTCCTTGGTTTGGGGTGTGTGCAAAGAGGCTTTTCTGTACTACTCCAGTCCTCTTCAGGGTTACAATTGGTCTTACATTAACCCAACGTTTAGAGTAACTTAACTACCAAACTTGGAATTACTCTCTGTTCAAAATGGAAAATGTCCTCCAAAATGTTTGAAAGCATTGTTTCACTCTGAAAACTGAGGCTGTACTAGGTTCCAGGACATTTATTTTTGTAGAGGTTCATTTCTTACCACTCACTATGGGTCTTTTGGGACCTAATTTTCCCCTTGTACACTTTGCCACTTCAGTGGGCCAGGCACATGAATATAAACTCTGTGGATTCATACTGGTTCAGAAAGCAGATTCTGACCCGCTCGCTTCCAGGAGGTTGAATAGGTTATAAAATCAAAGCCAAATTTCTTTTAAAATGTCAGTTACTATTAATATAGCAATCCATTAACTTAAAATGTTAAAAAAGTTATGAGCACCAAGATTCTAGACAAAAAAGTAAAATTGTGGATGCATAGCCACCTACATCAAGGCTGTCTGAAGAGACGGAGAGTGAAACAACCATGTTTACCTGAATCCAATGCTGCCAATTTTGTATGTGGAAACATTATAAACGTTATAATTTTGCATGATTGGAATCTGATTAATAGAGGGTCATCTTAAATTCATTCTCAACCACTGCAGCAGGGAAAGCAGTGGCACAGGGGCAGTTGGTGGGGGCAGGCAGGAGAGGAACATGCAGCAAGGGGATCAAGCAGCTTGACTCCAGCCTCTTGCCCCCCATACCTTTTTTCCCTGCTACCTTTCCCCCCACTTCCACTTGTCACCGCCCCCCACTGCTGCCTGCCTTGCCATGCCTTCCCTGCTGCTATTTGTTCTCCCGTGCCTGCCCCCCAGCCCGACTTCCCTGCTGGCTCCCCTGTTTGCCCCTTCCCACCACTTACCCTTGCTCTGGCTCCAGCAGGGCTCTGGCCCTGCTCCAGGCTGGGGTACAGAGCATGTTTGCTCTGGCCCCGGCTTAGCCCAATAACAATGGTATTAGTGGCAGTAGTTCCAGCCCAGGCTCTGGGGCCCACCAGAGCAGTCACCACATCAGCTGTTCCAAGGCTCAGCCAGGTGGGGACTGGAGCAAACTCACGGGGGGGTGAGCGGCGGGGGGGGCGGGGGAGGACGAGGAAGGGGGGCACAGAGGCTGAAGGAGGGGCAGAGACAGCAAAGGGGTGGGCAGCAGCTGCATCTCTGACCCTAACCCCAATTGGGACCCAAGCTGGAGTTGGAGCCGGAGCCACAGCAGCTGCTGCCCTCCCACCATCTTGTTAAATGTGGGGAAGAACCTTGTCTTGGATTCAAGTAAATATGGTATATGTGAATGTAGATACTTCAGCTCATTGCTAACAAATGTTCAAAACCATACCTGAAACTGTTTTATTTACTGAGTGAATGACTCTATAAAGACTAAGGAAGCAAGCCAATTGCGATCCGGAATTAATTAAAGAGTTGTTGAAGAGTACAGATCTAGTTTCTTTTCATATACACAAAAAATAGTCATTTTAAAGGGGATAAGATATAGATGGGCAAAATTCCAAGTGATTTTTAATACATTGCTATTGTTCAACAACTTAAGACAGGTGCTCTGGTAAAACAACAGGGAAAAAAACCTGGCGGCTGTTCTTTTTACAATTTTTTTTCTAAAAAAAATATTTTAGAGTAAGACAGCTTCAAATGACAT
Organism: Alligator sinensis; assembly: GCF_000455745.1. Classification (NCBI taxonomy): domain Eukaryota; kingdom Metazoa; phylum Chordata; order Crocodylia; family Alligatoridae; genus Alligator; species Alligator sinensis. Next base: position 1,581,973 of record NW_005842185.1, on the reverse strand, counting down.
CCAGTTTGCAAAACTGAGCAACAAAGCCACCTTAAATCAAACTCTAAACCTCCGTGCAGGTGCAAAACTATTTTTTGAGATCTCTGTTGTTTTTAAAAAAAAAAAAAAAAGACTTAAAAAGCATATAGTCTGCCCAGTGTATTATTATAATTGTTGTTGAAAGTATTTCAATGTCGCTGTCTTTTTTGTGAAGTGTACAGTGGAAAGTATGAGATTTGGGAAACAGATATCTTAAAAAAAATGTATTTTGTTACCAAATGAAAACACAACATAAATGCAATGCAGAATAAAGGAATCAGAACTCATCATAGCAGTGATATCTTTTATTAGACCAACTAGATGTTTACAAAAACAATTCTTTATTTGCAAGCTTTCAGGTACAGGCATAAATAAAGGACCTGCAAACCTTATGGTCATCATGATATTAAAGCATGAAGGGGGACCTTCAAGTAAATAGAAAATAAAGTATCTGGACAGAAATAATTGACCTAATTTTATTCATTGTTCCCCTCTATATTTTTATGTTCATTTCCTCTGTTTTAGGAAAAGATTTAGGATTTCAAAATCATAACTGGGAGTGAAGACTGAATGCTCTTCCATCTATTAGGTGCCTAAATCCAATCCCATTCTACCTTTCTTCAGTCCCTGAAAAGCCATTAATGCAGAAGGTGGGTGGGCCCCCCTCCTCCCTCTGTTTTTTGTGGCATAGTCTTAAAGCTGAAATGACAAATACAACAGTAAATGACAATACTTACAACAGTAGGTGCATTAATGAATTTTCAGGGACTCAAGGAAAGTATAACAGGATCTAGCCTTAGGTGTCCAATTGCCATAGACTTTGAATGGTATTTGAGCACTTACCTGGTCATTCATGCCTTTGAAGAGCTAGATTATTAGGTTTTTGGGGAACAGGTCATGGTATTTTTTGTTGACATAGCACCTTGCTCATTATGGACAGCATTGAAAACTATAAGAATACATTCTTCACTGTTTGTGTAAGTAACTAGGAACCATGAAAATGTTATGGGCATGATCCAAAGCCCATTGAAATGAATGAGAGAATATTTTTTATTTTGAGCATATCGCAAAAGGTGAAACTACAAATTTAGACACCCTAAGATCATATATGTAAAATGCCTGCAGCTGATATTCACAGCAAAAAGAAAAACATTAACAAATATCGTTTGCAGGGTTCAGACAATATAGAAGCTTAGGAGCCTGTTTCTGATTTCATATACTGCAGTTTTACAACTTTTGCAGCACTGATTTCAGTGGAGTTACTCCTGATTTACATCAGCATTACTTATTTTATCATCAACTAATATATTTTTTCAAAAATTTTCACTGTAATCAACTTAGTGTCTTATATACCATTCAAACTCTACATATATTGTAATGCACAGTATAAGTGACATTTTATTAATTATACATAGAATTCAGATTATACTGTTGTGTTTAATTTGTAGTATTCATTGATGAGACCTATCTGTCAGCAGGCAGGCAGACAGCCAATGACACATTGTAAATTTTGTTACCATAAGACAGACTTTGTTGATAACATGGGGCAATGGCTCCACAACCTTGTTTTAATACAGACAAAGAGGCACTAAAAGACCTTGCCCAGAACGCAGCAGTGATTTTGAAATTAAGTGTACTTCAATAAAAAGTAGCAGGGAGGCATCTACTCAAACAACAAAGATTAATTGACAGAAACGTGGGTGCGTTTTCTTCCACAGTCTCATATGTTCAATAACTGCCTAGAAAATTCATGTTGTTATGAAACTTATAAAACAAATATTAACTTTCTCATCCATTTATGCCCTCATAATTCTAGTTCTATCCAACTATTGTTATTTTCCACTGTTTACCATGTCTTTTCCTGTGACACCACAAAAATTGACAATAAGAGAGAATTCTTCCATATGGAAATGCCAGACTGGCACCCACCAGAACTGCTTTTTCTCCTGTATGTTAATACTGACAAGATGGGGAACACAGAAAGAAACAATGAAGCAAATGCCTTACTAAAGTAATGTGGCTTATTGGTGAGAAGGTGACACTGACAGGTTAATAGTTTTGGAAAGTTAAGGAACAAAGCAGTGAACATCTTTAACTCTTGGTGCTCCTGTGCCAAGTAAAGAACAGGAGGCAAGAAAATAGGAAGAATGAAGAGAAAATAATGAGATATGAATATAAATTAGATGTTAAAGGCCCATGTTACACATTACATATATTACACAATTAGCTGGGTAATCGCACGATAAATTTAGACCAGCCACAAGTGCAAAGTAATTATCACACCTTAAAAATGACTGTCGAGCTACTAAAAGAGCGAACCAGCAACAAAGTTAGTGCTTGAAAATGTGTAGCAACTCTATAGTTGGTTTCTATCCAGCTTTACTTTGAATGTGTAGCAAGGTCCCAGGGTGTAATATCCAAAGAAAACAATCTTTCTGCTGTTTTTAATGCTGTATCATTATTCACACTCACCGTGCTAAAGTGTACATTTAAATATTATCTTGTAAACTATTTCTAGAATGTATGCAACGTATTTAATAGCATCAGTTCCTTAAAGGTGCTCATTAAGAAAAGGATTGCAAGAGTAAGTGGCTGTAGTCAGTCACATGAAAACATTTCTAGCTGTTGCAAAGAAGAAAAAACATAATTTTAGATATTGATCTATTGATCTTGAGACATAAGTTAACTGAAAAAGTCTTGCGCATTTTGGACCTGATGCTGCAGTATGGACAAGGACCAAACTTCTTTTTAAGTCTGTGGGAGGGCAGCTTGGAGATGGACAGCAGGACTGCTGTCTGATTTGAATGACAGGTGCATATTTAAACTGAGTAATGTTTGAACTTTCCTGGTTGTTAAAAATCCAGGTATCTATAAGAATTTCTCTCTGAATTCAGCCAAAGGAGTTATAGAAAATAAGCATGCAAATCTGGAAATTGCCAAAAGCATTTTTAAAAAGTCTTACTTTCACACTGCTTGAGAACTCACAACTATTTTCAAATGTCAAGATACTACTAGTGGTAACATCTCTAGTAAAACCTCACTGTTGTTTCATTTTGCCACTCAGCAGGCAGTAGGCAAACACGGGGGCTCCAGAAACTCACACCCACCTACTCAGTTTCCACGTTCAGCATATCACACATGAATAAGAAAACAGTGCCATATTATTTTGCCCAACCTAGCTTCATAATTTTATCATATTTCAATTTATTTAGGCTCCCTGTTAACATTATTCATTTTCCCTTATATATAATACAGGCCTTAGGGATGAGAATAGCATGCGACTAGAAATTTGAATCACTCTTTATTAAACCCTACCTAACAAATTAAAATAAAAATCTGATCCAACTTAAGCATATGATTTACATTTAGAATAAGAAGTTTGAGATTATTATTTTAACAACCAATTCAGAAGGAAAATTGAATATTTTGATACCTATACCTGTGGTATCCTATCAGACATAAGCTTACAACAGAAAGCATTTAATGCTTCTATTAGGAATATTCAGGCACATCTTCATTACTGACCTTGTTTCAGCTTTGGAAGAAGCTACATGGTGGCCATTCTAGCAGAATGCCATTTGAGGAGAGCAAGGCTTTATAGTATTAAAAGGAAAACATAGTTTGCCCTCAGGATTAGCCTTAGTCAGTTTAGCAAAATTAAAGCCATTTTTCCTTAGGGATCTTTAAATTGGGCTGTTCTTATGGCAGGTACAGAGAAATTCTCTCCCCTTTATAAAAAGATAGGTGTAAAAGTACAATTTGAACCAGATCCTTAACTAACACAAGTCAGTGATCTGATATATCAAAACTAGATTGGGATGAAATGATCACTGCTCCTTTTCAACCCTGCTGCCCAAGGTAATTTGGAGCTATTCCAGGTTTCACTTCCAAAAATTTAGCAAATTAATTTTAAAAGTCAGTTGTACACTATCACCACAGCAAAATATACTTTTGTGAAATTTAACTACAAAGTAGGCAGAATTAAGTATTTGTACAAGACAAATACCACATGCTTCTTTTTGTACAAAAATAAGCAGATTTTAACGTATTGTTTCATTCTAAAAGAGCAACAGGTAAAAGAACAGGCTGCTTAGGGAAGTTATATAGAATCTCCTTTATTGGAGGTTCTCTGGAAGAGACTGGACATGTTTGTCTGAGAGCTTTTAGTAACAGCAAATCCTGTATTTGTGCAGGGTGGTAGGACTAGATGAACCTGACATAAGAACATAAATAATGCCATGTACTGGGTCAGACCATAGGTCCATCTAGTCAGTATCCTTTTGCACACAAGAGAAAGTATTACATGCTGCATAAAAAAAGAATGTCCTTTTCTTAGTTTTAAACCTCCTACCTAATAGTTTCATTTTATGTCCCCTAGTTCAAATATTTTTAGGGCTTATAGATAATAAATCTTTAGTTACTTTCTCTGTTTTGTAACATCAATGCTTTGTAAACCCTCCCAAACATCTTTTTTTCCTAAGCTGAAAAGTCCTAGCTTCAGTAGTCTCTTCCCATGTGGAAGTGCCTCTGTCATTCTTGTGGCCCTTCTCCATACCTTTTCTAGCTCTTCTATCACCTTTTTGAGGTGTGGCAATCAAACTGCTCAAAACCTTCAGGCTCCTGCTGACCCTACAATTCTATAACCTCCCCCAAAATCCTTGTTTTTAGGACATACATTCTTCTTCCCCCTTTCTTATCCAATTATCCTTCATAATAATGAAGGTATTAACTCATATAACAAATTAAATAAAAGGTAATAAAATTGCTATCCACAGTTCACACTTTTTGTTTGGAGAGGTAAGTCCTCCAAACCATCTTAAAATGTGAGATTAAAATGTATTTTAAAATATTATTACTGAAATTAAATTAAGAATAATAATTAGCTGGATATAAAATTTTGTAAGCTTCCTTACAACAGAATGTTGTAAGGTTATCTGAAAACCTAGGAGCTAAAGCAAAGGGGATATTTTGTTACATAGACTCTCCCATCATAGCAGAGTTCTCAGTAGACTAAGTAGGAATCAGCCGTGGATGCCAATTTTGAGGGGCCACAAGTATGGCCCCTCCCACTGCCTCTGCCAAGGGCACAGAAGCTGCTTGTTATAACTCAGAGAACTCCACATACAGTGAAGTTTCAAGGTAAGTGGGGAAAATTCTTCCAGTGTAATAGGCTCCACCTTGTACAAAACAATAGAAGTAGGAGGCTGTGCCCTTTAAAACAGTGTTTGCCCAGAATAAAATTTTATCAGCAGGTAAACCAGAAAGGACAAAAGTATAGAAGTTTATAGCTGTCTTCTGAAGTTTCCATGAATTACCTATCACACAAAAGCAAAAATACCCATCCTTTGGAACCAGGCATGCCCTCACTTCTCCCTGGATTACTGTTTTCTCCCATGACTATGTCTCTGTAGAAAAGTAAAAATATACAAACAGTATAAACATATAGGCTAGGGAGAGACGTTACACAAACTGGTTTAAGTGATCAGAAACTGGTTTAAACCTGTGACAGAACAGATGTTCAGTGCACATAAACTGGTTTGAGATAAACCTGAATGCAGTAACAGACTTAACTGATTTGGCTCAAACCAGCTTATGCAATGCCTGTCCCAAACCCCTTGTTGGTTTAAGGTAAACCAGACTCCCCCAGCATCCCAGCATGCCGTCTGGGCTGGGCAGGGCTCTCAGCTCCATGGCAGGGCTGGCCCCTCCCCTCTGCTCCCTGGTTGCAGCTCTGGCAGAGACTGCAGGCTGCTGCCATCCACCCTCCCAACACACGCCTTGCTAAGCAGAAATTCCCCCCTCCCCTCTGCTCCATCACTGGAGCTCCAATAGAGACTGCAGGCATCTGCCTGGCTTCTCCTTCCTAAGCAGCCTGGCTTCTCCTTCCCCCCACCCCTCTGCCTTGCACCTCTCAGCATTAGCTAACAAACAACAAAGGCAGAAAGGTTTTTTGGAGCTAATCAACAGGTAGCTGGTAATGTTCTTCCTTGGAAAAGCTGTTTAAGAAGAGCTTGAACTAATGGAGAGAGGCTTTGTTTTCTTAATGGGTTGATAAACACTGAGTAAGGGGTGATAAACATTCCCTGCTGGGCTGCTGGGGTGTGTGAGGGAATATCCTGCCCAGGCCTGGCCACACCCCACCTCAGCTCAGCACTGGAAGGGAAGGGAAGGGAAGGATGTTCTAGCACCCCCCAGCTTCTAGCCTGAGCCACCACAGGAATGTTTTCAGTCCAGAGGGAATGTCTGTACACTTACAAACTGGTTCAGCCTGGCCAGGTTAAACTAACTTGCAAAGATTGAATCAATTCAGGCTCAGGCTTTTTGAATGTCTGTCCCTAGCCATAAAGAATATTTCAGGCATATACCAAACCAAGCCCTTCCACAGATCTCTGACAACAGACCATGAACCTGGCCTGCAGTATCCTAACTAATTATATATAAACAGAGTTCTTTAGTTGAATTGAACTGTGTTGAAATAAATTCAGCAAAAATATACACATATAACAGCTTAGTGTTTATGACTGAATTTTATTTTTACCAAAAAAAAAATTAGTGTGAAATGTAATATTCTGCAAAATCTTAAAAACTCTTTAAAAAAATCTTAAAATCTTAAATGCTCAAGATTACTTACCTGAGGGAGATGACATATTTGAGACTATTCATAAAAGCAAAGTTATGCCAGCCATATACTGGCAGGCAATGGAGCTGAATATATAAAAGTAACAGCACAACATACATAATATATAATTTTTAACTAAAACATTACAAAGGTAAATCCATGTAGTAATACTGTTTCCTTTAATTGCCTTCACACTAAAGAAAACTCATTTCCACATGCATTTTGTTTAATATAATCTTTCTGAAATACTAAATACTGAAACTGTAGAAAACAAAAGGAATATTTCAACTTTCTGAAACTGATATTTAAAACATATGCAAACAGTGGCCAGACATTTGGTTATGTTTGCAATATAAACAAACTAGTTCATTCACACTCTCAGAAATTATTAACTAAATGCCCCACCGGAGAGGTAGGCAATCCATCCTTCCTCATCTCTTTAGGGGAGGGAAGTATTTACTCATACAGATCCAGATGATTAATCAAAGTCCATCCAAAGTCCAATAGAAGTCCAGGGCAGCTTTCCTCAAATGGGGAACAAAACCCCAGAAACAATGTCCTCAATGGATTCTTTCCTGAAGCACATGAAAATTTCTAACTACACATGATATCTATTTCAAACTGCCTGGGAAATATTTGCTATATTTGTATACTTGTATCCCATGCTATTTATAAGGTAATTATTGCAGAGCAATTGGGCACTGTTAAAAAAATAGTACAAATCTAAACACTGAAAACATTAATCAGGTCTGAAATAAAAGTAAATCTAATATCCTAGAGGATAGGTGTTTCTATTACCAACAAAAAGAACTGATTTCATGCTAAGATTGGGGAGGATGGGAATAGCAGGTTAAAAAAATAATTTAAAAAGTGTTAAGAATAAATCATTCAAAAGTAACAGGGTTTGCCCTACTAAAGAACTAACATAATAACTTGCAACAGAGAATATATTAAAAAAGGAGGTCACTGAATCATTAATTTTTTAACAAAGATTGAAACACTGGAGAAGTTCCAAAGGCCTAGAACAATGTTAGCATGGTGCCAATATTTTAAAAGGGCATGTGGGATGACCCAGTCAACTATAGGTTGGTTAGCTTGACATTGAACCCAAACAAAGTTATGGAAAGGCTGATAACAGTTAAAAAAACAAAAGATGGTAATATAATTAATGCCAATTGGCTTAATTCTATGACAGCATATTTATAACAGCATATTGTCAAAGAATATATCAGTTTTTTAAGAAGATGCAAACTTGATCGATAAAAAAAAATTGGATTGGTTCTGTAAGCCTTTAAATAAGTTTCGTTTTCCAGATATACATTCTTCATAGGAAATATTCCACTTCAAACAGAAAGGTTGAATTCCTGGGGAGTGTGTTTGGATATGCACCTCTATATGAATATACTCCAAAATCACTTTTACTTACTACTAATTCAGTCACCCAGAGAGAGAAGAATAGTGATCTGGTACTTATGGCACTAGTCTGACTCTCTGGAGATCTAGGGGCACATCAGAGATTCATTTTCTCTTGGGAGAATGCTGCTGTCTCAGGAGAAACCAAAAATGTACAGATGTTCAGGGTGGGCTTTTCTCTCAGAGAAAAAATGCCCACTCTGGGAGAAAAATAACTTGGGAACAATGACAATTAAATCACTCTTCAAAGAGTTTCTTGAGGGAGGGAGAATGTCTGTACATGTTCTCTTCTGAGAAAAGCCATGGTCATCCAGCATCCCAGGGTGCTTTGCTCCCACTCCTCACTCCCCCACTGAAGACATTGTGTTGCTTGGGCTGGACTGTACTACTCCAGCCAAGTAAGGAGCAGAACATTCCCACTTCACAACCCCACGTTGTGCTGCAGGAAGACACAGGTTGACTTTGAGCAGCCTGGGTCAGCCAATCAGGGCTACCCCATACACTGCTACCATCTGTCACCAGGCAGACTGAGGGAACCTGCAGAGCAGCTGAGATATGTGCACAGGCCACCCTGGCTGCATAGCATCAGCACTGCAAGTTCTTCAGCATTTGAATGTCTGTTCAGATGTCTCCGGGTAAGTTTTTCTACAAGGAGAAAAAACCCAGGAGAATTCTCCTAGGTCATTTAAATGCAAGTATGCAACTTAGTTTCAGTTCCCTGCTCTACCACAAACTGTCTGACATTGGGCAAGTCACATAGACCCAAGCACACAAAAGAAATTACATGGAACGTAGGTACCTAAATCCAAATGTATGATATCAAAACCTGGGTTTAAGTTTTACGCTGGTAAAGTTCTGCAAGCATCTCAGGTTCTGCTTCTGAACACCTCAAGCACCTCAATCTTCTAAACAGGAATATAGGACTGGATGAAATTTGTGTCATCAAGTCCAGTCATGTTGCTATTGCAGGGACCCAAATCATAACATTCTTTCAATCCTGGGGTGCAGCTTGGTTATTATCTAGCATCTAAGACCCATTGGGAGCCACAAACAAGGTATTTCACTTGCAGGGTTGGATTCAATAGGCACGCAGAGAACATGCTTAACACACACCTATAGATCAGGGTCCACAGAAAACACAGGAATGGCTGCTGCTTTTGTTAAAAATCATGACTGTGGCAGGACACAGTTTGTGCCTGCCACTTCAAGGGCCTGGAACTGGCAGCTGCCAGGTGTCTGATGAGGGCAGCCATTTTGAATCTGGGGCTGCCCATATAAACAGGGCAGTCTGGCTGCCAGGCAACAACATTGCCTGGCTGGACGGCTGCTGGTATCATCTGGAGGTAAGGGCAGGAGCTGTAGGGGATGGCTAGGAGGCTCCTGGTCCTGGGCATTGTGCAGGCCACCTCCTGATCTCGTCCATGTCGCCATGTGCGAGCCGGGAGCGATATGCAGACCCGTTTTTGCACACGCGGGCTGTGGCCAGCAGCCCGGGCATGCAGGGTCGAAGAAGACCAGTGGCGAGCTAGAATTAGTTACGGATGCATAATGGTTGATTAAAAGATTGTTTACTTTCACCAAAGATGGTCGTGGTGTAGGCTGGACAGTTTTCCGGGCTCAGCTCCGCTTAAGTCCTCGCTAGAGGACTCCAACAATTGACCCCGGAGTTGTTGAAGCTCCGCGGGTTCGGCCCAGTAGTTTCAAAGCAAAGGGATACGTCTAGGATCGCACTCGGTGACGGGGAGAGGCTAGAGGCCGTTTGGCCCCCGGAGTGGTTGAAGCTCCGTGGGTTCGGTAAATAGGTCCCCCGGAGTTGTTAAGACTCCGTGGGTTCGGTAAATCGGCCCTCTATTGCCCTCTTAAGGAGAAGAAAAAGCTGGGTTCAAAGGGATTAGCAGCGCTTAGAAATCTTCACGCTCTTTCTCCCAAACTCCAATTGC
>NW_005842185.1:1562568-1571947 GCF_000455745.1 Alligator sinensis | reverse complement strand
TGGCAGTGGCGGTGGTGCTGCCTGCCACTTTAAGGGCCTGGAGCTGGCAGCTGCCAGGTGCCTGATGAGGGTCGCCTTTTTGGATCTGGGGCTGTCCATATAAACAGGGGAGTTCTGCTGCTGGAGGCCAGGCAACAACACCGCCTGGCCAGAGGACTGCTGGTATCACCTGGAGGTGAGGGAGGAGCTGTCGGGGATGGTCAGGAGGCTCCTGGTCCTGGGCATAACCTAAAACTGCACCCTGCCGGGAGTGGGTGGCCTGGTGGGGCTCCCAGTGGCGCGGGAGCCCCCAGGAAATGCCAGGCCAGTTACCACCCCAGTGAAAGGTGGGTCAGGGTGCCTTAACCCCTATCCCCCACAACCGGGTGGGTTACCCCTTCATAGGGTCTAGAGGGTGGAGCCCTAGAGAGAGAGAAAAGGCCATAGACTCACTCCTGTCTGGACTTCCCCTAACTGGTCAATGCCTGGGCCAGGACTGGAAGGGTCAAAGGGCCAGGGGCCCACCACGAGGAACGCCCAAGAGCTGTGTGCCTGGGGTTCCGACTGGCCTGGAGATGGGCCAGGGCTAGTGAGCTGAAGGTCCAGGGGGACCACACCCAAAGGGGGAAGTGGTTCAGGGAACTATGCTGCCTAGTATGAAGGCAGATGAGACCACCTGAGGAGGGGAATCCAAGCCAGGTTCAAATAGTAGGATTCTGGGAACCAGCGTGGGACCAGTGATGATGATAACATCTAGATGCCATCAGTGAGTCTTGGGCTGCAGTGTAGGGGAGGAATGGAGCTGCAGATAGTGCCCCCGGGGCTCGGGGCCGGGAGGGGGCAGCCCCCCACTTAATTACATCATTTAACTAATTAACAACAAGTCATGGTGGGCAAGAAGGTGGGCGGTTAGCCCAGAAACTGGCGGGTGAGCCACAGTTAAATTGGCCCCCAGAAGACCCCCTGTTACAATGACCAAAGGTGAAGGAGCTTTTTACTCAGTAGCATAATGGTCATAGCAATAAACTGAAATGTGGAAGACCCAGTTTCAGTTTTCTCCTCTGCCTGAGGGATTTAAAACCCAAATTTCCCACAACCCCCAGGATTGTGCCTTACTAGCTACTAGGTTAATGGCTCTTTTACAGTGGAAAGGGAGAGGAAACATCTAATGAAGCTGTCCCACTATCTGGAAAGAGGATCATGAGGCCAAAAAGGAGAAAGCATGAACATGACCTTCTGAAACTAGTGGTTAAGTCAGTCACCTGGGGGAATAAGGGACCAAGGGTCTGCTGCTTGCTTTAAGGCCTTTTTACATAATGTATGTTAAATAGTCATATTCATAAGAATACTTGGAAGGGAACCATAATCACATAGATTCTCTCTCTTCCTCTATCTCTCTGTGTCCAAATTAATCTTTGTTCTTTTCTGTGCTGTAAAACTGCTTTAGCAGGAGGGTAAAGAGTGCTCCCACCCCAGAATAGCCCAAATAGCTATTTTAGGCTGATTGCTCTAGGGGACCACAACCAAAATTGTAAATGAAAAGAGTAAACCCTGCTCTTTAGTTTGAAAGAAATAACTTAGATGCTTAACTCATGTAGAGATTCAAAACTGCAAATCCCTACTACATATAGGCACCCAGGATTCAGAGGAATACAGGTTTAAAATACACCCCTTTCTTCTGAAGTTCCTATTGGCTACCATAAGAGGATCCCCACTCAGTGCATTGGGTCTCTTGGATTGCATTTGTGTGGTGCCCATGCACTGTACAGGAAGCTTAGGAACCTAATGCAATGCCATGGATTCTTTTCTTGGACCATGCACCCAAATTCTTTTGTGGATCTAGCCTTTGGTCATGTCTGTATGGCTTCCCTCCTGACCTTGGGTCCACTGCCAACAAAGCAAACCTTGCCCACTTCCTTCTGTGGTCCACCAGCAACCAGGAATGAAGCAGAGTAGAAACATTAGAAGCAGCTCCAGGTGGGCCTCACCACCCTTCCTTACTACTGCCATCAGACTCTCTTGAGACAGAGGGGTACACACTGCGGGCTGCTCTCTGCCATTGGCTCTGCCTAAGTACCAGAATCTCATGTGCTAGAGTTGAAGTGTGGGTGGAGTGGACAGGGTCAGGAGAAAGGCTATAGACTAAGAGAAAAATACTTTTAGTCCCTATATGACTTAGTTCCCAGCTTGTCCATACCTCAAAAGAGTGTGGACAGAAATGCATTCACACTGTGAGGTGTTAGTTAATGCAGTGGGGACAGTCATTTCAGTACCATTATTTCATACCAATAATGGAATCTTTCTTACACCCACTTTCTGAGGAATGCCTTTTCTTTTGAAAAAAATAACATAGCTCAAAAAGCAATTTACAAACTTAAATGAATACTCTTCATACAATGAGGGAAATGCACGATATAAATTTAAAAAATATTTTAAGATATTTTATCAGTGACAACAGCCACTTGTTAAAGAAATAACCATGCACCATACTGCAACTGCATGTATAATTATGGTAAACAAGCTATGGTCATTAACATGCACATATACAGTGTCCGTGTACACAACTACATAAAATATATGCAGAAATTATGCATACACAATTCCAAAAATATATTCCTGAAAGTCTGATAACGCTACTGGTAGTCAGTGTATTTATATTTTATTATTAGGCATTGTTTATCCTTTAAAAAAAACAGTATTAACAATTAGATGTACGTTATGAACCATAAACCTGATTTATAGTGAAACTGCAGTTGTCTCTACAACCCAGCGGCCAGTGAATCAACTATATAGTTACAGGATTTTTTTAACAGTATATTAATGACAAAACCAGGGACTTAAACAACTGCCTCTGGCATCAGTGATTCGAACACAGTTGTGTTTCACTTTTTAACGGCCAAATTAATTCCACATGAAGAGAAATGTATTTACTCCTTTTTTTTTTTTTTTTAAACCCTGCAGACGTCTTGCAGGAAATGGTTTGACATACATTCCCAAGGGAGCATTTGCCGGCCTTTTCAGTCTTAAAGTGCTGTAAGTAAACTGTGTGTTGTTTGATATATTTCTGATTTCCTAAATGCTCCAGGGAGCTAATTAATAAGTAAAATTGCTCAAGTTAAGTAAGCTATAGCTATATTCTTGTTCAGTTACATTTGGGGATGAAGGTACTTATTAACATTTTCATTTCTTTGCTTTATTAGATGAAAAATGTCCTAAAAAACAAAAGTTGAAAACAAAAATGCTAGTCTAAAAAAATTTACTCCTCAACTAGATGTCAGCCATACAATATCAAAGACAAAAATTGAGTTAGTTAGCAGGTTCTTTACCCATCCACAAATGTTCTGAATTCAAGTCTAAAAACTTTAATGATTTTTAATAGTCACATAAAATGGAAGATAATTTTTTTGCCTTTTAGAGTAATGGGTTGGGTTGTTTCATTTCTGTAAACAAGGCATAATTTAAGTACAGTTCTCATTTCAGAAATAAATCTTGTTTCTATATTAAAGTAATCACCACAGGATAAGCTTTAAGTCTATCAAGAAAACAGCTAAAGGATATTTTCAGCCATTTTTGTGCTTCCTTATGACTTGAAATATGTTCATTTAAGAATATTCCTATTTCTAGCTAATAATGCTGCATCTATAGTCATAGTTGCAAATATTACAAAGTTTGTTTAAATTACTGGGAGTCTGCTCACACAAAAAAGTTGCATTACTTTGGTTTTATAAAAGTCTTGTCTTTCTCCATTCCAAAGTGATGTATCAAAGGCAAAACAATCACATGATGAATATAAACAGGAGATTTCTTCAGGTGATCACTATTGCTGGTGCAGATGGAGATGCTTCCTCTGCAGCCTAGAGAAATCTATAGTATTTACTGAAGCAAAACTCAATTTCAGCAAAATCTTAAAGTACTTCTAGAGCAGGGGAAAATCCAATTGGCTATAGAAGCAGTTTCTTGAAGAAAGATGACAAATTACCCCACTGATTTTTATATTTTTACCTAAATGATAGGTGGGAAGCGACTTGCAGTAGCAGGGAGCAGTTTCCGAAGCACTTAAGGAAGTTAGCAGCACAAGTCTCATTGAAAGCTAATGGGATATACTCTAACTACTTCAAGGGCTTGTGAAAAATTCCACCCTTTTCTAGTGTGCTGCCATTTATATAGTGATAATTGTTTGCCTTGGAAGCACTAATCCACTAATGAAAATCACAAAGAATGCAGATTTTAAAGGTAATAATAATGTAGTAATTTTTTTAGATAATCTCTGTAGATGTTTGATATGCTCAGAATCTTTCAGAAAGGCCCATGCAGTTTTATGCCTGGGATTTCATAAGTGTCAGAAAACCTAATTTGCCAACAATCTGTAATATAAAATAATTTTCTATACTCATATTGTTTCTGTTTTTTTGTTACTCTGAACATAGAATGCTTCAGAACAATCAGTTAAGTCAGGTTCCCACTGAAGCACTCCAGAATTTGCGCAGTCTGCAGTCTCTGTAAGTATACTTGATACACCAGATTATACCATAGTGTTTACATAACACCAATTTATAGGCTAATGTTATAATCAAATAATGTACTTGACCAGCTTTTTCTTCCCAATTCTCTTTGGATTCATTTTTAAATTATAGCATTATGTTAACTGGTTATGTAAGACAAAGGATTCTTCATTGGAAACTGGCATCTGCCTTGCTGTGCTATAAAATTGGTTCAAGGTCTGAGCAAACAGTCACTGCATGGTAACACTCACTGTCTGCTGGAGTATTATTTGTTTTCATGATCAATGCTGATCTTTCCCATTGTTCATATTTCCTGAAAAGCACAGAATAGATTTTGTAAAATAATCCTAAATTATGTCGTTGTCTTAGAATACTGAAACTAATCTATTCATAAAGCAAGACACCATTGGAAAAAAAATAATTCTGTTTTTTGTAATATGCCTAAGTTATCCAAAGTAGATAGGTCCCCTCATTATATGACTTTAACTTTGTCTACAAGCTTCAGTTTTATCAGAATTGCTGCCAAGGTTCAACAGTCAAAGGTTACCTCTGGCTGGCTTCTTTGTGGCATTTATGAAATTATTGATCGTTTCAATTCAGTTCCTAATAGACAAAAAAGAAAGGATAGTTTTGTGATTACTTGTCTTACATTTGAGTAAGTACAGAACAGGGGCAGCAGTGTCTGTATCTCATACTCTAATTTGATCTCAAGCCAGCATCTGAGTTGAAGCCACAGCCTCTGTTCCCTGCCACTACCCTTAAGCCTCTGTTCTTCCCCGCCCCGCCCAACACACCCCTTTTCTTCCTACTGCTGCCTGCCTTGGAGCACATGCTACCTCCAGCTCCCTCCAGCCACATAGCAGTGGCAACAGCTGTTTCTGTTCCAGCTCCAGGGCCAGGGTCAAAGCTGCCACAACAGCTGCTGTGTGGCTGGGTGGGGGCCAGAAGCAGCACATGTTCTATATTCCTGCCCAGAGAGGGGTCCCCAGCAGGAGTTGGAGCTTCAAAGGGAAAGCAAGTGGTGGGGTGGGAGCAGGGGGAGGCCAGGGGAAACACAGAGGCAGGTGGGAGGGGAGAAGTGATGGGGGTGGGGACAGGTGCCCAAAGGTGCAGGTACTACAGGGAGAAGCAGGCATTAGGAGGTGCATGCACAGGAGGGCCAGGAAGCAGGCGGCACAGGCACCACAGGGTCAGGTGTGGGGTATGCAGGCACAGGGGGGCAGGCAGCCAGAGGGGCAAGTGTTGTGGGGGACAGGTGACAAGGGGCAAGAGTCAAGCCACTTGATTCTCCTGCTGCCTTCCCTACCAGTACCTGCCCCCCTGCTGCTGTTTACCCCACTGCAGCAGTGGGGGAAGAATGAATTTTAGGCAGCCTTCCAAAAATTAGATTTTAGACATGGAAAATTATAACAAAATTATAAATTTTCCAAGCCTAGAATCTAATTATGGAGGGGGTCATCTTAAATTCCAAGTCTAGATTTGGGTAAACATGGTAATACATGAGTAAAATTAAATGGGAAGAGAAGCAATTTATAAATTAGAATATGGGGAAGAAACAGGGATTAAATGTTCAGAAGTATCCTCTCATTTTGGGTGACTAGATTATATGGGAAACCCAACATTAGTGAGCATGGGAAAATTTTGCCTGGCACTTTTCTGTGCTTCAGTTTGCCAGCCTACAGAATGGGAGCACGTGCACCCCCTGAGAGTGCTGGTGCACCCTGTGTCAGGCCACATTTCCAGTTTAGGTGACAGGCAGGGCAGAAGGGGGGCAGGCGGCCGCTTTGTGGTTAATGAGATCGCCCATGGCGGGGACTGCCCCCCTGGTCAGCATGATCAGCCACCAGGGGATCCCCCCAAGTCAGTGAGATTGGCCACCGGGGACTCCCCTCCCCCGTAAGCACAGTCGCCCGCCAGGGGACCCCTCCCCCTGGTCACTGACTCAAGAGGCACCAGTCACCCATGGTTTCACCCATGCAAGTGAAAGAGCACTGAGGAAGTGGTATAGACAGCCATTACAGTGAGTATGATGGAGATGTGTATGCTGCACCTCACCATGTAGTACCTATTCTTTGTATAAATGGAGGGCACGAGGTTGGTTAATTTAACATCTCTTGCATACACTAAATTTAAAGAAAACAATCTACTGAAATTTATTGCAGTGATATCAAACATAACAGGACATCTATTTGTAACTCCCATCTATATATACACACACTCAGGCTAACCAGATTCTTGTGTCTGTCTGATGCAATATTTACTTTCTGTGTTGACAAAAGTTAATTAAAAGACTGTGGGTAAAACAGTCTTAAGATTAGTTATCTAATAATTGGTACTACATTCAGTGTCCTTTCTCTTTATTGACCAGGCGCAGACTAAAATATCTCAGGCATATGCTTTTGAGGTTACAGTTCTTTCCTTTGATCTCTGTAAAAGTCATGAGAAAATTCTGGTATAGTAACCAGAATTGGTTTCCTCCCTCCACTAAACACACAAAAACAATCTTGCTAAGATCTCATTATTCTATATGTATTCTGGACCAAAACATGATAAGTTGATGAAACAAGGGTTTCTTTGTTGCTCTGAGAGAGACTGTTGCATTTTCAGCAGTTTCTAAATAAAATGACAGTATCTCTCATTCTTTCTTGCAAATTTCTTTTCCTAAAGTAGGGAAGAAGAAGCTGAAGAAGAAAACCCTAGGGTTATGTTGTCTGTGTAAAAGCCTGGTATCTGGTGACAGAATTAAAATAGAGAAAGAAAGGCAGTGGCCAGTAAGAACTTTAAACAGCTGCATAGCAGACAGAAGATGGAATGATAAGGACTTATACAGAAAAGCTACTATCTTCTGAAAGAGGATAATTGGCAATAGTGAACTCTTTGAGGAAAAGAAAACCATGATTCTTTTGTTTGCTGAAACGGGGTTGTGCCTGTCAGATAAAGGTGTGCAGAGATTCAGTTTCTTGTTTCATACAGTCTAGTAATTTTCTGCTCACAAGGTGACTCTTGCTTTGATTTCTAATTTACAATAAGAATTTCTGTTTGAAAGCCTTGAAATAACAGGAGTCTTTCAAAGGAGTACTTAAAAAGGTTAAAAGCTCTTAGAAATCTTTTACCAAAGCAAAGTTTTCTTTAAGATAGCAAGGCTCAGTATTTATTTATGGTTAACTTTATAGCCTGGCTCAATTTGTGAGAGCCTTATTAACTCTTTGCTTAAGCTAAAACATTTACAAATCACTGAAGGTTACTTCCAAGTCCCTCTTTTTATCCTTATAGGGTGCATCCAGACGTGTGTGGACATTTAGTTCCCCAGAGACAACTAGTAACAGCACACCTTGTGCTGCAGCTATTTGTCCCTGGGAGTTGCCCCAGGTAGAGTAGGGGAGGCTGGGCCCAGCACTGTCCTGGCCCCAGCAGCCTTACCTGGGGTCCTGGGGCTGCAGCTGGAGTGATTCTGCTGCGCAGAGTGCAGCTCTGGGCGGCCTGGCTCCAGTTTTCAGCAGCAAGCTCTGCCTGAGCATGCGTTGTTCCTGGGTTTTTTCAGTGTCTTTTTTTTTTTTTACCCCTGGATATCCAGGGGTCAAAAAAACCAAAAAACCTGCGAAAAAAAAAACCTAGTGCAGCACATGCTCTGGCAGCATGCCTTTGCAGTGCAAAGAACATCGGACTGTGCAGTATGTGGCACTGCAACCATGCTTGCAGCGCCACGTACCGCATGACCACGCTTCTCTGGAAGCACCCATAGGTATTACCATGTTCAGAAATGCCAGTCCAAGCTAGTTCTATTGCTATCTAAAAGGGATCTGTAAAAGATCATGCAATTCTACTGAATTAATTTTATTTTTAAAAATTACAGCTTTTTCCTGCTTGGTTGCATCATAGATTCAGTTGCACTTATTTTATTTCTACATCCTATTTCTACATGCTGCATTCTATTTTCCCTCCCCATCCTCTAGTACAGAGGATATCAACAACCATGGGTTCTCAACTGGGGGTGCTTGGAAAGCTCCCAGGGGATACGCAGCAGCAGCGCAAAGAAGCGGGGGGCACTCCGGGTTCTACCGCCAGCACTTCTGGTTTTGCCACTGTGCATGCAGGAGCCCCCACCCCCACTTGTCCATCAGCCACTGGGGACTCCTTGCTTCTCCACCAGCCACCAGGGGTACACAAGCCAAAAGTTGAAAACCCCTGCTCTAGCAGCATAAGGGTATGTTTTAAACAGAAATAATGTACTGGACAGACAAAAATTTATTTCTTCTACCTTCTGATAATATTGGTCTTCCCTTGCTGTTCTTTCTATTCTGAACCACCTAGGTTGTCTTCCACAAATCCTCCATATTGTTCATGGCACATTATCTTTCACTAATCTCCCTCTTGAATAAAAGTCTTTGATTAAAAATAAGCAGATCATACTACATGCATGTTATAGTATGCTAAACTGATTTCAGTGTATTTTCAGTGGAGGACTACTGGATTCTGCCAAGCGGATTCCTGTGCCTAGGTAAAGTCAGTGATGCTCTCTACAAGCCTAGTAGTCAGACTGGACTTCTGACAGCTTTCAGGATCAGAGCCTAAACTGTGAATAACCCAAGCTAGCATTAAGGTTTTCCTATAATTCTGTGTAGGGCTATGCTTCTAGATTTGGCTCTAAATTAGCATTAGTTATTTTGAAATTTGAGACAAAAACTCACATGACATACTGAAGGTCACCTTCTAATTGCTATGTTTTTAAATCAATCTTCTCCCGATCATAAATTATTTATTAAACCTGGAAAATAAGATTTTGTCATAAAGTGCACAAAAAGTTTCCACTTACCAAATGCTAAAATTTTCTCTATTTCATTTTTCATCTTTAAAAACAAAAATAATGGGGGGGGGGGGGGGGGGGGGGGGGGAAAAAA
>NW_005842185.1:1531277-1562558 GCF_000455745.1 Alligator sinensis | reverse complement strand
CGGGGGCTGAAAAATTCCCCAGACTCATTTGAAACAAATGGAGAAGGCTCATTATTTCTATAATTAAAGCTAAAAAAAAGAATGCTCTCCCTAAAACCCAGGATATTAAAATCCTCTCCAGTTTTACAAGGCACTGTCTAGCTCTGCTATCAAATATGATGATATGCTAGTTCAGTTTAACAAGCTCATAGAATTGAGTTAAATGATTATGAAGTTCTCATTGGGGGCATCTAGACAAGATGCTTAATGCACATTGGACTAATTCTACTGCACATTAGTGCAGATGGCCAAAACCGTGTTAATGCGCAGTAGCTTTAATCCAGTGTACATTAAGCATCACACACAAAGCATTCATCTGAGCTAATGTGCGCTGATTACAGTGCATTAAGTTAGTACAGGTACTAAACTTAATGCGCTACAGTTACGGTGCATTAATGAACATGTAGACACACCATTGATATGGATACTGTTTCTGTATCATATGAGGAGTTTAAGGGAGCAGAGTGCTTTTATTCTGGAAATACTCAAGTGCTAAGGGAGTTACTTCCAAGTTCTACAGAACTGTGTCTTACAGCATCCCATAACTTTCCCTTGAAATCTAAAGTGAACAAAAAACAAGAACAATATGGAGTACTAAACCCAACAATGTTTGGCATTTATACTGTTAAAGAAAATCTTCTCTCATCTGCCATGGTTACATTTGAAAAATGCATTATCATGGGACTGTCAAGACTACAGTATTGGTAGTAGAGTTTTCAGGTCACTTGAATGTTCTCTTCCTTACCTTATTCACCTTGTAGAAGTAAAAGATCTTAGTGTTTTGCATATTGCCCAGATCTCTGACTGCCATTTTTCCCCATCTGTCTTGATGTCAAGAAGGTATTTAAACAAGAGTTCAATGGACACGTATGTTCTACTATACCCAAGGCCTTTAGGTTTGTGTGTGTGAATGCTTTTCACCAATACAGTTACTATATAACAGCATGCTTTCTGCCTAGCCTTGTCTGATGGGCATTATTTCTCCAGATTAATAGTTGTTTCTCAATCAATTCTAAGTTTCCTGTAATTTTTTTTGATAACTTGATGCTCAACTTAATATAAAGTCTTTTGCTTCCCAGGAACAAGAATTTGTCAAAGTACACATGACATACCTGCAGCTAAACTTAAAAAAAAATTGCACAATAAATAATATGATTTTTACCATACAACTGAGTTTGCAGCTCTCGTAATGCTAACTCTATCATAATAAAAAGAAAACTCTAACATTCCTAATGAAGCAACTTTTTTGCTATGCTTAAACTGGAAGTGTTTTAACGCAGAATACTGTGCTGGAAATGAAACTTTACGCTCTGTTTATCTTCATGTTTAGACACTGTGGTTAATAAGTAATATTAGTATTGTTCAGTCACATGGAAATTTCCAAGATCAATCGCATACCAAGCATGGCTTTCTTGCCTGTACCTCGCTGTTCATAATGGACATTAAAAAGCAAAGAATTGTATTTACAGAAATGTAGGCCACCTATCTCCTGCTTCTGTAAAAGGTAACTAAAGTTGTTTTCAATGGGAAAAGAGAAATATAAAAAGAATGCCTTACCCAGAGAGTTTGAGGTAAGAGGTACAGGAAAACAGAACAAACCTCTCTCTCTCTCTCTCTCTCTCTGTAGTTGGACTCAGGTTAGTAAGTGAACCAGACATGACAGGTGGTAGGTTATGAATTCCATAAAGGTTCATGTTGAATTTTGAAATAGAAAATGTCTCAGATAACTTTATTATAATTATTTTTTGGAATCACTCTCTTTGGAAATGTCAGCTTCAAGCAGTTTTTTTGTGGTTTGATTGCTCCATTCTGAAAAGTCAAAATATTTTGTATATGAACATTACCTTGTAAAACGGTTGATTTTTGATGAAAAAAAAAAAAAAAAAAAAAAAAAAAAAAAATCACACAAGGGAAAATGGTTCATGTAATAAAGTTTGGAGGTGATACAGTGATCCTAATTGTATGACAGTTAAACCTTTATTCCATATCATATCATCATGCATTCTCTCCCTACAATAATGAGTGAAACCTGCATAAGGAAATCTGCTTTCTTAAAAGCTGTATGGAAACACATTGTACAATTCCAGAGTGCAGGCCAAGTTGTATGTGCATGTATACAAAGTTGCCCTAGAGATTATCTTTGCCTTTTCCTCATCTTGCTGCACATCTATGCGGAACTGGCTCTCTTGCTATATTGGGACAGCCTGAAGTAAACTAACTTACACTGGACTACAGACAGCTATAGAAGATTGACACATCAAGATCACCAGAGTGCAGGACCATCCCAGCCAGCTCCCCTTCCTTTGCCACACTAGAAGCAGGGAGGAAGATAAGTTTAAGAATCCCTAAGATAAGTGTATGCTACCCATAAACTTGAATGATGTTCCCTAGACTTTAAGTAGTGGAAGGGTCAGGTTATTCTAGCAGTGCAATGCAGATAGTTTGCACTACATCAGGGATGCAGGCTCATGGACTGCAGTTTTGCTTCTCTGTATCAGAAGGCCAGCTCCATTAAGCAGCTGGCTTTGGTTGATCTCTTGAGCAACCACATAAGACAGTTTTTGTTATGCATATATATCAAAATGTATACACTCTGTCTGGGGCCCAATTTTATATCTGCAGGTGCCTCAAGAAATCATCCGAATCTCGCCTTTGGATAAGAGACATTACTGGGAAGAAACTCCCAAGAGATGCTAAGTGCTCTCTACCACACTAAGATGTTTAGTGGGGTAGGAAAAGTTTTGAGTCAAAGGCAAGACATGAAAAAGTGAGCTGAAGGGCTATATAATCATACATGTTCAGTGGCCCCAACATCTATCTATGGAGCACAGAAGGGGTATCCTGTTTAAGGAGGCATGATGAAAACTAGGATGCCAATTTATCTTTACTATATTCTCCCTGTTTGGGAGAGTATACACACACATTTTCTAGATTAGTCCAGATGTCCCTATTGCTTTAAACAGGCCTCATCCCAGTTCCTATAAACCCTTGCAAATAGTCATAAAAAAGACCCTTTGGCTAATTAATGTGGTAGAACTGATGAGGGTCACGTGTTACTTATTCCTTCACACACCAATCAGGCCTATTATAGGGCAAAAGGCTGTATTCACCACCTCAGATCTTCCAGTAAGTTTGCCCCAATTTGAGTTCTCAAGCCAGTTGCCCCACACAAGTAGAATCAAAATTACAAGGAGGGGGCAGAGAGTGTGGAAGGACAAAAGAAGGCTGTTTGGTTGAAATGACAAGAAGCGGGCGCTCTTTCTACCCGATACCTTTTGAAACTGACCATGCCACCATGCTCTTAACTTCTTTCCCTCTCCTACAAATATTCCATTATTTATTTGTTTTATCTGCCTCTTTCCAAGGGAGGAAATAAAGACCATTTTCTTTTCTGACACAGAGTCTGTATTTTCCAACAAATACTGCCTTCTTGATCTTTAGGGGATTATAATTACTATCTTGTCTCAGACCCTGCATTTCCCAGTTGTGGACCAAAAAACAGTAAAAGTTATTGATGGATTTAGTGTTTTACTCCTAAAGTATCATAGTCGGCCTTTTTACTTCATCCACTTTTAGAATTCAGTGAGATTATTCTTCCTTATATAACTTGTAATGCATATGGTCCAAGCATTCATAGTATGTTACAAGCAACTATAGTAAATTACGTTCTGCATAGTTTACTACATGCATTTACTTTGAAAGGTTTGGACATTTTAAATGAGCTCATGATAAATTTCATGCTGGATGTCATTTTATATGCTGCCTATCAGGGAAGATCAAATAATTCTGTTTCCCTAAACCGGCTTTCTTTGGAATATAATAGAAGCTTTCAAAATGCCCAAATGTTGTTTGTATATTTTAAATTATAAATAAGGTCATGTTTCTGAGTTAATGGACTTATTTTAAAAGTGCCGAAACTTTGATCAACACTAGTGAAGCAATTGACTGAAAATTGTAATTTTGTTCAAGGCTTTCTACATCACTATAAAATATTTACATGCTGACAGGAAACATAACTACAACTGAAACACTTTATCATCTGCAGGTAGGAAATGGTACTCAGGAATTAAAGGAAAAAAAGATTAGATAACAAAGGAACATTTGTGGTAGTACTTTTTAAAAGCACTTGTGATATGTGCAACTGGTAACATTCTCTACTGTACAAACCAGAGCGGCTTTTTGCTTTGCCATAAAGTTATCTAGCTATGAATCACAAGTAAATATGACTGTTCCTATATAAATATGTGCACTGTATGTTTTTAGATATGAGTGTGTGTGTGCACGCATGCGCGGACATGCGCATACTTATATATGCATATGCACAAAGCAAGGGGACAACTCTTAAATTAGGAAATTTATACTTGAAAGTAATCAAATCCTAAATTTGCTGTAAAATGCTGGAATAGTAAAATTGTGATCTTACTGAAATAAACCGAAGTATTGCCATTTCATCCATCACTTCTCCAGATAAGCAATTGTGTTAAATCCAAAGCAAGTATTGCAGGTTAGGACCAGGGGCTGCAGATTCAGATCAAATATGGGAAACAATGTTAACTCAGAAACAGTAACACATTTAAATTGAATGAAGCCTTCATACTTTAATCAGTGTAACTGTCAAATTAGCACAACTGCAAGTCCTTAGTTTACATACATACATCATGCAGATGAGAAATTTACTTCCAGACAAACAAAAAGAAACCTCATCTATTTGCTCAAATTATGCCTTATTTGAAAGTTCTGTTGTTGCTGGGGAAATGCAGCATGAATATTTCTAAACATTTCCAGCCTCGCTGATTTGTTGACAGACCCTTGAGTTATTTTGGAAGCTATGTCTCTGCTGCCTCCCATGTCAGTTATTATATAGAAAATTTAATTGTACAAGGGCTTTGACACTGAACTTCATAAATTTGTTCCAACTGACCTTGTCTCAGTTATTTGCCAGTTTGGCACAGAGCCTTCAGATTCATTATTTGTTCTCATGCAATAGGTAGAAGTAGTGTGGCATAATAAGATGGAATGGACCTGACATTTTACATGACTATAAATGAGGAAGCAGCTTTAAATAAAAAGATTAGTATACCTGTCATAAATAGTATTCCATTTCTCTTAAACAGACTAAATTGGGATTGTGCAGAAATACTTCATTACACTCTGGCTGCATGTTTTTTTCTGTAACAATTTCAAATGTTCTATTTTTAATTTCTCCTGTATGTCTGAGACGTAACCAAATGTTGAGCAATTACTTTTATGCTGTAAATAAGCATGAAAGTTCCAAAACCAGTTTAAATGCAGGCAGAAACCATAGGAGTTATAAGCAATATATTGATCATATATGGTCCTAAAGTTTTGGTTAATTGATGTATATTTTCACTTATTTCTCTACCAGGAACTAAATTATATAATTAAAATCCATTGATTATATGGGGCCCAACTCTTATTTCATAGCTATGGACACCTGTATAACTGCAATGAAATAAAATTACTCATTTTTTCCAACGATGTGAGAGCGGAAGATGGCCTACAGAGCTCAGAGAAAAAGCAGGAAATTATGTGAAAGCTTTCTAAGAGCTTTTAAATAGTCCTCTGAGCAATTGTACTCCCTCTGTTGGCTCTGCAGCAACCCACATGTATTTCTTAACTTTTTCTAGAGATGAACACACCTCATCAGCAACACTGGAATTTCTCTGTGCCCTTGAACACCACATTAATTTTACCTTTTGTTAGAAATATAGGCATACGTAATATTTAACAAAATGTAAATACATCTTATTTTCAGATGGTAAAGAAATCCATGAGGTCTGCAAAAAATTTTAAATTACTTGGACTCAATCTCATGACTTGGATTCTTAGAAATAATGAAAGTGTTTCTGGTTTTAATCCCTCAGGATGATGGAGAATGCTTAAAGGAAACAAATTTATGTTCAGCCCATGGGGAAAAGGGTACTTGGCTCTGTTCAAAAGTGACTGATCCCTTTTGATAAAAGAAAGGCACTGATGACTCCAAAGGAAGTCTGTTTTATTGACTAGAAAAGTGCTAGGAAAAAAGCTCTCCCTTTAGGTACTGCACTTGACAATGTTCTTTAAGCTCATGGTGTCAGTCCACTTCATTTTTCTCAGGGAGTAATTTTCTTACATTTCTATTTCTCTTAGTCGTCTGGATGCCAACCACATAAACTATGTGCCACCCAACTGTTTCAGTGGCTTGGTCTCTCTTAGACACCTGTGGCTGGATGACAACTCTTTGACAGAAATTCCTGTGCAAGCTTTTAGGAGTTTGCCAGCACTTCAGGCAATGACGCTGGCATTGAACAAAATCCATCATATTCCAGACTATGCTTTTGGAAACCTCTCCAGTTTAGTAGTTCTGTAAGTTATATTGCTGTTTTGTTTTGTTTTGTGTTTTGTTTTTAAACTATAAGGTCTTGTAAAGGAGTCCAGAATTGATTTTCTTTTTGTAATAAATTACTTTAATATGGAATAGCTAAAGTAAGTTTGGCTAGAGAGACAAACTTTAATAACTCAACTGCCCCCCAGAAACTGAACAATTTATAAAACACTCAGGTTACTTAATATAGGGCACTATTTTATGGTACAGTGTTCACATTACATTGTGTGTTTGGGCTATAAATCTGAAGGTTGCCCATCATTCTTGCACTGTGGGTAGAGCTACAACTTCTACTAGTGCACCCAACAACCCTGCTACCCCTTTAAATATGTAGTTTACAAAGGTAAATTCAGTTTCCTGCATCATTACTTTTGCAAAAGGAAAAAAGCCTTTCATTTAAAATTCAAGTGAAAGGTAAATTAAAAAAATTATAAATTATAAAATTATAAATAAACCAAAACTTGTTTTCATCTTCTTATAGCTAAGATACTACATTTATGAAATCACATTGATTGAAAGCTGTTTAAAATTATTCATCTCCAATAAAGAACTGTGTAAGAAAATTAACAATGCCAGTAAATCTTTACCAAAATAATCCCACCAGACTATATGACAATTTTTTCCCTTAGGACTATGGTGCAGTATTGATATCATGAGGCTAGGCTGGCAAACAGAAATAAAGTAAAATTCTTTAAAGGACTATGATGGCAAGCTAACAAAATTCCTCTCATAGGCTAGGAACAGCTATTCAAAAAGCCTGAGCCTGAATTGATTCAATCTTTGCAGGTTAGTCTAGGCTGAACTGGTTTGAAACCAGACAAACATTCTCTCTGGACTAAAGAAATGCAGGCACATGCCTGCAGTGACTCAGGGTAGAAGCTGGGGGGTGCTAGAGCAGACCTCCTTTCCCTTCCACAATGCTGAGCTGAGGGGGACATGGCCAGGCCCCAGCAGAAAGCTCTGATTGGATGGGGGGAGGGGGTCTGCATCCCCTCGCTGCACCTGACCAGCACAGCAGGGAGTTGATAACAGCATTTAGCACCCCATCCAGAAAACAAAAGGCTCTCTCATTAGTTCAAGATCTTCTTAAACAGCTTTTTCCAAGGAAGGAATGGAGGGACCAGCTGACCTGTTCATTAGCTCCAAAAAGCCCCATGCACACACTGGCCTGTCTGCCTTTGTCCTGTCTGTCTTACACAGACACCTCTCAGCATTAGCTAGCATACCACATGCTGGCTATGGTCCATGCTGTGGTGGGGAATTCCTACTTGAGCAGGGAGTGTGTGGGGGGAGCAGGGGGGCAGAGGGGAGGGGCCAGCCCAGCTCTCTGGACTTGAGAGTCCTGCCCAGGGTTGCAAAGCATCTGGGATGCTGGGGGGCTCTGGTTTAAGTTAAACCAGGAAGGGGGCAGACATTGCATAAACCAGTTTGACCCAAATCATTTAAGTCTGATACTATATTCAACCAGGTTTATCTCAGACTCATTTCAGCCATTTTTAAACTGGTTTATGTGTACTGAATATATGTTCTGTTACAGGTTTAAACCAGTTTCTGATCACTTAAACCAGTTTGTCTAATGTCTGTCCCTAGCCATAGATTACATAGATAGAGCTACATTTATAGATGTTTACATACCAATACTGCTAAATGAAATGAATCAAACACTTGCAGCAAAAACTGAGAGAGAATGCCATGATATGAAAAATGTACTTTATGTCTTTTGGGAACATCCCAAGTGCAAAAATTACTGCAGCAGGTTAGAGAATTGATGTAGGCAATATTTAAGGCAGGAGTGTCAAACTCACAACCCTGGGCTGGATCTGGTCCGTGGAGCTCCTTGTAGGTCAGATCTGGTCCAGGGCATTGGGCAGCTGCTACAGCAGCAGTGGCCACTGGGGTCATCATAGCAACAGTGGAGCAAGCAATAGTGGGGCAACCAGCCAGGCAGCCACTTGCCAGGGCAAAGGCATGCAAGTGGCAGTAGGCTAGGCAGCCACAGGGTGACCAAGGGCTATTGTTGCACAGCCCTTAGTCCCTTGCGTACCTCCAATGGCCTTCCCCATAGAGGCAACAAGGCCCTGGACTTGACAGTAGGCCATGTCCACCATTGACCACATCCCCAGCTTCCATGTAGCCTGCCAGTAGCACAGCCAGCTGCATGGAACAGTTCCATGCACCAGGTCTATGCACCATGAGCTCTATATTTGACACCCCTAATTTAAGGCCTAAACTGATATGTTTAAAAAAGGGAGCATCCTGAAGGTTTGTGAATTATACTGAACTATTACCTATAAGATGATAAATATATTGTAGTATATTTTGATACGTCATCTGACAGCCGTGATGTCAACCTTTGTCATTCTCAGATTTGATTATTTCAGTGTACCCTAGCAAAAGCTAGCAAAAAAGCCCATCCACCACCTCATACTTGTGCAAAATGAATATGAAGTGACTTTGGAAAGGTACCATTACCACAGGGTTCACACAGTACAGTGTAAACGCCACTACCACATACTAGAAAATCTATACATTATGACTAGGCATAGAGAAATTGAATTTCGGCATTATATTTAAAAACATTTGTAGATCATAGTTTTTAAAGGAATGGGTCCTATCATTTGGTAGAACTTCTAGATCTCTGAATTGTTTTTATCCTCTTACATATTAGCTCACATCTCCACTTCATTTTCCCATCTCAACCTCTATAACCTCTGAAACATTAGGTAGGGCACTTACGAAGATAAAAAAAAGTTTCCTTTGATGCAGTGTTTACTACTGCATGGTGAAGTTCCCCCTATGCTCTTAATTTCCTGTCTGGATCCTGGATGTCAATGTGAACAGGGTTTAGCTTATGGCTGTTAAAGATAAAAAGAAACTGAAGTTTGGGGATTAACTCTTCTAGTCAATATATTTGGGATTAAAGTTGCTTTCTAGGGAGGGAAAAACACCTTCATTCCAATGTCATAATCAATAACTTTTAGGCATAGTTTAAAAATACATGAGTTTAGTCTCTCATTGACTAGACTGTCTCTTCCTTCAACATGCTACTCCCACAGTTTCTCTCAAGACCATGGGGGTGGATAGACAAAAGTAAAATGAAAGACAAGTCAGCTGAAAAAACATTCTCGTAAGAAAAATACATTAAGTTACATTCATTCAGGTTAATGACCTGCACACAGAGCTTTTTAAAAAAACTATATCTGAAAATTTGAAAATAAACTCAAGCAGCAGCATCGCAGTTCAGAATTTGAATGCCTCAAAAACCAGATTTCTGCACTACTTCGTGTTCAAATTTTGCCCAAAATAGTAAACTAAAAATTCCTCAAATTATCTGACAGACTATTGGAAAGTAAGTGATTATTATTCTAGTTGAACAAAGAGTCAGGTTATATCCACCAGGGAAGTCAGTTATATTTATTAACACACACTGAATTTCTAATAATTGTTTAGGTGGATATATCAATTTCCTTCTTTAGGCCTCATGTATGTATTGGCCTCTCCCCCAAAGAAAAGGCCATAGTTTTTAAGGCATGATCTTATTTAAATATATTTTTAAATAAAATCACTAGTAAAGCTATTTCTGAATTTACCTAGCATATAATAGGCAATCACTAAATGTCTAAAACTAGAACTTTATGAAAGGCATCTTTTCAAACAAAAATGAAGAAAGGAAACAAATACACAATCCATGCAGTTTAAAAAACAAAATGCTTCTATGGAACTAAATCAAAGCCTGAAAGGATAGGTGAATATAGGGGGTGAGTGCAGAAGAGACCGAAAAATTCCTTCCTATGCATGCTCTTGCAAAAGCATGACTTGCATATAATCAGTGCATGCCTGAAAATAAGTTTCTTTTGATTTAACCATCAAAATGTTTTGCTTAAGTCCAGTGTGTGCAACGTGCTTTCCTGACTATGCTCTTAATGTTCCCCTGCAGACATCTCCATAACAATAGAATCTACTCCCTGGGAAAGAAATGCTTTGATGGGCTCCACAGCCTAGAGACTTTGTGAGTTGACCTCTTATTTGTTTCCCTTTTTTCAGTGTTTTCATTTATATTCTGAAAGAATAAAAATGGCCTAAAAGCCAATCATGGTTTTTGACTTCCTTGTTCATTATAGACTCTAAAAGATTGTTTCCAGCGAGTGTACATAACTTATCATAGGCCCAACTATAAATTAAGTTTGCCTTTTAGCAGGCATTGTAAATTAATAAATTATTTAATCATATTTTAAATATACATCAGACCCTGAATGAGAAATAGCTATTTAGGGACAGTTGTGTTTGCCTAGATAGTCCTATTTGTCTATCTTTAGTCAGGACCGCTAAAGTTTAGATTAGAAAAAAGAGCATTCTAGCAAAAGTTTTTTAACTTTACAGACTACATCTTGCCATATAGCTTGCATGCAGAAACAGTCAGAACCTTTGACTTCTTGAACAAAAGAAAAGCACTGTCAATACTGTATTTACTCAAATATAAAACAACCCTAAATATAACATGACCCTCCAATAATTAGAATCTATATATGGAAAAATTATAAATTTGTTATAATTTTCCAGGCATAGAATCTAATTATTGGAGTTTTTGCCTTGAATTTGTTCCCTTCTCAATCCTACAGCAGGGAAAATAACTCTGGGAGTCAGGGAGCCTTCCCCCAATTTCTTCCCCCTGCAGCACCTCATCCCCTCCTTACTGTCCGACCCTGCTTTCCCTATGCATATGGAAGTGAGGAGAAAATTTGAAAACACTGACCTTGAAATATACATAGCTGTAATAATTTTCATATAGTACCCATAGATGTAGTTCATCCAGAATTGATGCATTTTACCTTTTTTGAAACTGCTGCAAGTTTTAGCACAGGTACCCCATAGACACACTTTCAAGCAGCACTTTTGTATCTACTTTATATATCATACAAACTACACTGGGTCTTAGCATTAAAGAAAGGCTGAGATTATGCATGATATTAGTCCAAAGCCAAAAGGCTTAATTTAGTATGTAGCTCATTAGGCTAGCCCCAGCAAAGTCAACAATATGTTAAAGCCATGGTGAACCTAGAGCTCAGCACTGCTCATTATGTGTGTGTACTCCAGATACCCCTTACATAGGATCCATGTGCTATTTAGCCCCCTCTCATGACTGGAACCAGGTGTTCTTGTCATGAGTTGTGAGATCCAAAAATTTATATGCAGATGAGGTGCAGGGCAACCTGGTGCAGTTCCACCTCATGGAGTGTGGGGCCACACTAATCATATGCTGTGGTAGGCCACTAGGGGGTGCTCCTATGCTGAGCCACCCACCTCACTGTGCCCAACCACCTTCCAGGCTCTGAGTGCCTCCCTGGGGGTGCCTCATATCTGGCCGACCCCCTTCCTGAAGCACACCCACTAGCCTGAGGGTAACACCACCACCACCCAGGGTCTGGACTCATCCTGGCTTTGTACCCCCTGGGAAACACAGGCCTAGTAGCCCTTGAGGGTACCTGACCCACTTCAAGAACCTGGAGACCTCAAGGCATAATCTAGACATCCCCCCCGCCGCATAAGTCTCCCATGCTAGGTACAAAGGAGAACTTTATTGGTTACAAGGAGTAGGTTTGGAATAGAGTACAGGGTAGAGCAATATCAGAGAAATCCCATAGAACAAACTGGCATGGTTGGGTAACCTTTGATCTCATTTACCTGGTCCAATGGAGGTCAGCACCTGTTGGCTGCCAGCCAACCAATTTGAAATGCATCACTGATTGCAGGGTAGACTGGCAGAGTCTCTAGCCCCCTCCCAGTCAGGTTGGCATTTGCTTAAAACAATAGGGAGCATAAGCCCCTCATCCAGGTATGTGATGTCAGTCACATAGGCAAAGGGACCAGGTTTTCCCCCTCCCTCAGGAATGTATCCAGCTCAGGTTACAACTCGGTGTCACCTGAGAGAGGAATGTCTGCCCTCTACAGGGATTATGTCAACCAAATTGTCACATAGCAGAGTTTTGGGGGAGAGACAAAGGTGGCATTCTGCCACATCTGCAACAGACTAAGAAAGGGGGTGGCAGAGGGATTCTGGGTGAACTCTATAGGGCCCCATTTGATTATGTTTGCCAGACATTTAAGGCTGGTGAAGAAACAGGAATCATTGGGAATGGGAAAGAAAAGTGTAGCTCAGCTGTGGGAGTGAGGAGAAAGTAAAAATGTATTCAGTGTTGTGGCTCACCATGACTTGAAAGAGAGTCAGCTCTGAGAGGAACTGTGCTCAATGAGCACTACCATATATCTTACTCAGATGGGTTGTATTAACCTATTCTTCGTATTAGCATGCTTGCCCAAGATATGGGATAATATGCTGATGGGATATGTGTTTTATAGTCATGCTCAGTGTTGGCTGCACTTAATCAATTTCATAGTTGGTTTCTATTTCTAAGCACATACTGCATTTGGCAGCAGTTTAATGATAAGCAATGTATTAAATGAGATTTCCTTGTATTCAAATGTAAGATGGGGTGGGGGCTCCCCCCTGCTTACTAGGGGAAAAAACCCTGTCTTGTATTTGAGCAAATATGGTCATTACAAATACATGCATTATATTCCTATTTCAACTGTCAATCTTTAGAGGATTCACTTGAAAATTGTCTCTGGCAGAGAGTTTCAATCACCTCAGTTCTTGTTATAGTTCTATTCATTGCAGGTGATAGCAGTACAGTTGAAGTTTTCCTCAATTGTTTTCAAAACATGCTTCTGAAAAAAGATGAAAGAAAAACTAAAAGCCATTCCTGAAATTTAAAGCAATGTAATTTGTTGCATGTAGAAATCAAAATATCGCCACCTTTATTTACTATTGGACTGCAGATTCCTTACCCTTTTGTGCTATTAAGGACAAAAATAATCAGATATCCATTCCCCTCCCTCTTCCATACCAGAACCAACTGAATCCTCTCCACTAGTGTGCTGTTGACAGGTTTCACCCAACCAGAGCACACAAGAGGCCCAAAGGCATTTGGGTTCATGCTCATGGCGATACTAAATCTCAAACATAAATCCTCATCTGAATCTAACAGCTGGTTTTCTTTTTAATCAACAGGAGCATGCAGCATTCACTTTGCTTTCTGATCCTAGTGCAACTGTAAAGTCATCACTCCATGTTTCTCCTTAACCTTAATCACATAAATTAACCCTTCTTTACTAAACCTTTTGTCACTGGGAACCATCAGTACAACTTTGACTTCTAGTCCACAAAGAGTTCAGAGAAAGTCTCTCAGTATAATAAGTGAACAGAAGGGAGGAAATTTGATACTTTAAGTAGACTTCTGTTCTGAAATAGCAAAAAAGGCTAAGATAACTGTCTAACCCCACCCACCTGGTATGAAAGGAGAAAATGTTGATGACAACCTTGAATTTAGGAAGAAGGATAAGAGCAGCTGTGAAAGAATACAGTACTTTCCCAACAACATTTATGATTGCACTACCTGGCAGGGCCATCAATGGAGAGGTTGTTTTAAGATTCATCACTGGGATAGCTGATTGTTACACAAAGGCTAACATGTGCACCGGTGCCTTATGGGTCTCAGTGAGTGTCATGGAACAAGTGTTGGCAAGGATAGCCAAGGCAGGTTATAAATGTCCATAAAATAGTTAATCAAACCACAGAGTCTGAAATAAAGTATGGCTTATTCCTATCTGTATAATTCAGTACTGTCTTGTTCCAGTCCACTGTCATATGTAACAGTAAATATATAATACCTCTATTATCTGGACAAATAAGCTTTTATTTACAGTTTTTAAAGCTATATTCTCTGCAAAGCAGAAGTTTCTGAAGTGCTCTGGAGAGCTGCAAAGTTTAACAAAACAAGCCTATCTTAATTTTGGTTTCAAGTATTTCTTTATTTAATGCCTGGAAGATGACTCTTTCTTATAAACACTAACACTTTCTAATGTAACTACTGCAATCTATTTTTGTGCAGAGATTTAAATTATAACAGTCTGGATGAGTTCCCCACTGCTATCAGGACACTCACAAACCTCAAAGAACTGTAAGTATTGAACTTAGCTCTAGAAAGAAAATGTTTCATTTGATTTATTGTTTGATTTATTTAAAAAATGCTGATGATTTTATCAGTGTGCTTTATAAGTAGTCTCCTGGAAATATTACTAAACATGCTAATACGTAAAAGAGGTAATTTTCAATATTTAGTTTTGAACATTTACATGATGATAATTTTTATATTTTATATTGAATCGTAGTATTTCAACAGGGTTTCATTTTCTGGAACACTGTGCTTGAAATACAATATACGAAAAGAGTAAAAGGGACACTTAATTCAGCTTCAGCCCCAAATTGGAACTGTGTTTGAAAAGGGCATTAAAAAACAAAACAACTACCATGATCTGCCGGGCAAAGAAACAGAAGTAGGGATTCATGTTAGCCCATAGGAATAATATTTTTTTTCCATTTTTAACTTTAATTTAAAACAGTTTCTTTTCAATGTAAACATTCCTCTGTAATGCTGTAAACCCCAAAACTTCTGAAAGTACAGGCATAGTATGTAAAGCAGGTCAAAATTGATCAGCATAGGTTATAGTGCAGACCAAATGAACTACCAAAAAGAAACAAACAGCATTAAAAGTTACCAGTGATCTAGATTTTTTAAATTATTTCTGTGTGATTTATCTACAGTGTTAGTGGTAGCACTTTATACATTTTAAAAAAATATGAATGATCTCAGATCCACTGGACTATTAACAGTGGTGTATGTTGCTATTGCACAATAGAGATGGAGGCATAGGGAAATTCAGCGTGAGAAATTCGCAGGCAATGTAATGCCATAAAGGAACATCTGTACCAGTACTACAGATTTGGCATAGGGAGCATATCAGGATGAATTTAATGTGACCGTGAGATACTAAATTCACCTTATTCCAAGATGTCATAAGAGCCCCTTGGGACAATAAGCAGTTAGCTTACCATATTGCAAGCTGGAAGTGGCTTCTGCTGACTTCAGGATTGGGTTCTCATAGGCTAGGGACATAAATGATATGCTGAACACAGATCATAAAACATAGAAGTTGGAATGGGTGCAATCCTTAGTGCTTTGAATGAAACAATATGTTGTCTGACAATATTTCAGGTAGTTGTCTCCCTAGTAAGGTCTCCTAATGTCAGACTACATAGCTTCAGCCAGTATGTTGAAATGCCTTTAATTCAGTCTCTCTTGAATAGGAAAACTGCTTTGAAGCATGAAATTGCAATAGTTTAAAATGCCACTTTAGCAAGGTACTTTACAAATTTGCTTAAGAGCTTTGCTCAATTAAGGTTTAAAAGTCAATCTGTAAAGCATCTTCTGAGTACTGACTGCCTTGAGCTTCCATTGATTTAAATGGGACTTGAGGGCATTCAGCATCACCTAACAGGTGTGTGGCACTTTGAAAAATCAACACTTAGACCTGCATCCTTCAAACACTTACGCACCTTCTTTTAAGTGCAAGTGCTCCTCATATGCTTAAAGCTGAGTACATGAAGAAGTGGTTGCATGACAAGGAATTGAAGTCACCTTATATATAACTGCTTTACATGGTATAGCTGTCACTACAAATTTCCTTTTGAATAAAAGGAATGTTATTCCCCTTAAACCAACAAGGAAAGCTCTAGTTTGTGGAGGGACTAGTTTTCTCCCTGCAAGTTACCCAGGACATTTCCTTAGCTACTTCTGCCATGCAGAGAGCAGAAGACTAATCTGGAGAGTCCAGCTCAGTGATACCTGGGCCATCGAATCATTATGTTGGTTTTAGATAGAATAAATGGGGCTTTTCATTTTTGGGGGTTTTTTTGTTTTTGTTTGGTCTAACTGCATGGTAGGCACATTTGTTGTTATTGTTGCTGTTATATTTGATATATAAGAAGTGATACATATTGTAGAGCCTTGCTTTTTTAACCCAGTAAGAGAGGCAGGACAAGTACTTCAGTGAAACTGATAATCAGGACTTGGTACAAGTAATGACTGGGGATGCTTGCATCAGTGAACAATTCAAGGCTTTCTAAACGTGCAAATTAAATCTGGAAAGCCTTTTTCATACCCGACTGAGCTAATGAAAGTTTCCCACACAAATCATCATTGTTCCTTTTCAAACCTTAGTTGTTTCTTTTGTTTTTAACAATGGTGAATTACTCATATGAATAAAATTCAGTAATTAATTACATAACAAAGACTTAGTCTCCTTCCTAGAAGGCAGTAAGCACATTATATAGCTTGTTCATTTGGATAATGATTCAAGAAAGAAAGAACCCAAAGAGGTTCAACATATGGTATGTCATGACATCACATGTTGCATAAACTGAAGTAATCCCAGCAACTGGAATGAAGCAAGACAAATTTTGAACACAATACTTTTGATTTTCCCTTGATTAGTATTATAGTCTCTGTCTTGACTAGATAGAGCGAGACACTGTTGCCTACAGCTACAGAGGTTTTCAGTGTATTGCATTATACACAGAAAAGCTATTGTGAAATAAACTAGAGTATGAATTCAGAACACAATAGCTCTCCCGCACTGACTCCCTTTGTGGACATTCTTCTTATACAATGGAACTACATCAGGGGTTGGCAACCATGGGCCAGATCTGGTCTGTGACTACAATCGTGGTGGCACTTGGCAATGGTGGGGAGCTTCACCTCTGGGCCCTCTCCCCATGCCACTGTGAGGATGATTGCCAGAGGGGGCAAGGTCCTAGCACTTGCCCACCTCTGGCCTTGGGGAGGGGGGTCATTTCAGCCCTCAGCCAGAAAAGGTTGCCTGCCCCTAATCTACATTTCAGGGGGATGCTGCTGTTTTAGCTATGGCAGCAGCATTAAGGCAGCTGGGACCTCTGGAGTTGATGCTATTCTGCCAGAAGCTTTTCTGTCACTGGAGTTAAACCAGCTCCTACAAATAACAGACTGCACCAGCAGAAGCCACCTATGGAGGGTCGCTAGCAGAATTGTTTCAGCTACAGGGTGGTGATATAGGACCTCTACCCCATGTAGCTTTGCCAGCAGAAGTTGATAATATAGGAAAAGCCTAGGAATGCTTTTTGAGCTTAATCTACTCCCAAAGTGGACTCAGCTAAACTGCAAAAAACGGGATTTTCAATGCAGAATGGGCACATCCACATGGAGAGAGAGAGAGTGCACAATAGCTATTCCAGGTATGAGCAAGTCTGTAGTTCTGTGGTACTCTGGAAAATGAGGAACACGCTGGTTTTTTTAAACATACCACAGGTCTTGTATTTGTGCTTTCTATTGTTATGCAAAGTATTGTTTCACTTCTAGGGGATTTCATAGTAATAACATCAAATCAATACCTGAGCAAGCATTTGTGGGGAATCCATCACTTATAACAATGTAAGTAGCCTCTTTTTGTTTGGTTTGAGCATTTTTGGTTGGTTGGTTTTTGGTAGAAAACATGAAGTTGAATATAACATTTTTCTTCAGCGTTTTATTTTTTCTATAGTTCTCATTCTATATATATATGTTGTATAGTAGCATAATGTGAGTGGACTGAGTCTAATGCCTTTCAAGCCATTCAGCTTTCCCAATCCCACATGCTACTCTTGTAGGGGAATAAACAATCCCTCAGTGACCTTTGACTCAAGCTCTTACTTCTGATCAACATTTTTGACACCACAGTGCAGGAGCTAGCAAAAGATTATTCTCATTTGTTTATGCCAGTCTCAGTTTGAATAATGATGAATTGTTAAATAAAAGCCTAAATAAAATATCCATTTACCTTGATGGATTCTACAGAAAGCTGTGCTACCTGAGATGAGAAGAATAGAGACCTTTTATAGCACGTCAGAAATAGTCTTCTTCTCTCAGAATCTGACAGATCAGTGTACCAGAGAAGTTTTGTACATCCTCATAGTCTGCGCACCTAAAGA
Organism: Alligator sinensis; assembly: GCF_000455745.1. NCBI lineage: Eukaryota > Metazoa > Chordata > Crocodylia > Alligatoridae > Alligator > Alligator sinensis. Next base: position 1,544,235 of record NW_005842185.1, on the reverse strand, counting down.
CCCAGGGCTCTGACCTTATTAACAAAAATGTTTCATCGTTTATAGGAAATCCAGTCCTATGCTGGCCCAGACTTATGTTATATTACTTCCAAACCCAATACAGAGTGGTAAAAACCTGAGTTTGCCCCTTGCTACCTCTAACCACATATAGGCCATCATTACTCAATGATTGCCTGCTTTTGACATTAGTTTTGTTCCACATCTTTGAGAAAGTCCTTTTGTTAGCATTGCAGAGCCTTCTGAATCATTGGCAAAATTTAAAAGAAAAAGAAAGTATTTCCTCTCCTCATCTTTCATAGCAAAACAGATATTTGAAAACAAATTGTGAAGATTAAATATCTTTGAAACATTGTGTCATAATTTATATGTCTAAGTACACCTATCGGCTCCAGAGCAAATAAAGGAGATTGAACATTATTCCTTTAGTTCATAATCCTGAAGTGGAAAGACATATGGAATATATACATTGTTATACTAAAGCAGACCAGCCATTGAGCCATCATATCTCTTCTGGTAAAGCATGGCTCCCTCAAGCTCATGGGTTCAACTAAGCAGGCCTGAAGGAGAGATGAAAGCTGTCATTAATACAGTTTTAAGGCTTGTAATTACTGCCTACAAAAACGCTGGTGTGCACAGTATGACTTAAAAGTGCAATAAAAGGTTTTCCAGTGAAATTCCTGTTTCTAGACAGGCAGATACCTTAAACATCACTGATCCATATTTGATATTTTACCTTGGGTATCCTACCATTGCCATTTTGGGAGGCAGATTTCACAAATGGAAGAAAAAAAGGAAAATCTTGTTGTAGCAGGGTAATATGAAAACATAAAAAAAGGATAGCCTGTTGAAACTGCTAAAGCATTCAAAATGTGGCTGCTACAGATGGATAAAGAGTCAGAAAGAGAGAAGGTCAAAGGTGCATGAAATTTCCAGATCATCATCCTCACATAGTCTTACCTCTATTTCTGAAGTATACTCTCACATCTAAAATTATCATTAAAATGTCTACTTTCGGTTTTTTTTTGCAGTCATTTCTATGACAATCCTATCCAGCTTGTTGGAAAATCTGCATTTCAACACTTACCAGAACTCAGAACCCTGTACGTTTTCTTCAAAAACTCTTTGACATTAAATATCCATTTCATCATGAACATTGTCCTGTACTTTTCTCCCAGTAATGATATTTTGTTTTCAACTCTAGGACTTTAAATGGTGCTTCACAGATAACTGAGTTTCCTGACCTGACTGGGACAACAAGCCTAGAGAGTTTGTAAGTGGTAGACAAATGCTTCGATGTTATGTAAAACAAAACATTAATTTTCTCACTTTAGAGTGAGAGAAAGAGAAAATAATCTAATTTTTATTTTATTTTAACAGGACACTCACAGGAGCACAGATCACCTCTCTTCCCAAAACCGCGTGTGATCAGTTACCTAATCTCCAAGTGCTGTATGTTTCAGTAAGGCTAATAATGCCTGTTAATGCAGAAGTATAATGGCTGGATTAAGTGACATATGTTTGTGGACTACTGTAATCTACTTATTATCAGTTTGTTGGTTATTTGCATTAAATACTACCTAGAATTCAAATCAAAGATTAGAGCCCCATTGTGCTAGGTTGTGTTCCAACATGTAACAAATAAAACAGTCCCTGTCCTGGGGAACGGGAATGTCACTCGGGATTTTCCTGATAGGACCAGTGCAAAAAACAATTTTTATATATAAATTATATTGTACATTTTTAGGAAAAGGTAACACAAGATACAACTTAATAGCATCAGGAGAGAAGCCATCAAGGCTAGTTATAAGACTTTATTTTTGTTTATAATATCTTCTATGGTAATTTTGTTTAAAATGATCCAATTTCGGATTTCTTACTAAGGCAGATATTCCACTGAAGTAAATAGAAGATATACCCAAGTAAGGACTGCAGCTCTGGGTCCTTGTTATAGCCCTCTCTTTAGTTTACATCTTAACCAGGCATTTCTATTTGACTGAAATTTAAAGCAGTCTGTTTCTTGGACATGCGGAGGCATACTTTTTATACTAGTGAAACCAGTATATTATTTTATCTTGCAAGTGTACCACAGAGTTAGCTTAATCGCTAATAAAAGTAATCATTCTGTCCACTTCTTTGTGAATGAGCCAACAGCACTTCACGTTATGTATTACATCAGCATAAATGTATTTGGTATTAATTCTCTTGGCCAACATTGAAATAGCAATAATTATAACACATTATTTGAGCACCAACATAGATGTCATGAACATTTTTAGAAAAAAATGAATTCTAGTTAATGAGCTAAATAAATTCATTTCCAGAACATTAAAAACCACATTGTATTGATAATAATGGGAATTTTACATGTAGACTAAGTTCTACAGAACTGTACTATCTTGTGAAGGATAAGTACTCTCCAGAGCAGAAGACAAATAAAGCCTTTGCCATAAGAAATAAAGTATATAACACATGCTGACATGGCAACAGTAACTTGAAATGCATATTTCTGTCTTGAAATTGTGTACCTTTCATATTTACAATTCAATTGGCTTTTATGTAGCTTTTAATATTCTGGAAATTATTATTTTAAAACCATTAGCTAGAACTTAATTTTTCTGGAAATGACTTTGACATCTGCACTGGTATTCAGTGCACTGTATTACATAATTGAATTCAAGGCTTCGTAACATATCATTTGTTTATAATGGCAGAAGGCACTGGCTTAATTTGCATTGTTTTGGACAGCATCCATTCTTTGCAGGATAGTGTGGGTCTGTAGACCCCAATCTGGTACATCTGACTAGCACAAAAAAAAAATCTGAAAACAGGCCGAAAACATATTAAGGTAACCTACCCTGCAAGAGCAGGAGTACTTACAATTGAGGCAGCTCCTGGACAGTGTGTACAATCAAATCAAACATATTGCTGTCATATATTTCATTTGTTTTCACAAGCAAGCATAGGGTAAATAGTTGGAATGCTTTCTTTAAAACAACAGATGAGTATAAACAGAATTAAAATGTTTCCAGGAAAGCAAAACATAAATTTGTAATTCCATAAAGGTGTGCCAGTTCTAAATATTAGATTCAGACAGAAAAATATGTTACTTCATTAACTGATAAATTAGAAAACAGAGACATAGGACATGTTTTGTATTTATAGGTAAAATCCTATAATTTTATACAGGCAAAACTCCCATTGAGTTTGATGGGATTTTTCCCTGCACAAAGGAGTACAGGATGGGGCTCTATTACACTGTTTCTTTCTTCTTTTTACAATTTCTGCAAATTACCATGGCTTGTTTTTGATTAGTTATATTATACTATAAATCAGTCCAGATGTTTCAGTTATTTTGTAATTTGTTGAATTTTGGCTCAAGTCTGTTCAGGTTTTCTCCTTGCAGTGATTGATTTCAAAGTTACTTCTATTTTTTTCTTAACCACTTCCCTCAGCTAAAAGATATAGCAGTTCTAAGGGTCAGAGGCATGATTATTTAATTTAAAGTATAGTCTGGAAAGCTGATTAAATTTCAGCATGATTGTAGCTAGAAAGTTTAGGATCTTCTCTTACAAAATATAAATAGACTTATATAGTAGATTATTTTAAGTAATTAAATTAACTGCGAGTTAAATTTTGAAAAATACTTAAATTGTGATGTAAATTGAGTAATACAGACAGATATACTTTCAATATCACTATCCAGAGAGTCAAAAGAAATCTGCATTTGGGGTGGGTTATCCTCAGATGTAGTCAAGAGAAAGGTATTCACTTTTTGTTATAGCATCACAGGGCTTCACTCCTTTCATACCCTATGTGTTGCAGGGATCTGTCTTACAATCTTTTAGAAGATTTACCCAGCTTTACAGCTTGCAAAAAACTTCAGAAAATGTAAGTCTGCAGATATCCACAAAATGTCTTAAGAAGGTAAAATGTGTGCACACACACCTAGTGTGTGTACACCCCATTAATTTTGTTACTGAATCAAATTTGGTGATGTTTGATTTGTCCCCTAGCATGTGTGGCTTTTGATTTCAAACCTGAAGCTATATATGCAGTCTAAAATACTCCTCAAAGTTTATGTTCTATGAAACCAGTAAGACTCTCGTTGCTTTTTCAGTGACTTGCATCATAATGAAATCTATGAAATCAAAGCAGACACATTTCAGCAGCTGGTTGCCCTGCGTTCTCTGTGAGTATAGCCGTAATAGCCCTTTACCTTGGTTCTCAGAGAACATGCACTCACTTCCAGTGAGTGCCTCAACAGTTCCACTACCCCTCAACAGTTGTGTTAGTATTTTCTCACTTTGATCATTCAGACCACTAGGTTATATTTACCAAAGCAAAATAAACATTTTGAAATTGAGCATTTCCAGCAATGAATTCACAGATGTAAATGTGCAGCTATAATAGCTGCAACTCTTAAATGTTCCTAAAGAACTAGGAAGGCATTGAGACAGATCTAGTATGTTTTGACAGGTAAACTCATCAGTCACATGGAGAAGGCTATGTGACTTATGTCAAAAACACATAAAAACATATATAAGCTCTGATCATGCAAATTCTCATGTACTGAAGTCGCTCTTACTAATATTAGCACTTCCAGTGAAATCACTAGGATTATTCTTTTGAGCAAGGAGTACTCATACAAGTATGTGTTTGCAGACTCCATAAACTGTTTAGAACAGGGGTACTAAATCTCCAGCTCATGGGCCAAATGTGGCCCATGGAGCCATCCCAACTGGCCTACGGGACTTCCCATGGGTCCAGAAATTTAGTGGCAGGGGAGCAATGACCATTAATATGGTTACCCTCCCTCCTGCCAAATTCCCAAACCCCGAGCCTGGCCATGCTCCCTTCCCCCACAGGGCCGGGCCAGGCCCCCTCTCCCTGCTTCTGGATTGAAGCTGGGCCATCCCTTTTCCACCCCACAGGACCAAGCTGGGGCTGGGCTATGCCTCCTCCCACTAGCTGGGGCCATGCCATGCCCCTTTCCCCTATTGGGGTGAGGTTGGGGCTGGGTCATGCCCCCTTTGCCCATGGGGCCGGGCCATGCTCCTTTCCCCTGCAGAGCTGCTCCCTGCCCCCCTCCAAGGATCTAGATGGTGTGCAACATGTCCAGGCACCAAATGAGAACCACCAGCTAGATCTGACCCACAGACCAACCAGGCAGTGCCCATCTGGCCCATGGGGGAAAAAGGTTGAGCGCATTTATTTAGAAGATAAATGGCATGATAGCCATTTACAAATTAGTGCTATTTTTGTATCTGTCTGATGCCAATGCATTTGAAACAGAATACATCCTTGTCACTGTATGATATACATGACCCCATTAAGCATAGAAGCCAACTAAAGGTATTTGTAGTATCACTAATACCTTTTTTATATTTAGCATTGCAACTATTTCTGTGAAAGCTTCCAGATATATACAGAGTATGTAATTTTCCACTACTTTTCTTGCAGGGATTTAGCTTGGAACCAAATTGCAATTATTCAGCCCAGTGCATTCTTTTCTTTACCATCTCTGATCAAATTGTAAGTATTTACTTATTTTTCATATTTCTTTTTTCTAAAAAGCTTACCATTTAATAGTTTTGGGCTCTGGTCAGCAGAATTTCTGGCTCAAAATCTATAACTAATCTTCTGGGCTGCTGAAGCCCCTTTTTAGATTTTGCTCTTTCACCCTATCTCCTCATTCTCATGGGTATTATAAAAAAGCCTTCCATTCATAGCAGTATATGAAAATTATCTATCACAGGACACAGACAGATTTGACAGTTGAAACGTTTCCAAGACCCCCTCTACATGTTACATTTATGTAACAATTAACCTATTAATGACAGCATAAATAGGAAGGTTTCTACACGTGCACCCAATTTAAGGTGCCAAAAACAGGCACCTTATTGTCATTCTTGGGGCCCAAACTGCACTGGGATCTAAAAGGGTTCTGGGACTGACAATCAACTGATTGTTGGCTGGGGTCAGAAGGGGGCAGTTTCGAAAGGTTTCTCCCACTGGGGACTTTATACTCCATGCCGAGCAGCTATGGCTAGGCTGTCTGGCACAGATGAGCAGAGCCTCTGCTGGCCAAGTAACACTAAGGCAGGCTGCTACAACCCGCACTCTACAAGGGAAAGCATAAAGGAGAGGAAAGAAGGGATGGAGTGGCTCTGGGGACTCCCCAGTCCCCCAAACTTCTCCGCTTCCACTTAGAGGGGAGGATAGAGGGGATTGGGTCTGGAGGGTCTAGCTACAGCCTCAGCAGGGAGGGGGAGTGATTCTAGCTTTAGCCCCTCCTGGCTGTCCCTGTGGTGTCCCCATGCAGACCTAAACAAAAGTGAAACAGTCCAAAACAGTACTTTGTTTAAAGAGGCATTATTTTTGAGTTTCAGCCACTTTGGGAATGTTTCAAAGGACAAGTATGTCTAGATATCTGGCATTTCAGATGTTTCAAAGGCCTTTGAAGTGTTTTACGTATAATATCTGTCCACACCTACAAGAAGCATGTGTGTGTGTCCCATTTTTTTCCAGCTGGCTAGTGGCTCAATCCCTTGTTGCCAAATTCAGCAGTAATGCCAATCATTACTACAGTATTTTCTGCATTAAAAATAAGGGATTAGATCCACAGTGGAAACAAAACAATACACTTTCTTAAGAAGCATTCTGGATTCTTTCAGTGGTGTCACTAATATGATACCAATTTTTTTCTTTCCTAATGCCTTTTTTCAGAGTTAATAGCATATTGGTCAAAGTATTTGAGGCCCAGTTTTGCAGCCCTTATTCACAAGTACTTCTAAGTCTTTGCTGGCTTTCTCCTACCTGCTGTTGCCACTCTTCATTGTGATTCCTTAGGTAGTGGATGGCTAGGGAAGCCTTCACTAGCACCACACTGTTTAGGGGTAGGTGTGTTGGCACCTCTTTACAAATGACCCTTTGCCTCACAATTTTCCCAGGATCGCTTAGGCTTGTTAATTTCCACACTTTTTCTGTTGATAGCAAAACCTCCCTTCCCAACTTAACAACTGGGTGACAAAGCTATATAGGAAGAAAATATCCTCTTGTTTATCCTCTCCTGTGTGTTTCCCTGCAAGAAAGAGCAGGTAAGCCTGAAAAAATGAAGCAGGGAACCTAGCGATACAAGTAACTTGGTAAAAAAATCATTTAAGTTGGTATTGCCAAACAGAGGCTGATGGAAACAAAGCATTTAACAACCAAGTGGAGGGACAATAGTGGCCAAAGAATCAGAATTAAATCCTGGCTCCATTGAAGTCAATGGAAGTTTTGCCATGGACTACAGCGTGACCAGGATTTCACTCTTGGTATTTAATTATATATATTGTTGCAGGCATAAGCATTTCATTCCCAGAAAAGGCAACCAAAATCGCACATCTGTATACCAAGTACTGTCTGATGAGTTACTGATTTTCATTAACATTCCAGCAAATAGCCACAGGGATAGTAACATTTCTTTCCACCTTCAGTAGCAACAGGATTTTTAATAGTTTACGGTTCCTCCCAACATTCCCCCCTGCCTACTGACCAGATTTTTCAAATGAAAAGCAAATATCAAAGTGAAGACCATGGTGAAGAAAATGAATGAAGCTCATGGAGAAATTGAAAGAAAAAGGAAAGCTCATGGCAGCACAGTAAATGTATCCCCCTTTGCCAGTTGCACTCATTTCTCTCTTACTTGGTTAAGCTCTTATTTCCACTGCTCTCACTGTTTGCTTTGCCCAAGCCACATACTTTTGCTCAGTCATGCATCCATCCCTCATTTATCCACGCTCAGGTCTGCCAACCTAAACCATCCCTCAGAAGCAGCCACTCCAACCCCCTCAGCTCCTTCTCTCTAACCCAGACCCTTCCTTCTCACCCATCACTAGTCCTCATGAGGGTAAGAGTCCACACACTGACACCCTTTCCTAACCACAGCTCTGACACCAATTCCTCTCTCACCCAGCTCTTAGCCCTTTGCTTTACCCCAGGGCTCCCCTATTTTCATGCTCAGAGCACTCTCCATCCCACCTGGCTCAGAATTTCACCTATTCTTACAACTCTGTGTCTCTGCTCAAACTCAGCCTACCCGTTGCCATATATCGAGAAGTAGGAGTAGAGGCAGCAGGGGTTGATTATACTTGTAGCAGCTATTTAACTTATCTCTCAGAGCTAATCTAAATTAGCCAGTAGAATGTCTGCTCTGACACACTCCTTTCCACTACCTGAACCGTTGTTATTTGATAACAATATCCTCTCTGGTAAGTGGGTGTATTACAACCCACTTAAGGACTGGAGGAATTCCATCCACACCAAGAGGTCACCACTGGTACTATTTGGTATTGTATTTGGCAGTACTACATTCACATAGATATACTACATAATGTCTGTAGTATAGCTGCCAGAATAGGCATTAGTGATGAGACTTAGGATCACACATTCAATAGTCTCTATTTATGACTGCAATATTTGCAAAGATCCACTTCCTAATGTGGAACAAGGTACTTTATTTCAAGAAGAAAAATATTAGCGATAACAGCTATCATTCCTCAGGCTCTTTTGCTACTTTCTTGTGAAGCTTCTGGGTAGAATCCCCTGTCATTCCCACCCTCCAGCCTATCGCCCCACTTCAGCTTTAAAAATGTGTTTTCACAACCTTTAATAAGCCACTTCTGCCTGGTTGGTATCAAAGGGCTTAAAAAGGTCTTCTATTTGCAGTTGGGATTGGCCCTCACCTGCAGAACACAATCAATTCATTACCAGATTTTAAAAAACTAGTGCTGTGGTAGCAGGAATTACCACTGAAAATGAAGATGCCAGAGTAAAACCATGTTTTCTTTGGGATAAAGAAGTCTGTGCTTCTGAATAATGTTGCCAACTGTCACTGCTGACCAGGGCCCACTGTTTAATTTAGTAAACTTGGTCCAGTTAAATAACTATTTTTAAAATATAATATTTCTAGTGCTGAAGGAAAAAAACCCTGTAAGCTGATTTTTATTTGCTATTATACAGGGATCTGTCATCCAACCTTTTGTCCTCTTTTCCTGTGACTGGGCTACATGGTTTAACTCACTTAAAATTAACAGGAAACCGTGCCTTACAAAGTTTGATATCATCTGAAAATTTTCCAGAACTCAAGTGAGTATCTCATTAAAACTAATACACCACATTTGTGTTCATGTGCAATAGAAGGTGTGTCACTGTGTAATGTGTACAGGTCTTTGATCTGCTCTCTTAAAAGTAAAACAAATATGATAAAAAAATGATAGACTTTTTATTATACTCGCTTTCAACTGAAGAAACTACGAAGGGTTTTGAAATATTAACCTCAGTAGTTGCTTAACATGATCCACATCTGCTTCCTGGTAATACATTTCAAAAGCTGTTAAAATGATATTGCTTGCAGTTTATTGATATGTCCTCCTTCTTCCATTGATTGTGGTTACATAGCTCTTATTAAATTTAATGGGAATTAAGTAGATACAAAGGGGAAAATATGTTCTTTGGTGTACTGAAGTACTTGGTAATATTTCTTTAAGCAGAAGCAAATATTTTTTCCTCAGAACTTTTGATCAAAGCTTAAGATTCAAATAAGCACTTTGTTGTTATTATTATTAATTTTTTTAATTGATAGAAAGCATTTAAGTGGATACTGGATGACAGGAAGGAAATGATTGCAGTTCTGTCAGTCACTGGATAAGGCACATCCTGCCCCTTTGAAGTTAATGGGATTTTTGCTTTTTATTCCTGTGATTAGGAGCAGGCTCTGAATCTCAGTTTACCCACCTGAGACATGGGGCCATATAAATCATAGGGCCACACACAACTTTTCTAGCACAGATTATCACATTTGGGTCTACTCACAGTAATAAAGTTAAGCAGATGCATGAGAAGTGTTTGCAGGACTGAAATCTCAAATGTTTCATATTCTTAAAGACATTTCATTTTTTTTATTTTCCTGGATAAAGAGTGCTAAGGCAAATGTATATTTTTCCCCATGTGTAGGTATTTGCTATAAAAGGAGGAATATCTCTTTATTTGAGAACCAGTAAATAGTGTGCACATAGTTATATCATTACTGTATTCATCCTGAAAAGCTTTCAACATTCTGAATTAGCAACATCATCCTCAGAAACAGCAACCCTGAAAAGGGTTTATTGGTTATAGTAGACAAGCATCTATTCCCATGAGCTGTCAAGATGATACTGTGGCAAAAAAGCTAAATTTATAAACAGGGGAGTGGTGAGTAGGTATAGAAAGGTGATTTTTATCTCAATAGATCTGATAATAATAATGGAAAAGATCTTGCCATGGAAGTCATAAATACAACAAAACCTGAGGCCTACATTTCCTCCCCCAAACAGGTCATCAGGCAGGTAGGAATTCAGCAACATTTGAAGATTTGTCCTTGCCATGCATATGAAGTCAGTGGGCACAGCCACACATGCAGGCACTTGCAGCAGCGCAAATAGCAGTGGCACAAATTTGTTCCAGAGGTTTGTGCCTCAGCACATGTGCCTGAACATACACTTTGGTGTGGGGCAAATTGTGCCACTTGGAGCAAACTGAGTCTACCCAGCTCCTCCTGATCTTCAGCCAAGGGGAACTAGAAGCTGGGACCAGCACCTGTGCTGGCCCCAACAGTATAAAAAGATGCCCTGCCAAGCAACTCAGAGCTACTTACCCTCAGGACCTTCTGAGGCCTGGCCAGTTGGTATCTGGGGACACTAGCCCTTTGTGTCAGCTGGACTGCTGAAGCAGCCCTAACCTAGAGGGGCTCCTTCATCCTCTACCCACTGCAGCAGTCTGGCAGTGGGGGCTGCTGCCTGGCTGTGACCTGCTGCCACCTGTGACAGCATCTGCCCCCTTGGACCTGTAGCACCAGTGTGGACATGGGGCAGGGCTGCAGTGTGTCAATTGACTGTGGACATGGGGCAGGGCTGCAGTGTGGCAATTGCCCCTGCAGCCACAGCTCCCACCCCCTCTGGTGGCTGGGCATGAAGGGTATCATATTTGTGGGGGATGTGGGGTTTGTGGGTGGATTGTGGAGGAGTTTTAGGGACAGTGTAGGAGGGGTGGAGGCCTGCCCCTCCACTTCCCTCCCACTGCAGCAGCAGCCAGCAGCAGGCCATTGTGGCACTCATGGCCCGTTACTGGCAGAGATCCCCGACCACATAGCACTGCCTGAGACCCGGGGGCTCCATGTGGTGCACAGCACTAGCCAAGCCCACTGGCACGTACCTTCAGGCAGGACCGGGCCAGTTCTTGCTGCCACACAGGCCTCCCACCACCACAGGCAGGAGCTGTGTGACACTGGGCTTGGCTAGCTCCTGTCTCCATGTACCCTGTATGCCATTGAGCCAGGCCAGCTCCATTGAGGCAGAAGCCAGCCAGCCCAATGGTGCGCGGCTCCTGCCTGCACTGCCAGGAGTCCCAGATGGCAGCAAGAGCTGGCCTGTTCCTGCCTGAAGGTGCGCGCTAGCGGGCCAAGCCAGGCTGGTACCATGAACCAATGGAGCCCTCGGGTCTCAGGCGGCACTTCACGCCGCCAGGGGTCTCTGCCAACAGTGGACTACCAGTGCCCTAATGGCTTGCAGTTGGCTGCTGCATGCGGGGATGAGGGGGGTGGCTGTGCACTGTGCGGGGTTGGGGAGGGCGGGCAGGGGAGCCACCCTGCCTAGACAGTTCCCCACCCCACAGTCCCCACCCCACCCCACCCACATCCCTGCTTATTAGGGATAGAGCCTGGTTCTGAGACACTATTGCCAGCCTTGTCCCACTTCCATTTGCTCCAGCACACTGAGGCAGCATGCTGGAGCAGTGGGGGCATGTGGCAGGCATACAGATGCTCTGGTCAGTGCTAGAGCATCTCTTGGGAAGACCCAGTCTTTGGTTGCTGTGCTGCTTTTTTTACAGCGCGTTTTTTTTATACCGGGATTTCCCAGTATGAAGCTTAGAGTCTGCCCTGCAAATAAGCAGCACAGGGAACATTTTTTCATTCCCAGCATCTCAAACTGCTTTGAGATGCTGTAACAGGCACATGCTGACTCACCTGGACATGGCCAGTAATTCTATTAATAAGCTAATCTTTTCCACAACATTGTCAGCTTCTTCTGAAGCTGCATGAAGCCATTAGAGTCACAACAGCCATGTTGCAGAACTGCCTTCCTCTTATACTCAATTTTTTTTTCATCAAGGGGATACCTCTAGGCTTAATCAGTATTATTACACTTTTAATCCCACTAATTGGGGGATTGTGTAGGTGGATGTGTATGCATGTGCACCAAAGTGCGTGGATTAATACCCACTGAGTTTATTTGAGAACTGCACCTAAGGAAATTGGGTCACAGGTATTTAAGGCACTTGGTTAGGTCACTATTTTAAAGATTGCATACATGGAACTCTTATGTTTTAGGGATTGTAGGTTTAAGTCTTAAGGCATCGTTTATCTAACATATACTTGTTTATTAGTTATGCTTTGTTATCCTGATTTGTACTGAAGTAGTTTAGGTTATCTTATTCAAATATTTATATTGGGAAAGGAGTAATAGTTACTACCACTATTGCCTAACAGAAGCTACATACAGAAGTTGCACATAAACCAGTATAAGTGATCAGAAACTGGTTTAAATCTGTAACAGAACAGAAGCTCAGTGCACATAAACCAGTTTCAAAATGCTCAAAAATAGTTTAACGTAAACTTGGTTGAATGTAGTATCAGACTTAACTGATTGAGGTCAAATCAGTTTATGGAACTTCTGCCCCAGACCCCTTCCTGGTTTAAGTTGAATCAGAATCCCCCAGCATCCCAGTATGCTTTTCAGCCCTGAGCTAGCCTGGGCTGTGCTGTCTGCTACAGAGAGCAGGGTTGGCCCCGCCCCTCTGTTCTCTAGTCAGAGCAGTGAGGGCTGGCTGACAAAGGCGGGGTAAAGGTTTTTGGTTGGTCTGTCATGTGTAAGGTTACCAT
>NW_005842185.1:1522589-1531246 GCF_000455745.1 Alligator sinensis | reverse complement strand
GAGGGGAAAGGAGTATATGATTGGGGGGGGGGCAGTGATATGTCCATGCCCTGCCTTTACCCCGCACCCTCAAGTCACAGGATCCCCCCAGACCTGCTTTGCCTCTCACTCCTGACCCACTGTACCCCACCACCCAGCCCTCCCAGTGCCCCTCGCTTCTGACCCATAGCCCCTTGCCCCATCCAGCCCTGCTGCCCATGTAATGCACATGCTCTCTCTCTCTCTCTCTCACCTACCAGCAGCTGCCAGGGCCCACACACAGCACCTGATCCCCCAACAACCAATCACCTTTCCCCGCTGACCCCAGGTCCAAACAGCCAAGCCTCAAGTCCCAGAGAAAAGCAGAGGCAGAGCAAAACCCCGGACATTTGCTTGCATTTTAAAACCCCGTCTGGACTGAGGTCAGGGGACCAAAAAAGAAGACATGTCCAGGACAACCCGGACATATGGTAACCTTAGTTGTGTGCTTGAGGTTGCAAAGTGAGGTGTTCAATACATGCTTACTTCACAGAAAGGACTATTCTTATTCAAGCTTTTATGAATTCAATTCCACTGACTTCCCCCCACTCCCTTCTCAGTCTGGCAGTGGCTGCCCCCACTCCCATGAGTGGGGGAGGGGTAGAAGCCTGGCAGGCACTGCGCTCCCCTCCCCTCCACCTCACAGACCCGGGCTGGAGTCCCGTGTGGGCCAAGGAGGGGATTTAAAGTCCCACTCTCCAGCAAGCTAGCCCTGGGATGTTACCTGGCCACACCCCCTCTACTCAAGCAGGGAGGGGTAAGAGCCTTAAAGGGCTTCTGTCTTCCCTTCCCCTTGACAGTGGCTGGGAGGCATGCTCTAGCACCCCCTGGCTTCTGGCTTGAGCCACTGCAGGCATGTGGCTGCATTTCCTGAATCAAAAGTGAATGTCTGTCCATTTGCTAATCTGTTCTATCTGTGCAGTTTAGGCTAACCTGCAAAGACTGAATCAATTCAGCCTCAGGCTTTTTGACTGTCTGTACCTAGCTCCAGTGGTTTTCAACTTTCTGAGGGTCCCAGCACCCCTCTAACTCCTGTGAGTTGAATTGAGCAGCACCCCAATTCAGTGGCTAATGTATTTATTACAGCACTTAACTCCTGGCAGGAGGAGCAGGGGAAAGGAGCAGGAGTGAACACTTAGTTCCCCACAGAGCAGAAGGGTAGGGATGAGCTTACCTCCTTGCATTGTAACCTGCATTTAGCTGCTCCCACAGGGGCAAAGGGGAGGATCAAGCGCTTAACTCCCTCAGACAGGGTCCAGCAAGGACAAGGTGAGCTTGCCACTGCAGTACTTTATATAGGGGCTGAGTGGGGAAGAGCAAGTGATTATCACCTTGCACCCCATGGCACGCTCAAAACAAGCCTGAGATACCCCTGTTGACAATTACTGGTACAAATCTGAGCAAGTAGCAGTTTTATTTTTCTTTTCTGATTATTTAAATTATAATTTAAATGTTAGCTTTAAAGCCTGTGGGTTAGCTCTTTCCTCTCTCTACTATGCCTTTCACTACAAAGCATTAAACCCTAACTGGCAGTTCAAAGGCCCCGTTTATTTGGGTTGATTGCTTTGTTGACTGCTACCTTGCCAGATGATTACAATTTATATAGAACTCATTTACTGTTTGCTTACCCTGATGAAAATAACCTGATAAGCTGATAGTATTCCATTTTAGTTTATTTCCATTTATGTGAAGTTACTGATCTGTTTTTATTTATTGTTAAGTGTTAGCTTTTAATTAAAACATACAATTGAAAAACTGTGTAGACTGAATGTTTCTTTACCAACCATCAGGGAACAGATAGCAGAGTCCACCGAGAGGTGATCTATAAAGCTTAACAAACTTAGCATGCAGACAGAAGTAACTTTTGAAATGTCTCCAAGTGTAACAGGGCTAGAAATGTTTCAAAAAGGGGAAAAGAGCCACTGTGGTGTCCTCAGCTGAAAACCTTCAGAATTCAACAAGGGGATAATATAGGGGGCTGCATCAACCTACATCTCCACCCCCAGCTTTCTCCCCCTCTCTCCCCAACAAGGAGGGGAAGTAGAGGGAAGAACAGAGAACACCACAGTGGAGAGCAGGGATCTTTTTTTGGGAGGGGGGGTGGAAGGAGGGTGGTTGTGGGGGGAAGGGGTGGCAGGGGCTGCCAGGATTCTAACACTTCAACCCAAAACTTCTTCTCTCCCTCTCTTGGTGAAATGAAGAGGTAGCAGAAGGGATTAGGGGCTGGAGAACAAGGTTCTGGCAGGGACCCCAACAGGGTACACAGAGCAGGATGCAGTAGCAGGAGAGCTGGAAAGCTGGCAGTCAGATTGCCAGGTTGTCTACCCAGCTCTCCCTCCCTCCCTTGTGGAGAAAAACTTATGGGTCCCTCTGTCCCTATGCACATGTAACAAAAAGTGAAACACTTCAAAGCAGTACCCTTTTAAAAAGGAATTTGGGCATTCTTCAGCTGCTTTGGGAATATTTCAGAGTGCATGCACATTTCTGCAGCTGATCTTTTGAAGCGTTCTAACGCAGGGGCAGACAATTATTTTGGCTGGAGGGCCACTTATTGAGTTTTGGCAAGCTGTTGAGGCCGCATGGGTAGCCTGGCCCCTTGACAGGTGCCCCGCCCCCTGGTTGCCATCTTGTGAGTGGAAGTCCTGCCCCCTAACCCTTGACCTTTGCAATCAGAAGTCCCTCCCCTTGCCCCCAGAAGTACTCCTTTCAGCAAGGGGTTTTGCCATCTCAAAACCAGAAAAGTATCAAATTATATTCTAAAAAGCAAACATCTAGAACATTCATTAATCCGATTTCAATAAATATTTTTGTCCTGGTTTGTATGTGTTTGTATAGTGTACGTAGAGGTGACTGGCATATAATAGCTTAAAATGAAGTCTTACTCCTGCATATTGTGAGGGGGAAGGGTGGCTATAGGTTTGTGGGGGCTGTGGGTGTGTGGGTAGGGGGAATGTGGGGGAGAGTGCGAGTGTCTGTGGGGGTGGATAGGTGTGGGGGTGGATGAGGAAGCATGTGTGTGTGGATATGTGGAGTGTGGGTAGGTACAGGGTTTATAGGGGGCTGTGTGGGGGGAAGGTAGTTGGCGTGTGTGAGGGGATGTGGGGGTCTGTGTGTATGGCAGTGATGGGGGAGGGAACACATGTGTATGGTAGGGTGTGCATGTGGGATTCACCCTATGAACACACGCACCCCCCCGGGGGACTGTACTCCCACTGTCCGGCGATGCAGCCAGGAGCCACATGGTGCTGGAGTAGTGCCGGGCTAAGAAGGCAGGGAAATGGCTGGGGGTGGGGTGGAATTGGGCTGCGTCCTGCTGGCGGCTCCCCCTGGGTCCTACTACCCATGGCTCCTGTCATCTTTGACAGGCAGCCAGGAGCAGGTAAATATTAATTTTCTAAATTTTTTAGGGGCTCCATGGGCCAGATAGAATGGCCTGGCAGGCTGGATCCAGCCCATGCGCCATATTTTGCCCATCCTGTTCTAAAGGCATTTGAAATGTTTCAATTGTTACTTCTGTCTGCACTTTTATATTTCTCCCATAGTCACCTGTATTTTTCCACCGTATGCATAGGCATTTCTTTGTACCCACCCCATTTTGAAATATCTACAGAGCAACAGACTTCAAAATGTATGAGACCTGCAACTTTCCTAGGAGTATAATAAACTGAAATCCAGTAGTCAATGTGAAATCCTAAATCAGCATAGGAAATACACACATTCTAAAAGGGGCTAGTTTATGAATGTCAACACCTCATAACAGAAATCACCCATGATAACAAAAATCATAAAACAATTTCCTTTGTAACATCCTTTTTTCACACATTTCAAAATTTTCAAATCATTCACATTTCAGTTTATAAGTCCCCACTCTTGATCTTTGTCCAAGGGATAAAACTCCCTTCTGCTATTTTAAAATACAGATGGACAAAGTTTAAATCTAATCTCAAATTAATCTTGATGGCCTCAAAATGTGAGGGCTTGTGGACTGAGGTTTTGGTCGTACTCATAATCCAGGTAGGATGATCTTGAATCTCTCTTTTTAAAAGAAAAATAAACCTAAGGAAATGACATGGATAAATTAGAGAGTTAAAACAGTTAAAATCACTAGATGTCAGGAAAGGCAAATATTATGGTTTTGGAAGCAACATTCACTCAACTGCACTGCAGATATATATTTAATATAGCAGGACTAGACAATTTAACGTATCAGTAAATATGTTATAAATTATCTGTTATGAAATAAATAAGATGCAAGCACACTGTATTTTTAAAATATGCCTTGGAACTCTTTGCGTTTTCTGACTTGTAATTTTATCTGTGCAACCCTAACACTGCGTTAATAAGATTTTTTAAACATAGAAATTTTTACTTTCAACCATTATGTAACTTAGTTCATCTCTCCCCATGTTAACCATAATGAGCCAGGATAAAAGGCAGTCAAGCCTGTGGCATGTGTGGCCAAGAGGCACATGCACCCTCTGTGTGCAACACCTGGCAGACTGGAAAGAGAACAGGCAACACAGTGCCAGATAGGGCAGGAAACAGAAAGAGCAGCAAATCAGTCAGGGAACACAGGGCCAGGAGCAGAAAGTAGAGTAGCAAATTGGGCAGGGACACAGGGCAGGGAGCAGGAAGCAGAGCAGCCAATCAGGTAGGGGAAGGGGATGAGAGTGGCACTCAGGGAAGGTGTGGGGCTAATTTGTGGCACACCTGCCAAGAAAGTTAGCCCCTACTGAAGTACACCTTTCTAACAAATGTAATGTCATAGTTCTCTGTTAATATACAGGGTCATGGAAATGCCATATGCTTACCAGTGCTGTGCGTTTGGAGCTTGTGAGAGCCATTACAAAATCCCAAGCCAGTGGAACAAAGATGAGAATAGCAGCACTGATGATTTTCACAGGAGAGAGACCAGCATGTTACAAATTCAAGGTAAAATTCTAATATAATAAAGAGCTTTGTCTGTCTGTCTGTCCATAATGCTTTTGGTCAGCTTCAAGAGGACAGGTGGCAATTGGCTGCATGGGCCCAGGTGGGGAGGAGGCAGAGGCGGGCACCCAACAGCCAGCAGGGAGGCGGGGGAAAGCCCTGCTGCTCAGTGGAGGAGGTGGAAGCAGGCGGAGGCGGGCGCAGACACATCCAACAGTTGGCAGGGGGAGGGAGGTGGCAGGGACAGAAGGGAACATGGAGGGGAAGGGAGGTGGGGGGAAGAAGCCCCGTTGCTCAGGTGAGGAGATGGAGGTGGGTGGGGGGAGGGAGCCCCTGCACCGGTGGCTGAAGGAAGCGGCAGTGGTGGCAGCACAGGGAGTGTTTACATTGCCAGCCCTGAACAGTGAACAGGGGGGGGCCAGGTAGACACGCCTTAGTTATTTTAAATCTGTCATTCATAACAGGCAATTGGCTAGTGTATAATATTGCCCTTTGCCTTTATAACATTCTTAAATGCTCCTGATTGCTCCAGTAAAATCAATGGGAATTTTACTATTGAATTTAATGGGAGTAGGATGCAACTCTCAGACTGTGAGAATTGTTTCCTAATACCCTTTCAAGGGGTGCCATCACTTTGAATGGACCATACCAATCACCACCGCAGAGTGTGATTTCTAATGTTTTGCCTATGAAAAACAAATCACTTAGCTTGCTAATACCAAGGGCTGCTCTATGTGACCCAACAGCAAATAACATAATGCTGATGACCAACTCTTCCCAAAATTGAGAGGAAGTAAAATGGCTCTAGCTAGGCTTCCCGCTCAATAGGAGGATGGTTCAGGGCTTCACTGTCAGAGATTGCTGCTGGCTTGGAAATATATGTTCTGGGATTACGTGTTGTAATCAGTGGAGGTGTTTGGGTGTGAAACAAACATAACAGAGCAGAAATTTTGAGAGATAGCATAGCAGTATCTTTACCTAGTATTCCTCAGATGTCAGGAAAAGCCTCCTCTCTTCAATGGCTAGAGTATTTGAAGGACACCTTTCTGAAACAAATTATCTTTAGGGGACTGGGAATGCCATTGTTTACATCAGTCCTCCCTAGCTAATCCAAAACCAAATAGCCAAAGTCTGTTTAGGTTTTGTTAAGAGACATCAAGGCCAAACATTAAACTTGCACAGCCACTTCCCAAAAGTTACACTAGTAAAGTTTCTATACAACCAGAGTCTAAAGATCTGGGTTTTTCCCCTGCCCCCACAGATGAACGTGACTTGGAAGATTTTCTGCTGGACTTTGAGGAAGACTTGAAAGCTCATCATTCAGTGCAATGCTCACCCCCTCCAGGTATGCCAAACAGATAGGAGACTTAACAGTTTCCCTGGATAGCTGATCCAGCAATATGAAATAATGCAGTGAGTTGCAATAATTTGGAAGCATAACTCCAAAGTTTCATAAGTTCATAAGTTTCATAAGTTCATTAAACTTATGAAACTCTTCAGCAATGGCATTTCCCATATGCCACTTCTGTACCTTGGTTCCTGGAACTACTTGTACCAAAAAATCGCCCCTCCAGTCCTAAAGCAATTCTCTCCCTCTCATTTTGGTACTACCAATATGTTCCTGTAAGTCATTGTATTTTGTGCTCATGGAAAAAAAGATAAGTCCAGTCACTCCAGCATAAGCCTGAAATTAATCTTTTGTAGCCAGATGAATCATACCAGATTTATTCTACTATAATAGCACTTACTCTACTATAATAGTTTGCCCCAATTTATAGAAGACAAGAAAATCCTAATTCTGTTGCCCTGAAAAGACCTTCTTAACTAAATTACTTTCCATTATTGGCATTGTCTTTATTGGACAGCGTTTCCTGATAAGCCAAACAGTATGGATAAGAAAAAATAGGATCAGAACAGAGGAAGCAAAAAAACTCTTACACCAGTCCTACTAAATACTTGCAACTTTCCTTACAACGAAGTCATCTCTTGGAAGACTTTCCCTGCACCTGTGCTATCCTGTATACCACTGGCTGTGGACACAGAGGGTAGGAGGTTCATGCAGCAGCCAAAACCTGTTGTCAGAGCTTTCTGCTTATCCAAAACAGCACATGTTCTAGACAACAGTAAATATGACAGCTCCCACCCTCCATATGCACACCAATATTGGTGTGTAGGTATCTCCATTTGCCTGTGCTCTGGAAGTTTTGGCCAGCAGTATATGTACAGTGTACATACATCCTGGGATTTCATATGCCTCACACCAAGGAAGAGTAGAGCAGGTTGACCACCCTCTCAATTCTTTTCAGCTGCCTTTGGCTCAAGATGGAGCTTATCACCATCCAAGTTCCAATTTCCAGACTACCTCAAAGTTAATTCTAGTTTACCTTAGTTTTAGTAGAACTTAGCTTTGCCACTTATTGACATCATGTAATTTTCCCTAAACTTTGTAATCCAAAATAACCTCTTTGAGATTGCCTGGATTCAGATCATGGTCTTCTTATGCCATGTCAATACCAGCAGCAGATGGACACTTGAAATAGCTCTGGTACTTGAGAGAATCCCTCATCTTGAAAAGTAAATCCTTCACCTCACAGATCCACAAGGACAGATGTACCCCCTAGGCAAATCTGTGATGCTGGCATCAGACTCAAGACTCCAAGATGCCTATGGGCATGACTACTGGGAAACAGAAAGCATACATACATGGGCTCCTTGCTATTCAAAATAGTATTCTCCAGCCAAGAGGACCAAAGAACTTCTTTAGGTAAGGTGAAGGGCAAAGGGAGTTCCAGGGGCAGAACCCCCATGAAGAACTTCTCCCAAAGATCTCCTTCCTAACATCAGCCTGCCACCAAGTCTTCACAATCACAAGTGGCAACCAGTGCAGCTCACATGCCTTATAGTGCCAATGGCTCAGCACCCAAGCAGCATACTGAGAACCTGATGCTTTTGGCACTGAAGTTTCCATCTTCTTCACTTCATTATTCTATCAACCTTCTACTCTAAAGCACTAGCCTTGCACTCGATGATGCTGATATGCTTTGTACCATCTACTATAGCAACTTATAAACTTGTGTAAATCCAGGGGGGAGTGAAAGTGCTGCCTTGCCCAAGCACCACACACCACCACAGGCCCAGTGAGGGTCATGGAGCCATCAGACCAGCTCTATGACAGGAAATAGGGCTGCATGAAATTCTGATGGCAGTTTCATTTCAATGCTGTTTCGACTTGTTTCGAGCTTGAAACAACAAAATTGAAATGGAAGAGAGCTTCGAAACAGCCTTGAAACGAAACGAGGTAAGTTGAAACGTTTTGAAATATTCAAAACATTTCGAGTTTCGAAGCTCAAGCTGGGCTTGCCTGCAGGGAAACAGAAACTAAAATAAGGAGAGGCAGGGAGAAAGTGGGGGAAGGACTACTCTGATATTGACTGTGTGTAGCTGGCCAGTGACTGTCATCCTTCCCTGAGGTCCCTTCCAATTCCAGTGCTCTGGGGGAGGGATGGAAAAACTGCAAAGAAGGCAGCATTGTTTGAAGTGCCCTGCTTTCTGCCTTGGTGTCAGTTGAGTGAGGGCGCACCTTAACAGAGACACACACACTGTCACCCACCCATGTCACGAGTTTTGCCTGTCAGCAGCCAGAGGTGCAGGGGCCCAGAACCCATAACCCCCTGCACCAATCTCCTCGACAGCTCTCAGGCTTCATGGCC
>NW_005842185.1:1509423-1522574 GCF_000455745.1 Alligator sinensis | reverse complement strand
CCCCCCTGCCGTGCCTTACCCCACACACAGTGTCACCTATGTCACGAGTTTTGCTTGTCCATAGCTTGAGGTGCAGTTTCCCCCAAGCCCCTGCACTTATCTCCTTGAAACTTGACAGGCTTTGTGACCTCAACAGTGGCTAGCATGCCTGCAGTTTTGATCCTGCTGTGGCTTAACATATACACGTGATGAATTTTTTGCTTTCAAGACTTTGAGGTGCAGTTTCCCCCAAGCCCCTGCACTTATCTCCTTGAAACTTGGCAGGCTTCATGCCCTCAGAAGGGGCCACCATTCCTGCAAGTTTCATCTAAATCAGGCCAGAAATGACAAAGTTATAGGCTGTTTGGAGCATCCCCATTATAGACTATGGGTGAAATGTCAGAACAGCGTTGAAACAGCAAAACCATTTCAACGAAACGAAGCAGAACAGCAGTTTTGAATCAAAATGAAATTTGAAACGCAATGCTGTTCCATCGAATAGAATGGTGCCATTTCACACAGCCCTAACAGGAAACCCAAATTACCATCTTTGTTCATCCATTGATTGTGGCATTCCCCCAACTAGTATGTAGTGTACCAGGTTCTTTATTAGCTCCTCCCTTGACTGCAAAAAGTCAGCAGCACCACCCTTGCATGCTCTCTTTCAGTAGAATCAGGTGATAGCCAAACCTTAAAATGCTCTCTCAAGAGTTGCTCCTCCACTTCCCTACTGAGGCCTATGGAAACTCTCAAAGGGAAGATAAGTTTTCTAACAAACCATACTGTCCCCAGGTACCTTGATCAATGAACTTGTTACCTATCCATCTATTCTTTGAAGACATGGCTGTAATTGTGCTCTAAGAGACATGGTATATCTACCCTAATGTCCTCCTCCAGACAAGAGAGGGGCTTCCTCAGGTACCTACAGGTGTTTCTCTTGAAAAGAATGGTTACATTCCTATAGGTCCTAATGGAAGTCAAGAAACTGGAAGATCATTTTCCACACTTCCTTTTGTAAAAATGGTACTGCTCATTGACAAGGTGATGAAGACTTGGCTAGATTCATTTGGCAAGCATCTGCCACAGCAGCCACCACCTCCTGAAAGACTGACAATACCAGCTTGGTGTCATTCACAAACTTCCTAAGTGAGCAGTCAAACCCTCCTTCAAATTGTTAATGAAGATATATGACAGGTCCAGGACGCACATGGGTAAACCCACTCAGTACCCCTTATAGTCAAAGTAATGTGCAAGTTGGCTGTAGGGTTCTGGTTTTCCCTAGGAGAAACACCAGTGGGCACATCTACATGAGATGCCATGTTGCCACAGTGATGAACTACGGTGACACAGCTCATTGCTATGGTGACAGTGTCGGCAGGAATAAACCATGAAACCACCACTACTGCACAGTAGCAATGAGCTCGTTGCTACTGCGCAGTAGGGTTGGAAACGACCCATGCAGCACCAGTGGTTACTGCACAGTCATTTAGTACTTGTTAAAGCAACTACTAAATGATCGCACAGTAACAACTGCTCAGTTGGGTACATGTGTAGACGCGCTCATTATGGAGGACTTGCTATTTAAGGAATCAGAATTATTTAGTTCCAAGACAAAAAATATCAGATTTACACAAAGAACCTTGTCTGCCTACGTCCTTAGACCAACACGGCTACAACCTATATCCCTTTTTCACTTCGAAGTACTTCAGGACAGTTCTCCATGCCCTCAGTATATATGTCAAAAAACCTACAAGGAACAGCTCACAACCACTGAAAAGAGGCAAATGCTTCATTGGTTTAAGACTGCTAGCTTCAACATCCCAACCTACTTCATGACACAAATCGGTTGTTCTGACAGGACTGTCAAAAAACTAGAATCAAATCAACCTTATAGATAAAGTAGTAGTAACACATCCTTTGGGAACCATATGGCCCACTGCAGAGACACATTCTCTTATTTCATCATGGACCAGTAAGTCAGTCACAGACACCATCACAGCTAGGTATTTTAACCTGATTCACTCACGGCCTACCTTTATTCTTCTACTTTTCTCCCCACCCTGCTCCTCTTCAAAGACTCTTCTCATAATGGCCTTCTACAACAAAAGATTATATCACTAGGAGAAACAGAAGAAGCTCCCCTTCATTACTAAGAAAGAGGGATCTGTACGGCATTTACTTTTTTGATCCCTAAGAGGAAAGGAGAATGGTGACCTATCTTGGATCTTTCAAGGGAATCTGAAGTTTATCCTCCCCTTGATAATCCCTTTCTAGGATTCAGGGAGCATCTGTTCACCTCCAGGCTGCATATATCCACATATACTCTGTGCTATGTCATAGGATTTGTGGTATGTCAAAATCATAACCATTACATGTCTTAACTTTTGGTGTCTCAGCTGTTCTGGGGTGTTCAAAGTACTTTAAATTTTAGGCAGCATACCCAAGGGTAAATGAAATTTAGGCACACACATACCTGGACAACTGCAGGCGAAGTGGAAATCCCTTCAACCAGGTCAAGGTGCCATTTACTATTACACATTTGACCTGCCGCAGAACCTGAAGCTGAAAATGAATTCATAAAAATCACACAAAATTCATCCCAGTTCAGAGACACTTCTACACTTGACAAAATCTGTGGCCTACCCCCCTCAAAACAGAACCCAATTAGTCTGATCCTATAGATAGCATGCAGTCCTATTTTTCTAGTCCTGCCAGGTCATACAGTCTTGTTTACCTTCGTAATGTCACATGCCAAACCACCTCCAATATTTGCAAGGGTGGCTAAAATCTGAGTTCTCCCCAAGCAAACATCCCTTGGACAAGCCCTTGATTGTGCTGCCATTATTGGTGTTGCCCCTGAAAGGATTAAGTAACCCTAAAAACACTTGCAGGGTAGCCCCCATCACTCCTGTCTAGAAATATAGTGATAGATGCCTCATTACAAAGGTTCATCTGTAGGGACTCTAAAGGCCCAGCAGAGAGCACAGATATATATCAACAGCTTCAAATTTAGAGCAGTCTGCAAGGCTTGGAAATCCTTCCAGCAGCAAATTTTGGGCCAGTCAGTACAGATGATGATGGACAATACAGTAGCCACAGTTGAGCCAGATCTTCCTCCCTTGTCAGGAAATGATCAAGCAGGAACTGGTGAATTAGATATCTGATATCTCTTTCGCTGGTCACTTAGATACCAGCAGAACAGCTTACCTTTCTCAGAATCACACTCCAAAGGTCCGTTCTTCAGGATGGTTTTCTTGTACGTGGTGATCTCTGATTGACCTGTTCATGACAAACCAACAAGAAGTCTTGAACCTTTGGTTTGAGAGGAGCCCTGAGTGCCCAATCCCTGTCAAATGACATTCTGATCCTGTGGACAGGAAAGTATTGGTGTCCATGTCAAGTGATCCTTCCAATTTCCAGGGTGTTCCCAAGACCAAAGAAGATTCAGACAAATTGATCTTGAAAATGCTTGTGTAGTGAGGGTTCTGGCTCCTAAACATTCTGTGCCTCTCACCCACTCAACACAAAACCATATCTCTTCTTCTAGATCAGTGGTTCACAACCTTTTTTTGCTGCAACCTGCTGCTGGGAGTGAAGTGCAGCAGTGGTGGTGCCCAGGGGTGTGGGAGCTCCTGACACATGGCATGCCTTTTGTGTGTGGTGCCGCTGGCATCGCCCCCACAACCTTCATTTGGGTTGCAACCCAAGGTTGGGAACCACTCTTCTAGATCCATTGTCACAGAACGCAGAAATGATCAACTCCTGGACCTGCTTTTCACTTGTCTGTGACATCTTGATCAATGATAAAATGTAGTAAAGTGGCAAAGATTACTGGACAAGATCTGTTCTAAAAGATCCTGGATTATATATGCAAGATCAGAACCAAGATCCTACTGCTTTTTGGAGTTGTAGCAGTTGGTCAGCTTATGCCTGTCAACAGTCTCAGCTGTCCATCAGTTGGATGACCAGTATCATTTCCCCACCATAAAATGGTGAAGTGCCTAAGATGATTCCACCTGGAAAAGATCTCATTTTGCTTTGAAACCTTAACATGTTCTTTTCCATTGGTCTCCTTTTAAACCAATAATATCATGTTCTTTCCTGCACATATTGGTTAGATATAAGCAAGAAAGGTACAAGGGATCCAGGTCCTGATCACAGTTTTCCATCCTAAGGTATTTTTGAGGATTCATCCCAAATCCTTTACTGAAAGACTTGATTCAGTGGATTGACAGTCTCATATCCTTCCGAAAGCCACGTGCGTCTGGAACTGAAGAATCTCTCTACGCTCTGAATACAGGCAGGGCCCAACTTTTACATGCAAAAGACAAGGTCATCTCCTTGGCTCTTTGCGACTATAGCAAATAAAATAAAGTACAAATAGATCTTTACTGAAAGTCTGTCCAAATGGATCTTTGACAGTGTAAAGACCTCTGAGGAGATGGCCCTGGTGTATTTGCTGACATCCATCAGATAAGAACATGTTCCTCAGAGCTTCAACTACACTAGTTTCCTCATTGGGAAATGTATCCATTTCACAAAGCAGCCACCTGGAGCTTTGGTTACATGTTTACTTAGCATTACACAACATCTGTACCATCTTTTGTGAACATTACATTCAGCAAAGCAGTTTTTCAGTCCCTGTTCTCTTGAGACTCACATTCTGTTTCCACTTGAATTAGTCCACTGCTTTGGAGTCACTGGTAGTGAAATGTGCATGTAGACAATCCTTCAAGCAGGAAGTCTTTTGAGACGTGTGATCCACATGCAACCCACCTTCCAACCCTTCTTCTTAGGGGTCTAATATACTCAGAATCACATTGTTGAGAGGAAACAGTATAGTCATTGCACTCTGCGCTTTGTCAGCCTGGTTGAAAATACAAGGAATACAAGGGTACATGCATGCTACATAAGTACTGCTGGCCAAAGTCTCCAAGCTAGGAAGCAGAGAGGCATGTTGCACATCAATAATGAAGCGTGCATGTGGAGAGCTCATCTCAAAAAACTCCAATTACTGTAAATAAAGTAATTTCACATTCTGGAACATAACAGAGGGATAGGGAATCATACTGAAGTCCTTCCCATATGAGGTACCAATTAGAATTTGATACTTAGCCACATGTGCTGGTAGGGATAAATACTTTCTACAGTAAAAAACAAGAGACATGCCAGTTAGAATTGTTGCTGTTGCAGATTGATTCTTCATTTATATGCATTTCCTCTGCCCATCTTTCTTTTTTTTTTTCATTGCAGGCCCTTTCAAACCATGTGATCATCTGTTTGGTAGCTGGCTGATCAGAATTGGTGTTTGGACCATAGTGGTTTTGGCCTTTATTTGTAATGCACTGGTGACTGCAACAGTCTTCAGGTCTCCATTGTATATTTCCTCTATAAAACTTTTGATTGGACTCATAGCCATTGTAAACACACTAATGGGTCTGTCCAGTGGAATACTGGCTAGTGTGGATGCATTAACTTTTGGCAGTTTTGCTCAATACGGTCCTTGGTGGGAAAATGGAGTTGGTTGCAAAATCACTGGCCTTCTCTTCATTTTTGCTTCAGAAACTTCCATTTTCCTCCTTACTTTGGCAGCTTTGGAACGTGGCTTCTCCATAAAGCAAGCTACAAAGTTTGAAACAAAATCCTCTGTTGCTAGTGTAAAAATAGCCATTTTCTTTTGCTTTATTTTGGCATTGGTAATTGCAGTGGTGCCACTGCTTAGTGGGGGTGAGTATGGGGTTTCTCCACTTTGTTTACCCCTGCCATTTGGAGAACCGACAGCTATGGGCTACATGGTAGCTTTGGTCTTGTTGAACTCCCTTTGTTTTCTGGTGATGACTGTTGCCTATACAAAACTGTACTGTAGTTTGGAAAAGGGAGAACTAGACAATATTTGGGACTGTTCTATGGTCAAGCACATAGCCTTGCTACTCTTTACTAACTGCATTCTTTATTGCCCTGTGGCTTTTTTATCTTTTTCTTCTTTACTAAACCTTACTTTTATTAGCCCAGAAGTGATTAAATCAATACTGCTAGTCATTGTCCCATTGCCAGCATGCCTAAACCCTCTTCTTTATATACTTTTCAATCCCCATTTTAAGGAAGATCTAGGAAGTCTCCGTAAGCAAACTTTATTATGGAGAAGATCAAAACACACAAGTCTGATCTCTGTTAATTCAGAAGATGTAGAGAAACAGTCCTGCGATTCAACACAAGCTTTGGTAACCTTTGCAAGTGTTGGTATATCATATGACCTGCCTGCCAGCAGCTCACTAACGCCATCTTATCAAATGACAGAAAGCTGTAACCTTTCATCAGTAGCATTTGTTCCATGTCGGTAGTTTCAGTGGCAAAACAAAAGTTATCTATATGTTTACAAAATTTCCAGTCCCAAAATTAAGGATGGGTGTGTGTACATATACTAGAAAGCGGGGTCAAAGGTGCGCTTGATTCCTGTTACACACAGCTCCAAGTTCCTGGCAAAACTGGCAACAGGCTGAAATTCCTGCTTATAAACTCTCTCAGCCCAATGAAGTTTGATATAAAGAGGGAGCCTGAAAACTGCCAGTATTTACACAGTTGGCTCAGTTCTTTTAGAGAGAATGTTAAAAATGCATCTCTTGGTCAACAGCAAAACAACACATTGAAGCAATAGACTTCTTGGAGGCATGACCAATATTTTAATTAAGCTATTAACTAAGCATATTGAGTTAGAGAATTTAAAAAGTTAAAATGACAAAGTTCTCCAGCTAACAGAGTGAATTTGAGATCTAGATTCCCTGAATATTGTTAAATGCTCTAGATAGGTGGTGGCATGTGGTTCTTAAAGTGTGTTTCAGGGGAGAGATGGAAGCTGCCTATGTTCATGATTCAGCAAAGTATTGAAGCAAAGTATTGAAACTTAAGCATGCAGATAATCATGCTGAAATCCCAGGGGCTTATGAAAAACAGATCTCGTCAAAGTAATTTGATACTGTTTTTAAAAGCAGTTACAAATGCAGTTGATAAAAGTAACATTTATTTAATAATTCAAATGGGACCATAAGACATCTTCATAAACTAGAATAAAACAAAAACAGAATGGTACATAAAAAAATTATTGAAAAGCAGCTGACTAGTTTCAATTCAGTCATAAATGGCAAATCAACAATCAGTGGGAAAATGCATGTTTTTCTTGTAAGGCTCCTTATGGATCTTGACTCAATATTATTTGTATTTTTAATCAATAAGGAAGACAAAGATCAGTACTGATAAGGTCTTTAGATGAAACACCCCAGGAGAGGAGAAAATGGTGGGGAAGACAGGTTGCTGATACACAATGAGCTGAATCAGTTGGTAAGCTGAATGCAAGCAAATAATTTGTATTGCAAAGAAACAATTGTAAGGTCAAGTCATCTTGGAAAAAGGGATGTAAACTTTGGCATGGGAGAAACCCTCTCCTGGGGAACAGCAATTTTTTTGGAAAAGATGCCTGTCGTGTGGATAGATGGCCAAACAATCTCGCTATGCAACTAGACCAAAAAGGTGTACAGATCTTTTCATGTGTAGGCAGGAGAATATGAAGTAGAAATAGAAAGAACATATCTATTTGGCATTTGTTGTGACTGATAATGAAATAGTGCATCAAATGTGTGTGTCCACACATCAAGGACAGATAAAAATTGGGGAAGCTTCAGAGAAGAACCAAAAAGAATGATTACAAGTTTAGAAAATCTGGCTTATAGCAAGAAATCCAGGAGCTCAATATTTTGATCTTATTAAAGAGAAGGTTAGTAGATTATTTGATCACAGTTTGTAAGTATCTGCATGAGGAACAGAAATATGTTCATAGATGTTTCTTTAATCTAACAGACAAAGGATGGCATGATCCACTAGCTGGAAATTGAAGGTAGATAGAAGTTCGGACTAGAAATAAAGTGTAGATTTTTAACAGCAAGAGTAATTAACCACCCAAATAATTTACAAAGGCTGCAGTGGATTTGCTATCATTGGGAGTCTTTAAATCAAAATTAGACATGTGTTCTTAAAAAAAAAAAAAAGTTCTCTAGTTTAGCTATAGCTATTGGACTTGAAGGAAGAATTAATTTAAGGGAGGTCTTTAGCCTGTGGCTCATAAAAGCTAAGAGTAAATGGCCACATAAAAATCAGTGAATTCCTTGCTGAATCAGAACCATCATGATTAGAGAGGAGACCCCCAGCACCTTGCCTACTTTATTTTTCAAATCTTCTAAGCAACATAGCTCCCACTGCTTTGTTTGGAGACTAGCATATACCTTGATCTAACTTCAATCCCATTTTCCGAGAGATGGCCCCTTTTCTTCAATGAGCAGATCAAACAAAATGCTGTTATGCATATATTCAGAAAGGGGGGGGAGGGGGGGAGACTTCCATAAGCAAAAATTTTGAATGGGCCAGTACCTACTACTTAGGTTAAAGGTCACTCCAAGCTCCAGGTGGGCAAAAGTATATTTTGAATAACATTAAATAACATCTGAATAACATAACAAGGTGAGATGAGCCAAATAATTTAAGGTAACCAATTACAGATGATTGATCTTTATATGTTACCACATATGTAACTGACTGTCACCCAAGGATGAGTTTCACAAAGAAAAGTCTGTCACCAGCTTCAGACACATCTAGAAATACCAGCGTGAATGAAGAAAACACATTATTTAGCTTTGTAGTTACAGATGGCATCAGGTTGACTTTGGCTGACGTGCATCCTTGGGAAAAAAAATGAACAAATGGAGAAATTATGTATGATAAAGCTGGCTGCGTGGTTATCTTAATCCTTTTCTCCTGTGGCTTTTGAAGCAGTGCAGCCTGCAGCTGGAAAATGATTCCTGAAACCACTTTGGATTAAACAGAGGATCAATCGACCATTGCACAATGCTTATTACCATGTTTATTTAGCTTTATTTTAACGTGAGTCCATCTGTGCTGCACTGCTTGATGTCAGTGAAATTCCTTTCAGCTCGCTATATTTAAGAAGTTTGTAAAATGATTTGAGAAACAAAATAATGTTATAAATCTAAAGACTAGTTTAAAAAGCTACTTCTATTAGAACTTTTTTACCTTGCAGAAAGTCCTAAATGAAAGACTATACGTCTTATTTTTATAAGCATGTTTGAATTATTTTGATCAGATATTTTAACTTGGAATTGTTAAAATTCATTTAAGAGATTTTTTAAATAAGATTTGTAAATATAGAGCTGTATTTATTACTACAGTAAAATACAACCATGCTAAAGGATGTGAGAATAAGCCATGTACAGTTTCATACTGATATTTGCTATATTTTCTATTTTCTGCTCATATTTTACTAAATTCATTATCTGTATATATTATATGTAAATGTGTAGTGACTGTAAATAGATTACATACTTTCTTTTCTATCAGTGTTCCAAATATATATGTAATTTGTAATAAAAATTCTGACTAAACATTGGAAAGCATTTCACCAGGGTCTGAATCATGTACAGCCAAAATTAGTCGTTACCAAATTTTTCAAGCATACGTTCTAATTTACCAGAGTAAGATTTCTGAAATTCTAGCCAGAATTTGAAATCAGAGGTAATTTGTTCCTATTGGGGTTCTGTGAGAACAGAAGAAATCTAGAATAGGGTTGTAGTTCAACATAAAAGTAAGTCTGTTTACCAAAGATCCTCCTCATCTCCCTTATTGATCATCCTGCAGCATTTTACAAGGCTAAGCAGCAGGAGACTAAAAGGAATGGAAAGATGTAAAATAACTAGAAAAAAAGCAACATTGCAAAAGAGAATTAGAGCTTCTGAGTACATTCAAGCAGGATGTCAATATACATGGGAGTCTGCTGCAAAATTCTCAGGTATGAACAGAAGTTAGAAGCGCCTTATACAGGTTTTAAGTATAAATGATAGAAGAATAGAAAGCAAATTGACAGTTGATTGAAACCAGGTAGGAAGGTAACTGAAGAAAATTAATCTTGCAAAGGGATTTCAGGGCAGAAAGGTTACAAGGGACACAGAATCAGAAAAGAGTGGGGCGTGAGGAAGTCTTTTGTGAGAAAGTGAATTCCTGGAGAATGACATAGCAGAGCAGGTGACAGAGCCCAGCACATAAGCCAAGGAGGAGATGCCTTCTACAGATAAGACAGGCAGAAAGCATTTTGTAAAACACAAAAGTGAACACATGGAACTTAAATTTGATGTGAAAAGAAGTTGGAAACCAGTGTAGGCAGGGGGGTGAGACAGGCCAGAAAGGTGGTTTTGGTTGAATTACCCTAACTGCTCTTGTGGGAGGAATGTGAGAACAAGTTAGGCTGTAACAGAGGAAGGGGACATTACAGTATCTGAAACAAGAACTACTAGAGGGATGAATAGGGTTTTTAGCCATTGAGATGTAAAAATGGGATGGATTTGAGGGGAAATGAACATGATTTAATGATAGGCTGAGCATGGGAGGAAGATGAGAAGGGAGCAAAAAAATGGCATCAAGCTTGTGGGCCCAGATAACTAGAAGGATAACTATGTTGCTCCTCTTTTTTAATTTTGTTGCAGTAGTGCCTAAGGGAATCAGCTTTTGATTTGGTACTCATTGCACTGTACAAACATAACAAAAAGGTGGTGCCTTCCCTGAAGAGCTCACAGTCCAGCCATGATGGTATTATCAGTGATATTACCAGCAAAGGAAGGATTTAATTGGAAGAAATTACGGGTACACTATATTATGAAGATTATTAATTTATATAGCTCCTAGACAAACTCAACCATGTTAGGGCCCCAATGTGATAGATGGTTCAATAGGTGCAAACCAGTTTCTCATAAATTGCAGATACGAGACTAAACAATACGAGAGGGCTAAAACAGCAGAGACAGAAATGAAAGCCATCTGGGCTAATACAGGAACACAGGCCTAGAACTCATCAAGGCAAGTTGCTTGCATTCTGGGCAGTCCAGAATGACCTGGCTTGGTTGAAGGCAGGCTGGTGCTAGGACCTGGCCATGGATGCTTCCAGTTCTCCCTGCCACCACTTGTTTCTGCTACTTAGCTACAGAATGGCATGGATAAAGCAGCCAGCTGCAACATGGCACAGAAAGGCATGGGCAAAGCCCCCACTGCCAAAAGCTGCTAAAGCTCCTGCTCTCTGGGCCAGAACCAGTGGCTTCCCAGACCAGATCCAGCCCACAGGTCATAGACCACCTAAAAGGTCCAGAACATCATATCTGGCCTCTATCACATAATGTAGCCACAAAGCACCTTATTAAAACATTCCATATCACATGCCATAGATAAAGAATAGAAGAAATAATGGCACACTTCAAGAAAAATGGAAAGGACCAACATAAGCCTTAAACTAATGGGGATTATCCCAGGTTCCCCTTATCTGTGCCAAGTAAAAACAAAAAGTTGCAACTGCATAAAATAACTTTTAAAATCTAGATGCATCTGCCTTAACCGTAGGGCTAGGGATAGACTTTCAAAAAGCTGGAGCCTGAATTGATTCAATATTTGCAGGTTAATCTAATCTGCAAAGTGTGAACTGATTTGGAGGTGGATAGACATTCCCTTTTCATTCCAGAAATGCAGGCACATGCCTGCAGTGGCTCAAGCTAGAAGCCAGGGAGGTGCTAGAGCAGCCCTCCCTTCTCTTCCATAGTGCTGAGCTGAGGTGGGGCATGGCCAGGCCTGGGCAGGATGTTCTGATTGGGGAGGAGTCTCCCGCAAGCAGCCCAGGAGAGAGTTGATAGCAGTGTTTATCACCCCTAACTCAGTGTTTATCAGCCCATTAAGAAAACAAAAGCTCCTCTCATTAGTTCAAGCTCTTCTTAAACAACTGTTTCCAAGGAAGGAATGGAGGGACATTACCAGCTACCTGTTGATTAACTCCAAAATGCCCTAAGCTGACACTATCCTGTCTACCTTTGTCTCATTCCCCACAGCATGGACTGTAGTCAGCATGCGGTCTGCTAGCTAACGCTGAGAGGTATCTGTGTAAGGCAGAGAGGGGAATCACTGCTTCAGCAGGGAATGGTGAGGGGGAGGCAGGAAGCAGGAGGAAACCAGGCAGATGCCCTGTACCTGCAGTCTCTGCTGGAGCTGCAGCCAGGGAGCAGAGGGGAGGGACCAGCCCAGCTCTCTGAAGCAAAGAACCCCACCCAGCCCAGAATGTATGCCAAGATGCTGGGGACTCTGATTTAACTTAAACCAGCAAGGGGTCTGGGACAGACATTGCATAAACTAGTTTGAGCCAAATCAGTTAAGTTTGATACTACATTCAAACAGGTTTATCTCAAACTGGTTTCAGCCATTTTCAAACTGGTTTATGTACATTGAATATCTGTTCTGTTACAGGTTTAAACCAGTTTCTGATCACTTAAACCAGTCTGTGTGTAACATCTGTCCCTAGCCTAGGAGTTTTATCCCAGCTCCATTCTAAGGTTACTTCTTCTTGGTTTGAGACAGCTACATGCCAAGGAATAGCTGTCCTGGTATAGAACTGTGGTGGGTACCTCCAAGGCTTTTGCTGTGATCTTTGTTTTAGGGCAACTCCATTTATGGAATCATCATCAAATAAACATTGGCAGCAGAAAAATAGTGGAGGACAGTCCCAAAAGAGATGTTCTATGAGAAGTTACAGGAGACTAAATATTTAAACAAACATAAAACCCACAAGCTGAGTCATAACTCTTACCAAAGTCACCCTCTAGTGAATCAAGTGTTAGAATCTGCTTTGCTCTGCAGGGCTGCCTCCAACCACTAATTACATTCATTTCTTTTTCTGCTAACACATCAAAACACTTCTGGTCTTGAGCTCTGCAGCCAAGGAGCCTGTCTAACCCAGCAAAATGGGTTAACCAGCCTGTCAGAAAAGTCAAGGATAAAGGTCTACCTGAGCATAGCAGCTGATTGGGCTATTGTAGTTAAGAAACTAGCTTTTGTACCAAATGGCATGCCAGAAGCAGCATTACATCTGGCAATATTGTATTTCCCAGCCCAAGAGACCAGGTACACATATGCAGCTGGATCAAATGGAGGCAGTTTTTGATGGGAGTCCAGTGAAGCTCAAACCCATGCCTCGAGCTGTCTGAAGATACTTCCACCCCTCTGTCACTGTGCTCCTCATCCACACAAAAGTGCTATTTAATTATAAATTCTGCTGTATTTTCTAGCATACAATATGCACCTTT
>NW_005842185.1:1502664-1509395 GCF_000455745.1 Alligator sinensis | reverse complement strand
CCCTACAAATCAGCCTCCCAAAATTGGGGGTTATGTATTAAGCGAAGAAGCTGACTTTCTGCCCAAGGTTGGAAGCATCATGCTCTATGGTACAGCAGCTGTGGTATTACTTTTCGGGCAGTTAAGGGGGATCAAGTGATTTAATGAGGGGGGGATATTGTTCTTTACTCGATAATGAGTTGATCTTTTTTTCTTTTTAATGGGTCTTGATAATATTCCATTAACCAAGCTAACCTTTCTTAGGACAATTTTGATGTCTGCCACCTGCTTCTGGTCTCTCTATTGTACAGACACTTTAGCTGTTTTCAAAATCATGGTTCCAACCATGGAGATGAGTCCTCAGCAGCAACTAGGGATTCTGTTTTAGCTATGAAGGAAAGGGAGAGTGAGTCAGCTGAAGATTAGGCTCTGTCCCTGCTCTATGCAGTCAGAACTCCAGAAAATCTTTTTTCTTCATTCTTGCCTTTCAAAAACAAGGTGCATATTATCTTTGGGGAAATACCGTATGCAAGAAAATATGGCATTTCAGGGCCACTTCTTTTCTATTTGGATGCGAGTCCTGGATACCTCAAAGTCTTGTTCAGGTATACTAAATGCGTATTTGTCATCTGGACTATTTTAACAAAAATATCTAATTCCAACATTTCTTAATCATAACTTTAAACTCTTTATATTTCAGTTATAAGAGTTATAAAACTCTTTATATTTCAGGTGTTGTAAAAAAATCATTACTCAATAATTACCAAAAAAAATGCAAGCTTTGATAAGCCTTTGATAAACCTTGATACGTTGCATGTATCAAACATGTTTCCCTTTGCTTTCTTGAATTGAGGGTATTTCCAAAAAATGGGGAGAAGGAAAAGTATCAATGAAAAATCAAAACAGGAAAACAAACTAAAAGCATCCTTAACACATTAAAACATTCCCAGACTCACTGGGGCCAGATCCGCAGCTGGCATAAGCGAATATAACTTATTAAATTCAATAAGCTATGCTGTTCAGCTGAGCATCAGGGCCAACATCTGCCAATATTTTTTTTAGATACATATATGTCATCAATCATTTTTAAGTAGCAATTATACTATTCTTTAATGATACTGAAATAAGAAAGTATAGCTAATTTAACTACAGTTCCATGTGTTCTAAACTAAGCTCAGGAATTTTGTTTAAATCTGCTGTAGTAATTATTGCTGTAGCCTCAACTTTTTAAAAAGGAGAATGCCAACTTACTCATGTTAATAAAATCAATAAAATTGAAGTATTCTATGTAGCTATACTAAACACTTGCAAGCATACAAGGAAGAAAATAGCAATATCAAGAACAAGAATCAGCCTTCTGCTTTGGTGACTCTGGAGACATAGGAAACATGAGTACATCTCCCCCATAAAAAATTGTTGTGGCATTGTTGAAATAATCTAAAGATCTAATCTCGGTCATAGGAAAAAACAAACATTAAGAGTAGTCCTCTTGAGGGCTGGCCTGCAGCCAGAATTTCTAAAATACTCAGTCCTAGACAAAGGCTCCACTTAACATCCCCACTTAATCTTTTCACAGGTGGCAACCTTTCTATTTGTCAAACAAAAACTATGTCTTCACTAGCAAAGGAAAAATGTGCATCTGTGAATCTTAAGTCTTCCACTAAGTATGCATGCTCTGAGAATTGTCTTCAACCAACTTCGGAAGTCTCAAGACTCTTAGATAATGGGTACTTGAAGGAAGTTTCAGACTTCTCATTTTTCTTATGGAGTCATAATTTATCTGTAATTATTGTTTTGACAGCTGTCTGCAGGGTTATTAGTTTGGTCTCATGGATCTCAACAGCCTTACTAAGATCCTCTATAGATTTCCCTGCACCTACCATCGGAACTTCCATTTTATTAAATTAATTTTTTATGCACAAGGAGCTCTCCTATCTACCTAAAAAGACACAGGAAAACAACAGGGAAAGTTTGCCTAGCAAAAGCAGAAAGTTCACTAACTTCAGCTATGATTTCTGTGAGTACCACAGTGTTCTGTGAAATGCCATAGACCTCCTACTGACTGTTTTCCACCCATCCTTATAAAAAAGATGCAGAAAAATTGGCAATCCTAAAATAAAAATAAGTATCAATCTGGTCAACATGGAGGTCTGCAAGCAAATGAGGCCTCTTACCACTCTTTTGAAACCTAACCAGTCTAGGCAGACAGAAGGAAGGGATAGGTGCAATCAGAAACTCATTCCATGTCCTAGAATGGAAAATAAATGGTGAAAACCTCGTCAGACCGTGGGAAATCAACTGAGATGCAGGACCTTGGCTCCACCGCTACTTTGTTTGCCATCTCACCATTCAATCACCGTCAAATGACTTCAAAACAAGAATTTTCCCAGTAGCAGATTCTCTCTAGATGCCATTAGGTCTCATTAGTTGACATGACAGCATAGAATTCATCAGCCCAAATAGCATGCCATAAAAGCATAAAAAAATCCTGCATTTGACATGCAACAGTGGTGAGATCCCTTCTAGCCCTACTTTCCTATGGCTATGGTCTGTTTCACAAACTATCTAAACTGCTTTTCATATATGTCCTGAGGGAATACCTTAATACCTTCTATTCACCAGCTTCAACAAAATCATGCCCAATGACCAGAATAGTAATATAGAACATAGAGCTAAAAGGACCACCTTGCTCATCAAACCCAAAGCTCTGAGAATGCAAGCAATAACACAATAATCTGCCCAAAAGGGTCCACAAGAACCATTCCAGCTCCACCCACATACCTAATGGCCTATAACATACTTACGATCTTTATAACATAAACAACAAATCCAGAGCCTCAAAGATTCCCATGTGCTACAGAAAGAAAGCAGAAGAGGCAAAAGCACCATGAACACCAGAGCCCCTACAACTGTTATTGATGGTATAGGATATTTGGTCCTGATCTTGCAAATGATTCCACAAGGCCAGTTTGCTGTTTCAGAACAATGACCACTGTAGTTGTGCTCATGCACAGGCAATTATGCAGCATTAATTGCCACAGGTCATTGTGATTCAATTAATCTAATACCACACAGCACTGTAATTGTAAACGATTTCTTATGGAATTATTCTCCCATTTCTTCAAGACACACATTGTTCACATAACCAACCAGAGATTATTAGGGGTGGGAACCCAACCAATCAGCACAGAGGAATAAAAGACCTGTTGTTCCACAATTATTTTAAGAACAACTCAAATCCCACAGGTTCCACTCTTAGCTTGATGGAAGTTGACTACCTCTGTGTTCTTTTATTCTTGTAAAAATACATAGAGGTGAGGTTTCAGCAAAAGAAGCCTGCTCAGAGTTACAGCAGAATCAAAACTCATTTCTCTATCCAGTGTATTCTATACTAAAGATAACATCTACTAACCAATTATGCAACATCATAAGGTATTTATCAAAATAGAAGAAAAATAGTCACATTTGTGAAACTAAAACTAAAACCAGGAATTTGCTTTCAGTTGTGAATTGTCTGACAATTAGAACTGGTCAGAAATTTTTCAATTAAACTGAAAATGCAGATTAGTCAAAAACAAAACATGGGAAAGGATCACTTTCAATGAGTCTCCCAGTCAAAGCATCAAATCCTAGCAAAGAAAACTTTTTTTCATTTCAAAGTGACTTTTGTTTAAAAATTTATTTTAA
Source organism: Alligator sinensis (assembly GCF_000455745.1). Lineage (NCBI taxonomy): Eukaryota > Metazoa > Chordata > Crocodylia > Alligatoridae > Alligator > Alligator sinensis. Next base: position 1,505,729 of record NW_005842185.1, on the reverse strand, counting down.
AACTTTTTTATTTTAAATGTTATGAAGAATTCAAAATCAAAATGAAATTAAAATTGATCCAATCCAAAATATGCCTTATTGGTTCACAAAAATCAGAACTATCTATTCATTTTATTCAAAGCATAGACTGAGACCTTGGCCAGGCTGTCTCTAGTTTGCCAACCATTTTGGTGTAGGCAAGTCCACAGTGGGAGAGGCACTACTGACTTTCCAGTTGATGCTGTCACCTTGACTCACCCAACTCATCAACCCACAGGAGGTGAGAGTTGTGGAGGTGGGCTCCAACACTGGCTCTCCTTCACAAGTGAGGGCTTTAGGGACTCCCCTTTGTCCCAGCCATAACCTTTATGAATTACAGCTGCCAGTCACTGCATCAAACACACATGGACCACCAGGCATATTTTTAAAACTTGGTATGTATTGCCAATGATATGCTGGCCTGACCACGTATAAAGCTGAACAGTCCTGCACTGACATGATTTAGTTGGCTCCCATAATTTTGGTAGGTTTTGTCTGAACAGATGGTTCTCCAAAAGAAAAGATAAAATATATGTTGCAACTGGAGCTGAGAGAACTTGCAATGAAAAATGCAACTCTTTCCTGTTCACATGCAAGCAGTCTGATCTTTTCAGATGGACAAAGCCAGCCTTAGGAGTGGGTAATGTGGGCAGCCACCCAAGGTGCCATGGTCAGGGGGACACCAAACATGCACACACGAGCAGCCCATGCTCACAGCAGTGCTCTCTTTCCACCCTGTCCCAGGCAGGAGAAACAGTGTACAGTAGGGCTGTGCGAAACAGCACCGTTCCGTTTCGACTTGCATTTCAATGGAACAGACTTTCATTTTGAATTTTGTGTTGATTTGAAACTGCTGTTCCATTTCGTCAAAACAGTTTCGATGCTGTTTTGACGTTTCACCCATAGGCTATAATGGGGAAGCTCCAAACAGCCTACAACTTTGTCACTTCTGGCCTGATTTGGATGAAACTTGCAGGAATGGTGGCTCCTTCTCGCAGCATGAAGCCTGCCAAGTTTCAAGGAGATAGGTGTAGGGGGTTTAGGGAAACTGCACCTCAAAGTCTTGAAAGCAAAAAACTCATGTCATGTGTATGTGTTAAGCCACAGCAGGGTCAAAACTGCAGGCTTGCTACCTCTGCTGAGGCCTTGAAGCCTGCTAGCTTTCAAGGAGATAGGTGCAGGGGTTTCGGGGAAACTGCACCTCAAGCTGCTGACAAGCAAAACTCGGGACATGGGTGACACTGTGCGTGTGTTAAGGCGCAGCGGGGTAAAAGCTGCAGCCATGCTAGCCCCTGTTGAGGGCATGAAGCCTGCCAACTTTCAAGAAGATAGGTGCAGGGGGAGTCTGGGTTCTTCAGCCCTGTACCTCTGGCTGCTGACAGGCAAAACTCGTGACATGGGTGGGTGACAGTGTGTGTGTCTCTGTTAAGGTGCGCCCTCACTCAACTGACACCAAGGCAGAAAGCAGGGCACTTCAAACAATGCTGCCTTTGCAGTTTTTCCATCCCTCCCCCAGAGCACTGGGATTGGAAGGGACCTCAGGGAAGGATGACAGTCACTGACCAACTACACAGTCAATAATGACAGCGCTCTTCCCCCACCTTCCCTCTCCCTCTCCTTACTTTAGTTTGTTTCTCTGCAGGCAAGCCCAGCTTGAGCTTCAAAACTTGTTTCGTTTCAAGGCTGTCTTGAAGCTCTCTGCTTCATTTCGATTTTGCTGTTTTGAGCTCGAAACGAGTCAAAACAGAGTCAAAATGAAGCTGCTGGTGAAATTTTGCACAACCCTAGTGTCCAGCCCAGCCAGCCCATCCCCCACCTCCAGCCACTGATCAGGAGCCAGGCTGGGCACATGTAGATAGGGTAGCGAGTGCTTCACTCTGCCCGCCTTGCTCCCAAGCACAGCAACAGTGGTGCCTGCCTGCCCACGTGCCTGGCATACTGTGCCACTCTGCCTCTCTGCCGGACTGCACCCTGCGCCCCTACTCGCCCACCTGCCTTTGCCTCCAGCAGCACCGGTGACTGGGGGGGGTGGGCGTGGAAAGGGGAGCACCAAAATACAAGTTCACCCAAGGTGCCATTTTCCCTAAAGTTGACTCTGCAAATGAATCTGTCATTCATAAAAGTTCAAATATTTTACCTAAGTTTGTTACAGCCTTCTGATCGTTCAAAACCATTTGTTTTGACTACATATTTGATTATTCTCTAATCATTATAAGTGACTGGACACAAAGTCACGTTACTGTTTCTTCTCACTGATTAGATGGCAAGCTGTATGAAAAGACATACACTTCTACCAAACATATAGACCTTGTGTGAATATCCAATATTTTTCATGGGAGTACAGGTATTCCCATGAAAAATTCTTGGCAAAGAATCCCTCTCTCACAAAGGTAACAAGTGAATCCACTGAAACAGTGAACAGAAAAGAAAAAACATGAATAAACTGAAAAATAATACAGAATTCAGGAATAATTTGCATCTTCTCTTCTCCAAGCTTAAGCATGAACCAGTGTTTTCTCTATAATATCATATCTGGGGGCACAAAACAGGTTTCCTGCATGGGAAATCCTGCATGCTCAACTCCCATGCCTGAGTGGTGCCTTTCCCTCTCTAAGCATTGACTGATGCTAGATTGAGAGTGTGCGGGCCGACTCCCGATCCCGCCTGGATCGCCATGTGCGAGCTCTCTCCCGATCCCATTTGGGTCGCCATGTGCGAGCCGGGGACCCGTCTTTGTGTGTACACAGGCCGTGGCCGGTAGCCCGGGTACACGGGGTTGGAAAAGATCGCGGTGCGGTATGACACGCTTTAGCTAGAATCAGTCACGGAGGCGTAATGGTTGATTGAAAAGATTATTTACTTACACCCAAGGTGGTCGCGGTGCAGGCTGGTCAGCTTTCCAGGCTCAGCTCCGCTTGAGTTCTCGGTGGAGGACTCTAATACACTCGGTTCCTTGACCCCGGAGTGAATCAGGCTCCGCGGGGTTCAAGAATTCCTCTCACGGAGCAGCTGAATCTCCGTGGGTTTCACTCGGTTCCCAGGTCCCC
>NW_005842185.1:1499829-1502636 GCF_000455745.1 Alligator sinensis | reverse complement strand
TTGGGTCCTTAGGATAGGGATACGTCTGGGCTGCGATCGGCGACGGGGAGAGGCTAGAGGTTAGTTGCCTCGGAGTCGTTAAGGCTCCGAGGGGACAGTAAATAAGTCCCGCGGAGTTGTTGAAGCTCCGTGGGTTCGATAAATTAAACCTCTGTTGCCCTCTTAAGGAAAAAGCTGGGTTCGTATGGATCAGCAGCGCTTAGAGATCCTCGCACTCCTTTCCCGAACTCCACGTGCTTTCTTTCTCTCCGATTTGGGCGGAAACCACCCAAGCCTTTTGTACGGCTAGCAAGCCAATAGCTAGCCGCCATGTGTGCTTACATTAAGACTGGCCAATAATGTGGCGCGAATCTTAATACAAATGGCAGTGACTCCTTGCATCGCGCATTGCTATAATGCAAAAGAAATGCACTATGCAAAGAAAGCTAGAGAACTGGCGGGAAAAGCTCCTGCACGCGGGTTCTCTGTTGCAGCAGAACACTCCACCGTGCAAAAGAGCTGCAATTTGGCGGGAACATGATTTAGCGATGCCGAAGCACAGTCAAATAAAAAAAACCACAACTTTGGGTTGTGACAGAGAGAAGCCTAACTTCGCAAAATACTGGTGCAAAAACTGCTGGTATGTACAGATCTTTGTGGGCATGTAAAATTCCTAGCTCCTGGCCCTAAAGATCTAATAAACAGTAGCAACACCATTTTGTAGATTGTAAATAGAACTTTCTCTGAAATCAGTTCAATCTCCATCTCGGATTTATTTATAGAATCGTAGCACTCAGTAGCTTTGGTCAAGGACTAGGACACTATTGTGCTAGTCTCTGTACAAAAAAGCAAAAAGACTGTTTCGGTCCCAAAGACCTTGCAGTTTAAGTACAAAACAAGAGACTGTAAATACAAAAGAAAAAACAAGAAGAGTCCATAGTGTTCACACTGGGTAAAATCCACAACAATGCAAAGAACACATTCCTTAACTTCAGTATAAAGTGGCACAGAGGGCTTTACTCTGTTTTGGTGAACCCACTGTTTGCTTATATTTCAATATTCCTTATTGCACGCGAGAATCTCTGGTAGTTGAGAGTAGGATTCAACAGTAAAGCTTTAAAATCTGTTGGTTTGTGATAGACTGAAACATGTCAGGTTAAAACCCAGGCCCTCATAAAAAATATGCAAGATCTGTTTTGTTTTGTGCTGTTTTGTGTTTTTTTAAAAAAGGTAAGTAAATAAGTAACAATAGGCTCATTGTCCACAAAGTCCTATTCTTACACCAACAGCCTTTCATAATGAGAGCAGCGTCATAAAGTGCTTTGATCTACAGAAGATCAAATATCATTGTTTTCTATTAACATAACTTTCTTTCCCAATGGAACACTGAGAATGCCTGATAATGCAGCTTTATTAGGATAATTAGAAAAAGATTGTTCAGCTCTGTCCCTCCCCACTTTCACTCCCTGGCAAAGTTCTGCTTTCATGTCATTCAGGTTTTCCATCCCAAATACCTTTGTCATAAGGAAGAAATTTAAAAGTTTCACATATATGACTCAAAAGTTTAGTCCAGCCAATGGTGATCTTAACCAGCTATCAGTAGAATTTGAGAGAAGGACCCTTTCTAAAAAATTAAGCCTTCATCGCTTCAAAAATTAATAAATATAATTTGTCCATGGAACAGGATGCTTAGAAAGCTAGGTTACAGTTGCAGAAATATGTTTTGGGTTTATTTTAAGTGGGGTTTAAGAGAGCAAGGAGGTGTTATGGGAAAATTTGCCCATTGGGGATTTTTGGGGTGTAATATGACCAGAAACAGAATTTGCATGACAGATGACAGACAGAAAAGGCCAGTTGTGAAGGAGTATTCCCAGACATCCAATTAGAAACTTAGAATTCTTACCATGCCTTAAACCTCAGTGGTCATGCTTTTTGACTCTTGATCCAGTAATAGACTTATAAGGTCAAGGCCAATTTGGCTGGATGGAAGAATTCATTATTTGACTAGCTATAAGCTGCCACCAACTGCCCCTGCATACTTTAGGGCTCTTATAAATTATTTTAGGCCCCAATTGAGCAATTTCCCTGTTCAGCAAAGTTTGTAAGTCCTTTTGTGGCTTTTGACAATTTGGGGAATCTGTGTATGCAAACTTTATGAATTCTGTCTGATACAAGGGGCTTTGTATCTACATCAGCCTGCAAACTTCACTGTGAGCACTGAGCTAAGAGCACAGTCACTTTCCTCCATCCTGATCTAGAACCCACAAGACATGACAGGAAATTTCTTTTCATCTGACTGGAGGCTAAGAATGGAGATTTAAATGCTGGTGAACTTCCATTCAAACACAGCATCCTTAAATTAAGAGATTATTACCAAACCACGGCCATACATTTTTTCAAGTATGAACTCCATGGGGGAGGTAACTAACAAAGTTGATCAGTGTCACCTGACCCCCCCTCCCCCCACAAAAAAAAAAGAAGCTGAAAGTTATAAAAGAAAGGGTCTTATCAGCCATTTTAAATGAAAGTCAGTCAGAAAAAACAGGAGGATACACTTAAGGGAAAGCTACAGGCAGAGCCAACCAGGCATTCCAACTGTCTGTAATTGTATAGACAATCTGTAAAAAAAATATATAGAGACAGCGAGCGAATGAGGGAGAGAGAGCTCTTTAAAAAACTTAAATGACCATGAGCCTGATTGAAGATAGATGAAAGTTGTCAATAGGACAGAACAGAGTAATGCCACCTTAGATGTGCGGCTCAGCACCCTGCAGAGAGCATTCTGCCAGGCTTTTGTGGTCCACTGAAGCCTCCACCCCCCATCCCCC
>NW_005842185.1:1474514-1499060 GCF_000455745.1 Alligator sinensis | reverse complement strand
CCCCCCCGCCATATGCTGCCATTTCAGGCCATCACCTGCCTCAAAGGTAGACAGGGATGTGCAGTCCTGGGCAGGACAGGGAGCAGGAGGGATGCAGCATGGGCAAAGCTGTGGAGCTAGAAAGTGAAAGAGGTAGCAGGTGGGGATCTATACCAGGACAGTGAAGGCAGAGCCATCGGGGTAAGGTCAGGAGGTGGGCTGTGAAAGGGACAGCAGAGTGTAGAAGTGTAAGGACAAGTAGGGAACATCTGGAGTGGGAGCAGCATGGTGCAAAACCCTTGCTGCAGTCAAGTAAGACTCTATTCTGGGTCAGAGCTTGAGCCAGATTTCAAAAGATGGTGTTAAGCCCGTAAATCAAACCCAGCCCTTGTTATTGCAGGAGGGTTACATTTGCACTACGAAAACTATACATTATTGAAAACATATGTCAGTAAAAGTTTGATTGTCAGTAAAAAGTTTGCTGATTGTCAATATAAAAAGTTTTCTTGGGTTGGCCCGGTGCAGGAAACTCCTTGGCTGCACAGGAAGAAAGAGATACATTCATTAAGAGGGTGAGCCAAGTACAGGAACGGGAAACCTAGACTCCTTAAGGGACTCTGACTTAAGACTTAAGAACAGTCAAAAGTGGTGAGGAAGCTCAGATAAGGAAGTATATAGGCATTTGTCATTTTTTCTACACATGTGTTTTTCTATAAGCATGAAACAATTGGTTTTGGACCCCTTGCAAAGTCAATGTGTCTGTTTGCTTCACCCATTTCACGTGCTCTAAAGAGGTAAGCTTTCCATCCAGCTGCCCAGAAGTTTGAATCTCTGGGCAAGGGTAAGTTTAAGCTACTGAAGAATCTCAAGGGGTCACCCACTAATCTTAATGGTCTAAGGCAGCTGGGCCTTATGGTCCCATTTCCATAAAGGCATAACTGCCCCTGTACTAAGGAAACGTGCTAGAGTAGATGAGGAAAGAGTCTGTGTGCAATCTATTTAGACCAAGAGAAGCTTAAGAGCATTCAGGACCCAAACTCAACAACCTGGTAAGTATACAAGTGAAAACACTTCTAGAGCCTATTTATATTCAGTTAAAATAAATTGGATTGAAGCATATAATTAAGCACTCTGCCAATCAGGAACCTCCTTGAACAACCTGCTGCTGACAAAAGTACTTTGAGCCCCATGGAAGACTAGATTATTTCATTAGATAAATACACTCCCTCACCCCACAAAAATCATTATTCGTGTTCTTTGACCAACACAGTTCTGAAAAAGCTGGACTTGCATTTGGTACCCAAAATGTTTTCAGGGCACTTGGAGCAAAAGAGGTGACAGCTGCCTCAGGAAAGAAATAGCTACAGGGTGCTTGCAGGTAGCCCTGCCCCCCACACTTCCCGAGAGCCACAGATCATAGGAGGCCATCCCAAGACCTTAGATGCTCTGAGAGAAGTGATTCCTGTGGGGGTTCACAGGCTACCAGGCTCCCTACTATGAAGTCAAGAGCCAAGTCCCTGCTAGAGCTTGGACAACCAGGGCTTGCAGATTATTGTTTCCATAGTAGATGAGCTTCAGGGTCCACAGTGGAACTCCAGTCCATTTTCTGCCATCAGTGGCTATTCAACAATGGCATTAGAGCAGAATCTGGCACTCTATCACCATATACTCCACCTCTTTCTCCAATTGGTCAGAATAGACGAGTCTGAGATGAATTCTTTCATGAGCTTATTTCAACAGTCAATAACCTTGCCTAAACTTTGATCTCGGCTGATCTGATAAGTCTTGGCACAAGACCGTCAAAACTACACAATGTAGTGCCCTTAGAGGATTCGCTGGAATGAGGGATGTAAATATAGGATTTGTGTTCATTTGAGCTTTATAATCATTGACTCACGCATGGGATGACTACAAACAAATACATTGACTGTTTACATGTTGGATGAATTCCACTGGTTGCTTTGCTATCCCCTGCAACACAGTTATAAATCCAAAGTTACGCTATTTGCAATGCAATGTCCCCATCTTCTTACAGTATTCCATGGCCCTTCAACCAGAATAACTGGCATTTTATAATAAACATACTGAAACAGATTTTTCTAACATCTCTGCCAGGGTCACTCTACTTCTAGGGCTGGTGTGAGTACACATTGCAGAAGTACTGAGATTTGTACCTTCTCCCTATGATCCTTGATACCCTTGGATTTCCACCAAGTGGGAGAAGTAATCAGACCTTACAGTAACATTTTCTACTGGCCTATAGAAAAGGGAAAATGGCCTATATAAAAGAGTTTCATACCCATATTCAGAATTTGGCTGTATACCTAATTCAAGTTTGCCACAAGGCCTTTGGCATTTGGCAGAGATTTTATATTGTTTCATTGGATCTGAAAGCAGTTTGCATGCCTGAAAAATACTTTAATGACTGTGAATGTGCATGTGCCTCTGTCAAGCAGCAAGATTTACATATGAAAGAAATAAATTGCAACTTTCTTTTAAGAAACATCTAGTCTGTCATGAGCTCATATTTTAGTCTATATACTGGGTATTTAGCTATAGCATGTCCTTATTGTAAGAGTGGTTCTCAAACAGAATGTGAGTTGGCAGTCTCTACCACAGCTATTCAATCAGGGTGTCCAAGATCTTTTTATGAGTATTGTGCAATATTAGCACTGTTAGGGGTGCAAATACCTACATAAGTTTCATAAGGTAAATGCAGAGATTTCAAATAGGACTCTACAGTGTAAAAAACATTCTGACCTGTTGTAGTCTTTGAGTTTTTTGCAACAGTAGAATTGCTCTATTATTTTTCCATAGCCAAGAAATGAGTGAAGCTAAGAAATACTATTTTCCAAGGGGTGTCTTCAGTCTAAGAAGAATGGAACTACTACTCTACAGGCTGAGTGGCACCTTCAGTCCCTACCCCAGAGCCTCAGTTTGTAAATAAGATACTTAAGCCTGCTGATCAACCAGGCCACCATGGCCTGGTCCTATTTCTACAGTAATATAGACAGATATAAATGTCCCTTTCATCATAGGAATATGATGGACCTGAATGGAGTCATCAAGTCTAGTCCCTTATAATCACTGGTAACAATCACTTCACAACTATCACAAGAACATTCACTTATCCTGAACACCACACCCACAAAACATCCCTCAACAACTATGAGCAATTTAAAAGCCTTACTACAAAAAAAGAGGTTAAAAAAGCAACATGCCACTGGGAAAAAAAGAGCACAGGAGAGACCAAAGACACTGCATTGAGACTTTGGGCACCTAAAAGAGAAGGATTTTTTTTAAGGTAAAATGTGCAGATGATCAAAGAAGGTAGTTCATGCCCCACCTTAAGGAGAAAGCAAATAAACACCAGCAGTGGTGCTTGCCAATCTGACCTAAAAGCCAATTCCTTCCTAACCCTTCAAGCAATCAGTTTAACCCTGACTTCATAAGGAAGACCTGCCACTCAATGCATCTCTGAACACAAAAGAAAAAGCAAAAAAAAAAAAAAAAAAAAAAAATAAAAGAAAACCTTTGGAAGGAAGATTTGTTTCATGGGAAAAAAAAAAAGCTGCCTTGGCTCCATCAACAAAAGCCTTGAACCATGGGATTAAAACAGCATAAAACAGCAATTATAAGCATTTCATAATACAAGTATATATTCAGCAGTACCTAACACTTTCTGCCTCCTCTGCCCAGCCTTGCTGACTAGAGCCAACACCTTCCAGGGTTAGGCCTACAAATGTGCAGGCAGTACAGAAGCAGGTCTTGAGACTTGGCTTGTGCAACTTTTTCAGTAACCAAAATACTGCTGGCAAAAGAATTTGCATTAACATTTTTATTCATTGATCTGGAAAGGGAAGCTCATTGAGACGGGGACAAGGCTAAGAGGAGCCTCAGTGGAGTGAGAATTTACAGGAAGAGCAAGTGGTGCCACACAAAACATCTGATGGGTTGAGGAGCATAAAGGATTGAGAAAAAATAGGGTCCATCCTGTTCTGCATCATAACAGACAGCCTTCCTCTAAAACAGGTAAAAACAGCTCTGCTGCTTTCAAACTCCTTCTGCACAAGTTTATGGACCATTTCAGGGTAAAAAGAGCTGCTCCCATAGGATTTCTTGAAGGTTCCCCTTCTGCCTTCCTCTGTCAGTTAAGCTTTCTCATTGGTCAAATCATGTCAAACCAGCTGGAAGGTCGATAGGAAAAATATGCCCTACCTTCCCCACCCCAACAGACACAAATGACCCACAAACTCATATTTTTCAAGGAAATAAGAAGCCACCTAAAGATTATAGAAATTAGAAATATCATCCCAGGGAATAGAGGTTTGCCAGAGACTATTTCCTCACCTATGTGAAGGCCATAGCCAACACATTCACCAGCATTGTCTTGCTTTGAAAGATGTGACAACTTATTCAAGCTCAGGCCTATTGTACCTACATCTCTTGAACAAGAAGCAGGATTATGTCATTTGCTACTCTTATCTGCCTCAGCCAGGTACCCATATTTACTGCCTTTGCAATAAGCCAACTTTAGATTGTACTGAGTCACAATGAAGTGACTTCAGCCAGGACTCCAGGTGCAGTTCTGCAAACTGTATGATTGTTTTATGATCCCTTTAACTGAATGCAAACTGTCTCTCAGATCATTCACTGCCAGCAATTTTACAAGATTCAATTTCAGTTACAAGACACATACTTCTTTATTACCTGGTACTTAGGTACAGCAGTTAAAAAAACAAAACAACAAAAATAGTATAATTTGATACAAGGAAAAAATAACAGTTGAAGTCTACAATCACTAAGAGCCAAATTTTGAACTCAGTTTTCTTGGAATCGTTAATCAAGTAATTTTAAAAGATAGTGTAAGCTAGCTGGTATTCTTGCTGTCACCTGAGGCAAAAGAAATCTTTGGGGCACAAAATACATAGACTGTACTATTTTCACAAGAGTTGACCATTTTCTAGAATTTATAGGTTTGGCTACACTGCAGTCAAAGGGGAAATTACAACACAGGTGCTTCTTTATACCTCTGCTAGTTGAAGGGTGGGCGCTGATTCCTATTGCCTGAAACATCTGTCCTTGTCACTGATGGGGTGGTTTAGGCCTCCCATCTCAGCCAAGCTGTCCTCTACGCTCCAGGCTTGGAAAAATGCCCCCTTGTATTCATCATGTGAGGAACTGCTGAACTGCCTTGATTCATTTCATATGTTTATGAATAATAAGTAGGCCTGCACTGATACTCAATATTGGCATCGTCACTTGACACTTTCTTTTACCCATTTTAAAGTATTTCTATTTGTTGCAGAAATCTGGTTTATTTCTGTCAATTATTTTGTGAAAGTCATTATTTATTTATTTTGTTTTTCAGAAGACAGGAAGCCCCAAAATCTTTCCGCTCAGATCCAAGAAGTGTTCAATTTAGCCAATAGTATATACAAGCCAAGTGCAGTTTATTCATGAATTTTCACAAATTAACACATAGCAGCGCACTGCCTACCCCTCAGCCATCCAGAGCCCCAGTAATCAATTTTGCATCCAGCTGCTAAAAATCAGCATTTTTTCCACATCCCCTTTCACCTTGCCAGAAACATTTTCCCCATTCCTTCATAAACATAATGTGAAACACAACCAGAAGAAATAACAGTAAAGATATTTGGTTCACTGGTATTCAGTCTGGACATGAAACATCTCCAGTCTCCCTACCACATGAACATTCAACAGTTAGTTCTTAGCTGGACAGACAACAGTAAAATCTCACAGTCCAGGTAGCTGGAGAATGGCTTTATGAGCCAGAGAAGCAAAATGTATGCTGAGTTCCCAAGAATCATAGCTTTTGTAAATCTGTCAGTCCAGGAAAAATGCTTCTACTCATAGCTTTGAGGCTTGCATTCCTAAATAAATGAACATACATGCACCTCCCCTGCCCAGCCAGTGTAAATATCCATGAAATATTTGCAATACAATGAAAAAAAAAAAAGTGAAACTTCTCTGTTGTTTACAGACTCAGACAGAACATGAGGGTCAGGATAATTACACATAGTCAACTCATCTATTCCTTTAGCATGGTCAGACCAGGGAGGCGGGGCAAGTCCACAGCCCAGGTCATGCCCCACATGCCAGGATTGGACCCTGGGGTCTGGCACCACTCCATCCCACCAGAATTGGCCCCCAGAGGCTGGACACCACTGCCTTGTGCCCCAGTATGCCAAGATTGGGTTCTGGGAGCCTAGGACAGCCCCCTCCCAGCCCTCCACACTGGGATTGGGTCCTGGGGCCTGGAGCTGCCCCACTGCCAGCCCTATATGTCCTGGGATTGGGCCCTGCACACTGGGATCAGGTCCCTAACCCAGTGCACAGGGCCCAGGGTTCCCCAGAGGTCTGGAAATTTGGCAGTGGGGGTATGATACCACTACTCTCCTGCTGCAAAATTTCTGGACCAATGGGGAGGCCATGGGCCAGATGACATGGTGCCTTGGGCTGAGCATCCTTGGTCTGATAGAAACCCAATAGTCTCAGGAGTTGGCAACTAGGAAGGAAAGAGAGGGAAGTGCACCTGCAGAAATCAGAACATTGATTAATTAAACCATAAGCACAAATAATCCTATAGGCAAATTAGCCAGTTTACCATATTTCTTGTATATTGGTTACACAGTCACCATGGCCTGTATGCCTGGATAATGACAGTCTCCCACTGTCAGTTTCCCAACATGCAAGTTATGGTGCACTGACAACTGCAATACAGGGCTCAAGCTTTGGCAGTGTGCTCACCACTACTTTTCTCCACTGTCATGTTGACATCTCTGGAGATCTGCAGTATGCTTGGTATATAAATGCAATGATGACTATTGACTATGAACCATCTCATCCAACCACTTGATGGTTGTTCCACAGGCCCAAAACTGACCTATTATGTGCATCTAATCAGTGAAGCCTACAACTTTTGGCAATTTCAGCAATTGTCTGCAACATCCATGCTACCTCACTTTTCTCATTTTCACTGCAGAAGGTTTGGATGGTGTGGCAGCACAAAAACATTGAAAAGAATCTAATATCCAGTCTCTAAAACAGACATAAAAATCTTTGCTGGTTTGCCCACCTTGCATGGTTCCAACAGGGGGATGGTAGAGAGACTGAAAAATAGAAGGCAAGGTACATGTGCATTTTACAGACTAACTTAATCAGATGCATAAGATTTCATATGCAGCTTGCTTCATCAGATGCTGAGAAGGAGCCATAGGAAGCGGTTTCTAATTAGAAAGCAGAGATTAGAATACAAAGGAAAGGGGAAGGTAGAAGGAGGGGGCACTGCTGGAAGAGGCAAGGTGTGTAGAAGAGAGATAAACAAAGCCATTAATCTCATTAACCTGAGGGATTTAAGGGGTTATAAAAGTTAATCCATGTAATGGCATAAAAATCCTTAGTCTTGATTTAAATGATCTATGAATGATTTCTTGTTCTTCAATTTTCCATTCAAGTTGTTTTTTAACGCTTTGTTTTCCAAGAACAGCTGCTCTGAGGTCAGCACTAGAATGTCCCAGGGAGGCTGAAGTGCCCTACCATAGGCTGGTGTGTGTCAGGGCCTCTGATCATCAAGCATGCCTGGCAAGGGCAAGTACCTGAGGTATTGGGGGTGGATCTACCAACAGGGCCAGAGGAAGGGGATACCCTTCATTTTTCCTGGACCTGCCAGAGGAAGGGCATACCCACCCCTTCTCTGGGGAAACTACTCGGCCTGGGCCTGCTGCTAACAGTTCAACTAGACCCTCTGATGCACAGTAGGCTCTCAAGCAACACCAAGGTCCAAGACTTGCCCCTGCTAAATAATGCCTCCACCCCCAACACCTTCCCCAGTCCCCACAGCACCAGTTGAGGGTAGATGTCTCTGTTCTGGCTCTCTTAGGCCGTGTGTAGACGAAATGAGGGGCATGTGTGCACAACACTTTAAAGCGGGTTAAATGCTTTTGCACTGCTTTAATGGTGTCGGTGTTTGCACACGTCCGCGGCGTATTGCACAGTAATTCCAGCTGCTGTAGCAAATTCACTGGCATAATGCACCTTAAATGACTTGGGATGCAGCAAACTAAAACTCCTCCGAGGAGTTTTAGTTTGCTGCCCTACAGCCATGGAGTGAAGCACCAGGTTCCATGCAGCTCAGGGCCTCTGCAAGAAGCCCGTGCAGGCAGCCTGGCAGCAGCCTGGGAAGGCAGGCTCCACCCAAGAAGACAAAATTGGTGAGCCTGATTTTGTTTTCCCCCTGGAGCCTGCCTGCCTGAGCTGCATGGGGCCCCATGGCTTCCCTCGGCAGCTGCAATGCCCCCTGGGACCACCCAAGTCAGGTGCCACCTGAGGGGGGGGCTGCCGCGGAGGGAAGCACCAGCAACCCTGCAGCCCAGGGACCGCTCTGCCCACCAGCAGCTCATCCTCTCCTCCCCGCTGCTATAGAGGCAGGTAAGTGCACAGGTGTGTACACGACAGGGATTTACTTGGCCCTAAATTGAAACAATGTTTTTAAAAACCCACCGCTTCAATTTAGGGCCCCCATTTTGTCTACACATGCCCTTTGACACCAGAGACTCTGGTAATTTCATGGACTTGATTTTTGCAGAAAAACAATCAGATACTGGTCAGGCCAAAACAGGACCCTAAAATAGTGGAAACTGCAGATGGATCCCCACCCTCCTCAGGCCCCATTGCCAGCAAAATGGTTCCACTAGGAGTGTTGATAGATGACCACCATGAGAGCCTTTATTTTGACCTTATCCATTCACCTCACTTTTCAATTATTCTAGGAACCCCTTAGCTATTCTGCCATAATCCAGACATCTTGTGGAGAGTTAAAAGAGCTCCATTTTGTCTTGTTTTACTGCCTTAACTGTTGTTTCACGAGGACTCCTCAGACTGGTACCCAGGCCAGAGACAGGGCCAAAGTTACTGGGCTTGTTGCTCCAACTGTAGAAGATTCATGGTCTCCCTTACTGGGAAATACACATCCAACAAACTCTGACCTATCTATCCCTGTCAAATATCAAGACTTGATGGATATTTGACAAGAAAGGATCAGACCAACTTCCTCCACATCATCCATATTATTACCCTGTATGATTTGCTAGGGGCACAGATTCCTTTTGGGTGCATGTATTCACTTTCTAGACTGGAGCTCAAGGTTCCCAAACAGTACATTGCAGAGAACCTCCATGAGGGGTTCATCAGGCCCTCTACATAGCCAGCCAGGTCCGCAATATTCTTTATACTTAAGAAGGATGGCTCTCTCTGCCCTTGCGTTAATGACAGGAGCTCAAAAAGGGTAATGGTTCATAACTGTTACCCACTGCCTCTAGTGAACAAACTATTTGAGAGATTTAGGACAAGATTTTTTTCAAAATTAGATCTATAAGGGGTCTGCAATTTAGTACATGTATGCAAGGGGAACAAGTGGAAGACCACGTTTCAGTCCCACTATAGACACTTCGAGTACTATGCACTTTGGACTCTGCAATGCCCTGGCTACCTTCCAGTACTTCCTCGATTTCATGTTTCAAGAGATGCTGGATCAATTTGTTATAATTACTCTCAAAAACATTTTTAATTTTTTAATGATGATCCAACCCAGTATTCAGAACATGTGCGTCAGACCTGCCTGTGTTAACTTAGAAAAAGGTGAGTCTGATCTCAATTGAATTCTTAGGTTATATAATTTCCCCCCAGGACCTAACCATGGACCCATGTAAGGTGACTGTCATCAGTGAATGGACCACTCCATGGGACATAAAGGGCGTTCAATGGTTTCTGAGCCCCCCACTGACTGCCTATATTAAGAAATATGTACTATTTAAACGGTCTCAAGAAGCCCAAACTGCTTTTGAGACACTAAAAAGGGCTTTTACCTCTGCCTATTTTAGTGCACTCTGACCCCACAAGATCTTTTAGTGTGAAAGCTGATGCCTCAAGTCGTGATACAGGAACCATGGTGTCCCAGACTTCAGATACCCTAACAAGTTGCAGCCTTGTGCATTTTATTCCCAGGCCGTGACTCCCCCTGAAAGGAATTATGACAATTGGGCCTCTTCATCCTGGAAAAGCGTAGGCTCAGGGCTGATCTGGTGGCCACCTATAAGTTTATCAGGGATGCTTACTGGGATCTGGGGGAATGTTTGTTCACCAGAGTGCCCCAAGGGATGACAAGGTTGAATGGTCACAAACTCCTCCAGGACCGTTTCAGGCTGAACATAAGGAAGAACTTCTTTACTGTCCGAGCCCCCAAGGTTTGGAATAGACTGCCGCCGGAGGTGGTTCAAGCACCTACTCTGAACGCCTTCAAAAGACACCTTGATGTTTATTTTATCTTGCTGGTATCCTATGATCCCTGCTGACTTCCTGCCCCTGGGGCAGGGGGCTGGACTCGATCTTCCAAGGTCCCTTCCAGCCCTAATGTCTATGAAATCTATGAGATCTATGAAACGTCTTACGATCAAGGTAGCTTTTGAGGACTTCCTAGAAGGGGCTTGCCACCCCATCCAAATGATCATAGACCATAAGATCCTGAAATATCTCGGGTGATTTTTAAACTTTGATCAAGATAACTATGTCTTTGCTTCCACTAGCAGAGTTTGCATATAACAACGTGGTCCATATGTCCACAGTTCAGACCCCCTTTTTCTCCAACTATGGATTCGATGCCCAGGTCCATCCAGCACCACCTACCTTCCCACAGATTCCTGAAGTTAACTACTTTGCATCACAACTCCAGCAGATGCAGCTAGAACTAAAAAGCCTATCTTGATGCCACCAAGACAATGTTTAAAGACCAGGCTGACTGAAATTGACAATCTGGCCCCACCATTTTGGTTGGTGACAAGATCTGGCTCTCTTCAAAACATATCAAGACCCTGAGACCCTCAGTCAAGCTGGACCACCAGTATCTGAGCCCCTTTAAGGTAGTAGAAAAAATAAGCCCTGTTGCATTCCAAGCATGTCTGAGGCAAGCTCTACCATGTGATCGACTGTGAGGGCTATTGCCCTGAAGAGCAATCTGGGCTCTGAAACTCAGTAATTTCTGGAATCCTATGGTCCAAAGCAATTTCTCCCCAGACGTGGAGGAAATAATGGAATTCCAAAATAGGTAGGAAAGGCAAGAAGTGAGAAGCGAGTCCCTGGAGGCCTCAACTACATTGCCAAGACAGTTGCTGAGTACAATGGGCATTTCCAGGGGTGGAGTCAGTGAGAGTGAAGTGTTACAGCACTCCTTTCAGACCACACTTAGCATCCCTCCTCTTCCATCCCTTCCATGCTACATGTCACATCCCCTTTTATCTCTTTCTATTCCTTCCCTCTCCCACCTACTGCTGCTGCTATTCCCAGCTGACGAAGAAGTTCCAGAGCCACTTCTGTTCCATTCCAGGGAGCTGCATAGAGAGCTGGGCTCATCCCAGGACAGTGGCAGCAGCAGCAGGGGGTGAGTTCCTCCTCCCTGCCTGGTCCTCCCAGGTGTTCCCTGCCTGTCCAAGAGCAGGCACAGGTTGGAACCTCCTACTACCACTGTTGCTAGTACTGACTGAACCTGGATCCCTGTGAAGCCCAGCTGGAGCAGGACATAAGTAGCTCTGGAGCTCCCCCAGTCCCCACTACAGCTAAAGGCAGGGGCAGCAGCAGTGGCAGGTGGGGGAAGGAGGCAAATGGGAAGTATAGGAAGGGAAAGTGCCACTAATCACAGAGGGGAGGGTCTGCTGAGAGCAGGGGGGAATGGAGATTCTTACCTGATTTGGGGACTTCAAGAAGTCTGCAGCTGCTGCTTCTGCAGCATTGTCTGCCCATCCTGCCGGTGGGGGAGGGATTGGCGTGCAGTCACCCTTCCAGCACTGATCGCCCCTTCCACAACCCCCCTCCAGAAAATCCTTGACCCACCCATTAGGTATTACTGATTATTACTTCTCTGACGACACAGTCGACACAAAGAAACTTGTCTGCCTATGGCATTTCTTATGAACTCCTAATTTTTTCCTTGCCTTTCTGCCCTCCTACATAGACAATTAGAAATCTTTTAAGGAGGCAATGAATACCAGGAACTGTAGCTTTATTTGGTAATCAAGTAAAGATGCCAGCTTGAATGAGCTCTGCTCTGTGTTCCTCATCAGATTGAGGCAGTCACTCTGAAGTCAGGCAGCAGGCAGGGTAGAGGTCCACCTTATAGCCTCTAGGAATTGTAGATGCATAAAATTTCATGAGCAACAGCTTACTTCATCAGATATCACCCACTTGCAATAGTGGCTGTTTTTCAGGCCTAATGGACTTATGATAATGACAGATACCTGAGGGTTCAGCACTCAGTGTAGAAGCAATCAGTGAGGAACATTATGAGCAAAATCCTAATGCTGGCCAAAACGAAGCCAGAACCATGCCAGTGAGAACAAAGTGCACTCTCTTTAGAGGAAGTCTGTTCTACCCCAGGAAACTGCCTACAGACAGGTCTCATCTATTTGCCAAGCTCCAAGTGAACTTCTCTTGTTTTTTACGTTCATTCTGAAAACAAACAAAATTTGACATGCCCATCACCAAAAAAAAACAACATAAGCCCTTACTTAATGGGCATAGCTCCCTCCCAGAAGGAACAATGTATAAAACCAGAGTGTTTGGATTTCATCAGGGAGTACAGCTATTATAAAACAAAACAAGAAAAACAGTGAGGAAATACCTGAACAAAAGCCCATGGAAAAAAACCCTAAATTATCTTATTAATGCTAAAACTACTATGGGCTCAAAGATAAGAGTTATTTGCAGAGTTAGCCAAGTGCAAGAGATAAGAACTCTGCTTACAGTTCTCCCAGCCACAGGTGGTAAGAAAGAACCGAAAGGCGCACGTACTGGCCTCGTTCCATGCTTCTTGCCCTTGAGGGAAAGCATGTGAGGACATTCAGGATGTAGATGCTGCCCGACATTCACTGCAGGCCCAAAGATTTTGATCCCGAGTCCGTGTACTGAAGTAGAACATAGATGGACAATTGCTCATGGAAGAATGCTATTTCCTCTCCTGCAAAAAAAAGCCTTTGCTCCCACTTTTGACAACATTCCAGTTCTAGATAGAAACACTTGCAATTCCCTCTGCACATCCGAACAGTAAAAACTTGTCCTGCCTAGCAGTTATTGCTAGGCAAGACATCATCTTCCAGCACCAAAAGATAAGTCAATTATGAAAACTTTAATACAATGCCCTTAGGTTTATCATCTATGAAGTCATGAAAAAAATCCATGAAAAAACCAAACTTACTGAAAATAAAATGCTGGCTCCCCAGAGGGAGATAGCAGTCCTCATGGCTGCTGCGGCCTGGCTGCACAGCCTGCCGGGGGCAAATGGGGAGGGAGGCTGCCAGCACAAAGGAGAGCCCAAGATTGCTGCTGCCGCTACCCCTCACCGCTGATTGGCTGAGAGGGCTGCCTGTTGCAAAGCCCTGCCCCCTCCACCAATCAGCAGCAAGGGGTGAGGCCACAAGATGGACAGCCTTCTCAGCCAACCAATAGTGAGGAGGCAGGGCCATATGAAGGACACCCCTCCCAACCAATCATTGGGGCCCCTTGACCCAGAGGGGGGCACCGCAATAAGCCTGCAAAAATGATGACCAGCCCCATGTTGTGCCTACAAAATCAGCTACCTGCCTCCTTGCTTTGGGTAGACCCATACCAATAAGCCTCCCAATGCCCTCTAAAAAAACCTGAAACTAAGGTCCTTTGCCTGAAAACAGAATTTAGAGGCCTCCAAGAGGTGGCCAATGTCCATCCACTGGAAATCTCTGTTTTCACCCAGTACCACCTACTTACAAATCTGCTGAGATGCACAGAATGAAAAATTTCTTACCAGATACTTTTCCTTGTGTGATATACAGGCTATTCCTCTGCTTTTACGAGTGCCTAGAACAGTTCAGAGCAGCATGACCATGATGGGCCACAACCACTTATCTAGCTTGCTGCCAAGCAATTCATTCCAAAAATTCCTAGATGTTATCTGTACACATATTCCATAATCTGCCTACCTTCCTCTCTGCTTCAGGTGTCCTATGCCCTGTAGTGGAGAAGGAAATAGAGATTGCCCTTTCAGTGCAGGGCAAGAGGCCCATCAAGGTGCACACAGATTCTACTAGTTAAAATACTCCTATCTTCAGCATAAAAAGATGCCCAAGAGCACTCAAGTGGCATGTCTATACAGACAATATGTCACATGTTTCTGTCCCAGTTATGGTGACTCCTGGAGCATAAAAACATAAAAATTGAAGTATAGCTTTGCCAAAAGCACTATCTTACCTAACAGATTCAGTGACTGAACATGAGAGCTTTGTATGTGAATAGATCCTGCTTAAAACATCATAAGAGGAAACATTCATCACAGATACTGTGGAGGCTGCGTAGGCTCCAGTGGTATGAACCGAAGAAATGTAAGAGGATCTAGCCACCATAGCAGACTCTTACATATTCAGATATCCATCTTGATAGTCCAGTCAAGATTACGTTATTTTATCCTTTCTGCAACAGCCACAAAGAATCTTAGGATGTCCCTAAATGGGTTTAATTTTACTTTTTTTTCTTTTTTTTTTCTTTTTTTTTTTTTTTTTACATTAAAGCCCTTTTGACATCTCAAGTATTGTCTGTCTTCCTCATTTTTAAGTAAATGGATCTGCTGATGTACAAGATTTGTGGATATTTTAAGGAGAAATTTTGAGTATACTCTGAGAGATAAATATTCTAGACAAAAATGCCTGTGGTTGGTTTGACATAACACACACCTTATTTTTTGCAACAAAAATGCTTTTTTTCAGGTATGCTGCCATAGACTCAAAAAGTGGGGCAAGTAAAACCAAAGTTAAGGCCTGAAAGAGAGTGTGGTTCTTTGACTAGTGAAAAACTTCAAATCAGAGCATTTAGAAATGACATAACAGCAAGAAAAAACAAACAAACCACATGTCCCTCCATGGGAGAATAATGTGCTGAGATGGCAAGCAGATGAATCCTGACCAAGTTAATTGAGAAATATTGTTCAGAAAAAGTGAGCATTGTAGAATAATGCCAAGCCGAATGTCCTGTGCAATTCTAGAACTCTGCTGACACCAAGAGGAGAAAAGCTGGTTTATCTGGCCAAGTAAGTTTGTCTTATGGACTCTATTGCTTTTAGTGCTATATTTTGTGCATTAAGGGCATGTCTGCATGTCACTGTGCTTTAGTGCTTCCTTTTGGAAGCACTAAAGCACAGCACACAGTCAGATTTCACCGCAGCAGTGCACTATACCAGGAGACTGCACCACTATGGTGACATAGCTGGTGACCACATGTAGACCCGCATGATCACTACATCGCCATAGGGTGACATGTAGATGTGCCCTAAAAGAACATTTCTTTAGGTTTGACATCTGTTCAAAGCAAGGTATTCTGATGACAGATATGGCAGTTGCATAGCTTCCCTGACTTTTAACATGAGGAAGATCTTATGCCTCCTTGGCTGTTCATGTTAAGTATAACACCATAATTTGGATTGATTAATCTTGAACATGCAGTAGAATGTCTTCTAAATTTAGCTTCAGTTCTTATATAGTAGATAGGTTTTTATATAGTGGATGCACACAAGAAAGAATATAATATCTGCATCTAGGCGATTGGCTGGACTAGGCTGTAACTCCCATGGCAATCAAAAGTCTTCTGTGCATATTTGTTTCCTATTAGAAGTGAAGCATCTGCTACTATTTTCTTGAACAGAAGAGGAGGCTTGAAGAGCGTTACTATACATATATCTGGGTTCCCTTCACCAGAGACCACGAAGTCATATGAAGAGGCACATCCAATTGATACCTCATGGGAACATAAATGGATTTTCACCAGCTCTACATTGAAAGTGTAGTCTAACCAGCTG
Source organism: Alligator sinensis (assembly GCF_000455745.1). Taxonomy (NCBI): domain Eukaryota; kingdom Metazoa; phylum Chordata; order Crocodylia; family Alligatoridae; genus Alligator; species Alligator sinensis. Next base: position 1,483,192 of record NW_005842185.1, on the reverse strand, counting down.
CATTATGAATGCTCAGAAAACCATGTATCCAAGAAAATGGAGGTGTTTTTGCTGCAGTGTTTGTTAGTCTCTTGGGGATATTAAAATAATATTCTCAAACCTGCCCTGAGATGTATACTATGACTGATGGATTCTAGAATCACTTCTGTGAACTCCTCTCTTTGAGCTTAGATTTTTCTACATTTTAAGTAAAAAAAACCCATAAATTACAGTGGTAACAAGCCACTACCCATCCTTGTTGAGAAGCTTTTCCTCAGGCTAGCTTAGGGTTAGCAAGCCAGTCGATTGACCAGTCAAATATTGTCAACTAATCAGTCAAATAACTGCATATTTTTGGCCAAATTTTATGGGGAGTGAATTTTTTTTTTTCAGTTTTCTAAGAGGTTATTTTCTTAAGTCTAGCATTGGAGGAGATGCTCTTTTCTTTTTCAGAAAGAGGAAAAGATCCTTTCCCTCAGCATTGAGCTGAACTCAACTACAAGAGGCAGAAGGAAGAGGATTTCATCATGCAACAGTCTCTTATGGGATGTGTCTCCAGAAAGAATAAAGAAGGGGTGGGTGGTATAGGCATAGTATGAAACAACAGAATAACCCATTGAATCTAAGTGATTGAAGCCCACATATGCCTGGACAAACAAATCATTAGAAAAAAAAGGGGAGAGAGGAAAGAGGATAGAACTTTCTAAATCCTTGGAGTAGTTTTATAGTCTTAACTAACCCATCAAAATGAGCTTTTGGTGACTAACGCATGCTGCCAAGGTAGCTGCCTTTTTGTGGGTGCTTCTGAAAACCTAGTGAAAAAAGAAAATTGATAGTATTTCTCTGTCAGAGGATAAATTCTGTTTTCTCATGTGCTTAGTGTTTGGGGATAGACTATATTACCAGAGGGATCTAACCACGGCTTAAAAATCCTTCAAGGGGGGGAACTGAATTGATCTGGCTCTTTGACAACAGTGTACTGAAATTCCTGTGGGAAGCTGGATCCCTGGAATTACCAGTATATTACCAATGCTATAGCCATGGGTCCTAAAGTGATACTAGCTGCATCAAATGTAGATGACAGAGTAGTCATGGCCACACTTTTCTGCTCTATAAGGAGGCACAGTTCCCAAAAATCACACTGGACAACCCAAGTGTGGTAGCAAATTTGCCTAAATGAGAATAGTTTGTGAACGGGTAAATGCAAATATTGTGGCACTTACTTCAGTTCAATTTTTCATTTCCAGCTGCAATTATGAGAAACCCAAGTACAGGATGAGAATATTCAGCCTTCAGGGAAGGGCCTTTTTATTCACCCTCAGATTTTTGTCCTTTGGCTTATCCCTCAGTACCTCATCTGCCTGAATCTGTGTAGAATCTGAACTTGCCATTTTCCTTTGCACAGATTTCTGGTATTTTCTCCAGGAGATATGGCAACCCTGGTCAGATTTGCCGGGGGGGGGGGAAGCATTTGCTATTTTTAATCCTTAGGGTGCTCAAAGAGCCTGAATCCAAGAGCTCTTTCACCTCAAAAGACCAGATGAAGTCCAAGGATTTTCTGTTCCCCTCCTCTTTTCTCTTTATTGTTCTTAAAGGGTTTGGCCCCTTTTTCCTCCTCTGCTGCAGTATTTAAAAAGCAAGAGCAAGTTCTCTCGCAGTCCTTTTTATTGAGGGTCTTCAGCTATGCCCTCTACCTCTACACGTCTCCTCTGTCTCTTCCTCCTCTTTTATGATATCTTCATTCAGGGGATATCCCAACTCATATTGAGAAGGGAAGCTATGTAGGCTCTATCGTGCACAGACCTATACTGCAAGCTGTAAACTTCAAGCTGTTGCAGTTGTTTGGGGGTAGGAGGGGCAGGAGGTGAAGAGGGTTAATCGATAAAAGTTGAATATAAAGACTGAATTAGTCCAAACATATGTACTGACACTGCCCAGGGATTATATCGCCTCTAAGAGACATGTATGGGACTGGAAATCAATGGACCAAAATTGGCATGTTGGATATTATATCAATTATTCAATTCCCCCCACTACCCCCCCCCAAAAAAAGTTATTACTACCTTTACTATGTAAAATACCACTAGTAGTGTTTCTTTATAAAAATCTCTCTACTGGTAAAGGGGAAGTAAACAAATAGATATTACATTTAAAAACTTAAAATGTACAGTATTTGAAGAAGTTATAATGGCTTCTTTCTCTGTATCAATGGTGATAAATTTCCCATGAAACAAAGCAGGCAGAAGTCTCTATTCAAAATGGTTAAATCTGGTTTATTTCATGCTGAACAATGCCAAAGTCATATTAACATCTTTGACTGTCCAGGCCTCGTAATTTCATCTAACTGGTTTCAAAGAGTCTAGGAAGCTGAGGACCCACACCAGTGTTTGCAACGGGGGACTTGGGATCCCTAAAAGGGTTTTCTTGGTCCATGTCTGTTGCGGAGCTTACCTCTTGAGCGGGCTGGTGTTCTCCACAGCTTTAGTTTTTTGTCTGGAAGTGTTTTGAAGTGTCCAGACAGACTTTTCTGAATAGGGGTGGAAACTCTTTGGATGAGGGAATTGTTCCGACTTGTTGGTTCAGCTCTGGGCTTCACAATGAGATGCTTCATATGATCCAACAGTCACATGGCTACGAGCAGGCAAGCATAATTCAGGCAAGTCTTTAAATGCTGCCTTAAACAGGAGCATAGGACTGGAAGAGGACTCCTGGACCAACAAATGTAGTCCCCACCACAGAACAAAGCTTTTATTTAGATTGGTTGTTACCAAATAGCATTATCTGAGGAAGAGCAAAGGAATCTGGCAAGGGGAAGCCAAGCTACAGATCCAGATAGCAAAGCCCATTACACTTCCAACTATCCATTGCAGAAAACAGAGAGAGAAACACTAAGTTGCTTTACAGAACAGTTAGTGTCTCACTACTGATCCACATGTTCAAGCCTTAGTCTGGACTTGCACCAAAGGCTTCCCGATATAAATGTGAACCTGGTCATTTAGGCTGGGGAATCAAATGCGGCCAGAAATGATGGTTATCACATCACCTCCTTGTGTGCTGTAGGCTACAAAACTGGAGTGCCTTAACCATGCCACCCCAAATGGGTCATCTGATTTTGGACAGACCTGTTAGCAAATAATTAGCAATGGAAGTGGTTAGGAAGCAGAACTATTACTGCCAGCTGCTGCTATGGAGACTAAAGTTCTGGCAGAAATCTGGCAAAGAGGGCATGGCCAGCATAGACAACACTGCCAAACAGTTAAACTAGTTTAGAGTAACTGTGATGCCTAGTGATATATGTGCACAGATTCCACTCCAGGGGCTCACGCACCTTATGGACCTGAAAACAGGTTCTTTTTGAACAGCAGTGTCTACTGAAGATGCACTTGCACTCTAATCATCTCTGTGGCTGAGCACATGAACGATGGGGCAGCTTCAACCACCTCACTTGCTTCACAAAATGAAGCATCTCAATTGTTAGAATTCTGAATCTACAGAAAGAGTTGTAAAATTTGTGGAGGACATTTCTCAAAGAATCAGTTACTGTTATGCAGGTCATATCTCTTCAAGCGGTGGTCACCTAAAATGGAACCTGTGTGAACAACCAACCAACATCCTGCCCTTGGAGGTGAAGAAAGACTTACTACAACATGAACAAAAAGAACAGCTGTATCAAAGCAGGCACTTGATGTAGAGGCCTGCTCCAAGCCATATAAAGCAATGAACGTAGGGACTGAATTCCATTTCAACACTTTGTAAATTTGAAAGGAACATTATTTGAAGGGGTAGTGAAAGTTACCATGACTCAAATAAGTCTGATATTCCAAGGTGGTTCAGCTTTTACTAGCATGCAATGAGTTCTACACAGTCCAAAATCCAGATGGATGGTCTCTGCAAGGACAATTGGTTGTCCTCTCATTTGTTCTATGAACACCACAAAACCCTTGATCCTATTCTAATCAATCTGGACTTATTCAGCTTAAAAGAACAAGCTCTTTAACCATCTCCATGATGTGAAGTTTGCTTCAGGCAGTGAAGAAAGAGGTTGAAGAAAGACTAGGAGATAAACAGATTAATATTCAAGTCTGAAACAACTCATAGGTTTGAAGGACAAGGTCTCAAAAAGACCTTGTCTCTATGGAACAGCAATGGAGTCTCTTACGGTTGACTTAATTAGGAAAATGGGAAATCTAGTCATGATAAAAGGCCATATTTATTGAAGTGGTAGAAGGGGCAGATGACCATGGGCTCAGAGGTGGGTTTCATTCACACTACAAGCACTACACTGAGATTGCAAAAGGGAGTTCTGACTTACAGAATGGGGCCTTACTACAATAAGATGGGAAAATATTGTATGGTCCTGTATGGGAAGATGGTGTGTTGAGGTGGCGGCAAGATGAACTTAAAAGTGGTTCTGATTGTTTCAGCAAGAGCATATAGTCCAAAATATTTAAAATAAATATTTTAACAAGCAGAAAATGATGTGAGGGACCATTCATGGGTTTGAGAGCAGTCTCTGCTGAGAAGACCAACCAGAGTTTTTGGAAGCTGATGGTGATGGAAACCTAGTATAGCAGGACTGTATGAGTATTGTTTCTTGGTAAAGATTTAAATAACCTCCATAAAAAAACCCAAAAAAACCCAAAACAAAGCCAGTATTATGCTTTGCATGGTTTGGTTTCTCTCATGATTCCATGCGACATACCCAGAATTTTGAAGTAGCTGAGTACCTTGCTGCAATAGGTTTTCCAGAGTGGAGATCTCCTTTTTAAACAATGACTTATCCAAAAGTACAGTACTAATTGATTTCATTTCTCTACTTTAATGATGTATCATTTTATATTTGCAAGGAAAAGACATACTAAGTGACTAGTTTTGCCAAGAATATCTTCTTTGCAACAATTTATTTAGGTTAGTTTAGGAACAGTCATTAAAACTGAGATGTATTTAAAAAAAAAAAACACTGAACCCTTCATGTCTGAAGTTCTGTAATTTTATACTAACAACATTGTTACAAGATGAGAAGGAAGTCTTTTGAGCTTTTGCTACATGAAAACATGCATTTTCCTTTTCCCACTCCTACATCTGTAAACCTCATTAAGATTAACCAAGTGCATGTGGGTCCTATGATAGACAAAGAATGGTGAGAGAGAAAGGCAAAGCACTAACCATAATTATCAATCATATCTATAACATGAATGTGTAGACATCACGACAGAAAGGCAAGAAACCACAACTTTCAGTAGTAAAAACTGACAATTTTGGTAAGTCCAGACTAAATAGAACAATACTACAAAGGAATGTGTATTGGAAAATTGCATACATGTAGATCCTGTTTCTTAATTTTCCTAAACCAGGTTCTACCACACTCCGTAGTTTTAAATACATTTTGGAATCTTAAGTTCTGACATGTACTACATAAAATTGTTTGAGGATTTTTGAATTTTTATACTAAAATGCTAAATTATCACCAGGGAATTTCTTATTCTATGGTCTGCATCTGATTAATTCAAAACTGCAGTGACATCAAGTAGCCAAGAGCAAAAAAAATTCAAGATTTTTCTAATACTAAATTGGACAGTTGGAAGAGTAATAACTAGGTCTTTTAGACAAGAAAACTTTTGGAAGTTTTACTTGTTTCTTCAATTCAGGCTTACAAATATGATTCTGAATCTAAAATGATTAATGAAAGAAAATAATCTCTTCCTTTTCCTGTTCTGGAATACTTTTCTATTTAGCAAAGTTACCTTGAAGCACTGAAGTCACAAACTTCAAGGAGTTTTTGGAAAAAGTGTTAAATCTCCTCTCCAATTCATAAATGTGAGAGGACAGATAGTCTTCATTTGAGGCCTGCAGAAATTGTTTATTTGGAAAATATAATGTTGATATCATCTGGCATGTGGGAACAAAGGAGAGATCCCAACACTATTAATCAGTTCCAGTCAGTCCTTGCTGATTACAGGGTTGGCATAGGCACCAGGGGTAACTGTGTGTCAGGTGATTTGGGAAAAGGCCTTTGCATGATTTGAGGTAAAACTACTGTTTCACAGAAAAATTTTTAACATACTTTCCAGTGCTGTAATGATGCTGCCAGTGGTGACTAAGAATGACATGTGTTTAAAAGTCTGGACAGGAGTGGGAGAAACTTTTGGTGGGGATAAGATGGTTGAAGTGATTATGAACTCTCAAGGCAGGGTTGCCAACAATCCATACATTTGCAGACGGTCAGTAACAATTCAGGCTAAAAACACCTGTCCAGAAAGAAGTTTAAGCTCTCCATATAATAGCACTGGCTGCTTTGTGAATCTCGGGCTCAGAAAGCAGTCAGATAGCTGTAACTTCCTTGAAGGACAAAGCACAGCCGTGCCACCTGGTGTTGTAGCAGGAGCACAGCACCCTGTGAGGCAAGAAGCCTCCTAGTGCTTTGTACCAGCATTTCCCAACCTTTTCCAGCCCAAGGGACATTTACGTTAATAAAAATTTTCTGTGGCACACCTGTCAAGGCACTCCCCATCATCATACCTATTACAGCTCATTGCCATGGCAAAATTCTGCAGCACACCTGTTCATTTTCGACAGCGCACTTTTGTGCCACGGCGCACTGGTTGGGAAACACTGCTTTGTACAACACTCCCACTTTAGCCACGTGCTGCTGCTGCTTTCTGTCCTGTAACACAGCTGAGTAGCTGGCTGGCTTCTTTGGGTATCCATGCTAGGACAGGAGGAGCAGGGCTTGTGGGGTTGAGGCCAAGGGGTGGACTGAACAGGGCAGCATGTTGTAGGGCGTGATCAGGGGGCATCAGGGTATGGGGATGAGTGGAGGAGCCCTGGAATGAGGGCAGCATGATGCAAAATCATTGCTGTAGTGAAGCAGGTTTGCCAACACAAGATGCATTTTTAATGCAAAACTTACTGACAACCAAACTTTTTTTTTGTTTGTTTGTTTTTAACTTTTCCTCTAAAACTATGCTTTTGTGTTAAACCCCTAAATTTGAACCCAGCCCTTTTAACTGGGGCCTGGCAGAGGAGTTACATATACATTTTTTATAGATCTATATAAACCTACATCAATATAAAACTACATCTATATAGATTTTAGTAAAACTGTCTATCAATAAAACAATAACAAAAGTTTTGTTGTCAATAAATTTGCAGATTGTTATTAAAAAAACCCAAAACTTTCTTGGGTTGCCAACCTGCCTCAAGGCTTACTTTAACTGAAAGAACAAAATAGACAACAGGTTTTTTGTTTTTTTTTTTTAAAGTTAACTTATATTGAAAATAGCTTTGTATAAACAACTGTAATACTACAGAGTAGTATCTTACTACAAAACAGTTCAATCTTAACTGTTCTTTAAACTGTTAAACTTTATTATAAATTAAAACTTCTTTACAAAAAAATTGCACATAATAATTGACCACTCTTGGGTTCTGATGCACTGGCATTTGCAATAGTTTCTTTAATCTTCAAGTTAAATAGTCTCTGCCGTGAGTCCAGAATGCAGAAAGGGCAGTAAACAACCCTCTTAGAGCCTTCAAGTGCAAGAAGCATACTTGTGGCCATGGCAGTTACGCTTTCCTTAAGAGCGGCTGCTTTTGTTTTAAATCCTGTAATGGAAAAAATCTCAAAAAGGTTTTAAAAAGGAAAAAACAAAATGGACTTGCTTTTTACTGTAAACACAGCCCAGTAATTTATCCCAAACAGATCTCTCAGGCATCAGTGAGAGTGTCAAGTGAATCAGGAAGAACACAACATAACAAAAAGGGAAACTAAAAGGAAAACTTAAAAAAAAAATAAAAGAAGTCTGTCATTTTGATTAACTATACTTACGTACATGATGTTATGAGAATCTGGCAGGGCCCAGAGCAGGCCAAACAGGGAGTTCATTTATCCAGACAGAGGAGGATCTTGTTAATTGTTTCCAGGTTCAAGGAAAGAAGATTGGAGACTTGATATGCTCAGCAATACTCATCTGCCTTACACAGACATTAGGCATGGATCAGCCTGAAGAATCATTCAAATGATTTTGGCATTTAATAGGACTTAAGGACTGGCTGCACCCAGTGTTCAGTGATTCTTGCTTTCTGTTCTGTAAGTGTTTAAATTTAAAAGCTCATCTAGGCTGACTCCAACCTCTTGGCACTTGGAAACTAGTTTTCTCAGGTTATCAGTTTTACCTCCTCCTGAGGCTTCAAACAAGAGTTGCTGCAAGAGATGGGGAAGCAGATATAAGATTTAGCCAGAGCTTGAGCATCACCACATCTATGGATATGGGATATGCAGAAAATATATAAAACCTCAAACTGAACCATAAGTAGAAAACATTACATCTTTCCACAGTGTTGCACACAGAGGTAACTTCTGAAGGGCTCTCTGATATAGATGATGGACCTGTAAAATGAAAATACACGTCAATTCAGAGCTACCCTCCCCAGTGTTTCAGAACAAACACACACACACATACAGTTTCACACACATACACCTGCTGCAGTAAAAGATAAAATACAAAATCCCCGCCTCCCACCCCACTCATTTAAACAAGTGCCCCAGAGTTAGGAAATCCCAGACAAACTTTCTTTTGCCTTAATTCTGATCCTTCGGTGCAAGTGTTAGTATGATTAATATCAGAATCCTATACTACTTTGGCCATGAGACTCCTGCCTCATTCACTGCAGGTAAGGACAATGGCAAAGGAATGAAG
>NW_005842185.1:1464993-1474483 GCF_000455745.1 Alligator sinensis | reverse complement strand
CAGGAATCTTTTTCTCATTATTTAATGCCCCTTCCACGCTCCCCCACCCCATGCACTCCAAACCATATACTAAATATGAAACTGCTGAATAGGCTTTTATAGAATTTACTGTTATAGTATTTCTGCTTTACAAACATTAATACATACGTCTTCAAAGGTCTTTTCCTGAGATATAGTAAAATTATTCTTATTTATGGGAAATAGAGGATCAGGGATGTCCAGAAAAAAAATTGCTTCAATCGCTACAATGCTTCCCAAGCTTTTCCTTACACCCCTCCCCCTGCAGCCTCCTTCCCCCTGAGCAACACCCAATCCCTGGCTGCCACCCATGGGAGGCAGTGGCTGCTGTGGCTGTAGCCACCCTCGTGTCCTCTCCCTCACGGGCAGCATGGCCAGAGCGGAGCCTGTGGGGTACGGGGGAGTGGAGGGATGTGGGCTCCCCGCTGCGGGCTTGGGGCTGCCCCTGCCCCAGGACATAGGTCCAACTGTGGCTTTTCTCCCCGCTGCTTTTTGGTGCTGAGCAGCCCTAATATGCCAGGGCCCTGCCCTTGCACATGCTATTGCCCTTAACTTCCAACCCACAGCCATCCCTGCCCTGGCAGTGTCACCCACCCCTCCGCAGGTAGGGATGTAAATAGTGTTTAAAATACTATGCATTTAACCTCTTCCAATTATATCAGTTAGACATTTAACCTATAAGCAATACATAGCTTAATGACCTCTGGCAGGAATGGCCCCGGCCCCTTACCTGTTCATTATGCTCCCAGCATTGCATGGGTCCCAGGCTGCTGGCAGGGAACAAGCTGTGGGCAGGGGGAGGCAGGCCCAGCTGAGCTGCTAGGCAGCCGTGCCAAGTGCCAAGCCACAGCTGCTCCTTGCCACCATGGGCAGGGTCGTTGGGGCCCTCTCCTGTGACTGAATCCCAATTCCACCACCACAGGGGGTGGGGGAAAGTGCCAGGCTCCCCAAAGGGGTCAGGCAGGGACTTCCTCCCACAGCATTGAGACTCCCAGCCGTGCCATAGGTTTGCCCAGCCCCCCTGCAGTGGCAGGGCCCGGGCAGGGCGATGGGCTCCCTGCACCTCCTGCCATGCTTGTGCTCCTGCAGTCCAGACCTGGAAGGCTCCTCCGCACTGCCAGGCTGGGCCAGGCCCTCCCCAGCTTACTTCAGGGAAGGGAGGGTGTGGTCCTAGCAGGCAGCCTGCACAAAAGTGTGCTGCATCTTCCCCCTCCTGCCCATGGCTCTGGGCAGGATCCCTGGTGCGCCACTACCTTGAGGAATGCCTTGGGACTGCACTAAATGTGTGAGGGGCTACCAACGACCCCCGAGACACGTCACCGCCTGCTCCAGCTGCTGTGACATCTCCTCAGGTTCAGCCAGTCACACATTCAGCCCTGCCTCAGGGCTGGGCCAGGCCTTGAATGGCCCGAACACCACAGGCGGGAGGAGGAAGGGTACAGTGCACCTGATGGATGCCACCCCACTGGGACCAGACCCCTCCTTTCTCCAGGGTGAGCTGGGGAGGGTCCGGCCTGACCTAGCAGTGCAAAGGAGCCTGCCAGGTCTGGGCTGCAGCAGCAAAAGCATGGCAAGAGGCACAGGAAACCCATCATCCTGCCCAAGCCCTGACACTGCAGAGGGGGGGAGCAAGCAGACCCTTCGCATAGCTGGGGGTGCTTTGGGCGCTCTGGCAGGAAGGACCCCCTTGGCCCTATGCGGGGCCCTGGACCTCCTCCCCATGAAGGAGGGGTTGGGATCTGAGCACAAGAGAGGTCCACAGACCTAGCCCATGGGGGCAAGAGGAAGCCACAGCTGGGCAGCACCCCCTAGTAGTTTGGCCATGCCTATCCACCATCCCCTGCCCACAGCTCACTCCCTACCAGTCGTTTCCAACTTCAAAGGGGGAAATCCGGATTTTTCTCCTTTAAAGGGGAAAATACTTGATTTTCCACACAAAGCAGAAAACCTGGATCCCTGCCGATTACTTGCCTTTTATAACCATTTTACGTTAAAAAAATAACGTCACCTGGGAGGCAAATGGGTACTGTTTTCATTTTTACAGGTAGGGACACTTTATTCTTTAAACAGAAGGAAAAGAAATCCAAGTCAGATGCACTGAATCAGAACACAGAACTTACCAATTCAAAGCCATATAACAAAATCTTTCAAGCTGCCCTGTTCTACTGTTATGCTGCTGAGCATCCACAGCTTTCACTGATTTCAGTAGCTGCTGTAAGTGCTCAGCCTTTCTAAAAGCAAGGTCTCAGAGATCTCAAACTGGTCACCCAAAAATTAAACGTTAATAGCTACTTTGCTTTGTATGATGCAAATCCCTCAGAAAGACTCTAGTAGATATCAGGATACAACAGCTCTCCCAGTGGTATACAGTTGGCTTATCCTTGCCTACCATCTTAATCCCAGCCCAAGAATACTCTCCCTCTTCTCTGCAGTTCTATTATCATTTATTACATGCCTTCCAATTTCTGCTGTGAAAGAGGCTGGGGAATTTATGGATTAAGAGCTTTACTTCACTAGGCAACCCAGCTTCAACCCCTCAGCATGGCCCATCTAGTAGGGCTGTGCATAACGGCTGTCTCTCATTTCAATTTCAAGATTCGGCTCCTTCTGAGGAGAGTGATTCGTTTTGGTGTTTCAGATCAGTACTCCATTTCAATTCAGCCAAATCGGTTTTGGAGTTTCAACACTGTTTTAGAGATTTGGATCAGCCAGGGAGAGGCAGGCACAACTGGGTGGCTGCAGGTTCTCCTGCAGCTCCTCCGGCTGTGCCTGCCTCTGCCCAGGTGAGGGGGAGCCAAGGGAGAAGCCCCCATGGCTGCCCTGCCCATCCCCATCCCGATCCCCTGCACAGCTGGCCCTAGCCTAGTCCAGGCATTTAAAAAAGAAGAAAAAAAAGCCCTGTACTCACTGGTTCTGGCAGCTGCGACTGGGGCCTCTAGGCGACCGTGGCAGAGCACCCCCACGCAGTGGGGATTGCCCCCACCCCACCTAGCACCCATGTGGCAGCTGCCCCCCACACACCTACACGGCAGGGCGCCATGCGCTGTCTGGGAGCTGGGGCAGACCAGGCAGTCATCCAGAGCCCAGCACCGCTCAGCCCTAGTGGGTCCAGCTCCCAGACAGTGCACAGCACCCTGGGGCAGCTGCCATGTGAGTGCCAGGCAGGGTGGAGGCAATCCCCACTGCCCCCCACAGCACAGGGGGGCTTTGCCATGAGCACTCAAAGGCCCTGATCACCACTGCCAGAGCTGATGAGTGCATGGCTTTTTTTTTTTTTTTTTTTTTTTTTTTTAAATGCCAGGAGGCTGAGCTGGGCGGTGGATGGGGCCGGCCTGGGCAGCCATGGGGGCTTCTCTCGCGACTCCCCGGCTGTGCTTGGCACAAGCTGCGAGTTGCTGGCACGGCCCCCGCCCGGCGGTGGCAGCCTGCCGTCACCCCTCATGCAGGTCCAGGGGCCCACACCCCACAGGAGGGCTGCGGGGCTGTGTCGCCCCCCCGGACCTGCGCATGGGATGACAGCAGGCTGCTGTTCCTCCCCCAGAGCACTGGGATTGGAAGGGACCTCAGGGACAGATTGCAGATATTGTCATCTGTAGCTGGCCAGTATCAGAGCAGTCCTTCCACCCCTCTTCCCCCTCCCTCTTAGTCTCTGTTTCCCTGCAAGCCTGGTTCCGAAACATCCAAAACATTTTAGATAGTTTCATTTCGGCGATGTTTCAGAGCCTTCCATTTAGAATTGGATTTGGTGTTTCAGGCGATGAAACAGGCCAAAACACCTCCAAAACAAAATGGCTGCCAAAATTTCACACAGCCATACCATCTAGTACACTAAAACAGACAAGAGTCTTGTGAAAAACAGCCTGCGATCATGTAATTAGAGATTTCAATGAAATGCATGTGATGGGGCAGATTAAAGTTACTCATAGTATCATATCATAGTGCTTAGGGTCGGAAGGGACCTAAACAGATCATCAGGTCCAACCCCCTGCCCCGGGCAGGAACTGGTGCCGGGGTCATATTACCCCAGCCAAATATCTGTCCAGCCTCCTCTTGAATACCCACAAGGTAGGAGAGAGCACCACCTCACCTGGGAGCCCATTTCAGAGCCTGGCAGCCCTAGCTGTAAAGTAATGTCTCCTGATGTCCAGCCTGAACCTTCTCTCTAACAATTAGTGGACGTTATTCCTAGTAACCCTGGGTGGTGTCCAGGGAAACAAAGCCTCCCCCAATTCCCACTGGTCCCCCCGGTCAGTTTGTAAACGGCCACCAGATCCCCTCTCAGCCTTCTCTTGTGGAGGCTGAATAGGTTCAGGCCCTTTAGCCTCTCTTCATAGGGCCTGCCCTGCTGCCCCTTGACCATGTGAGTGGCCCTCCTCTGGACCCTCTCAATGCTGGTCACATCCCTCCTGAAGTGCAGTGCCCAGAATTGGACGCAGTATCTTACTACTTATATTTTTTACCCTTACAGTACTTCACTTCAGATTGAGAGAGATAAGAAGCTTTAATATTATAGTTATAACTCCAGTGTTATCCATTATAAATCTGCTAAAATTTGGCCCTGCTGCACAGATCTCTAGTTTCAGTAAGAGAAATAAAAACATTAACTAGCAGGAAAAGGAGGCTCTTTTGAGGATTAGCTAAGACATAATTAAACATTCTGTTATATGTGCAACGCATATATAACATTTATGGAAAGCATAGTCAAGGAAACATGTGTGTCAGGCTGAGATAGACTTGTTAAATGACCTGTCATTTGAGACTGAATATATGAAAATGCTTAACCTACAATATATCTTTGCTCATTAAAAGGTTCTGTAATGCATAGAAAAGGCATCAGTTAGAAGCCCAGTAAGTCCAGGACTTCGGTTGCAATATATACATCCTGTCTTCCTGGTCTCCCAACATAGTACATTTTCCCCATAAGCAATAAGCATAAGTTACTGCTGCTATCAACACCCATGTGGAGATTCCACTGGTAACTGCTGTAGTATTAAAATTTTGACCAAGCAAAGAAACATTCAGTTGGATGGATTTTGTTTGTCAAATGTGTTGACTTTTGATCATCACATTTGAACAAATCCAAGATTTCAGGGAATGTTTAAGACTGTCGCACAGAATTCTCTCACCAGAACTATTAGGAACATCTGAGAGAACTGGTTGTGGAAGGGGGGTGGGGGGAAGCCCACACACAGACTCCTGCATCTACTTAACCTACCCAGTAGCTTCAAGCAGGTGTGTAACTATTGATTACAAGAATCAAAGTTTGGCAACCATTAACATCTTCCAGCGTAACAATTCTACTTCCTTCCGTCTTGGTTCTAGCTATCTTCCCAATAGAGTTAACAATCAAGCAGAAACAAAAGCAAGGGCAGTCGCACATCAGGTTCAATCATGAGTAAACAAGAGTATTGCTGACATGTTTACAGACTCAGTTGCCAGGTACACAGTATATGTGGTATATACATTTTACTAGAACTCTGCAAACAAAATGTTTTAACAATCAGTACTGACTTACTTCTCTCTGTCCCTTTACAAAGCACTCGGCAGCAATGGCTCTGAGGAAAAGAAATATATAAAAATGATTTATTCTTGCACGATATTACATGCCATTATTGGCAGAATACGATGGTGGGATGGAACTACAAAGTCCTTGAAAGTAACAGACTAACTTCCAATGATGTTAATCTATAGTGAAAAGAAAAAGTAGCCATTTTTAAACAACCTTACATGAGCAAGACATTTCAGTGGTTTTCCCTTATGAACACACACTGAAGAAAATGATCAGTTCAGCATCACTGGATAATGAAGATTATTGCTATTGTGATATATAAAGGGGAGGGTAGAGAGGAGGAGACAGAAGTCAATTAAAAAGGCAATTGTAAATACATTTTCCATATTTATCCACACAATATTTGCTTAGTTTTTTCTACAAGAAAATTCATTTTAAAAATAAGAGCAACATTACCTTTTTTGATGCAACGAACTGTTAATGCTGAAAGACTAAATTAATGAAAGGACTTCCAAAATAAACCCAGTTTGAAAGGCACTTCAGATTACCTTTGTGATGCAAATCTTATAAACAAAAGTAATATCTATGAAAACAGATGTATGACTGTTGCATTACATTTTCCAGATGGCCAGGCATGTTGGGATATTATACGTAAACATCTTGGCTTGAAGTTTCAGAATCTGAATGTTGCTCTCTTCCCAATACTGTTGAAGCAGCCTGTAAAAAACATTTAAAGCGAGAAAGCATATTTCTAATCTTAAGGAACAGGAATAAAAAACAAACAAACAAAAAAAAAAAAAACTAAACACAGTTTAAAGATATAAATCATGTTGAAATAATCAAGACATACCAAGTGAAACCACTGTAGACATTATTTTTACATAAACTGAAAAGTTACTCAGAAGCAAACATTTAGGAAGTCAAACTGTAGGGTCAGAAATACATAAAGCATGTTTTTGATGTACTTGTGTATTATGTGATAGGGGTCAAAAATCTAATAATCTTCAGCCTGCCTGATGTGGTATGCACTTCCAGGAAGGGTTGTAAACTAAATGCTTCCAAACTAAAAATCTTGTACAGCCACATGGTTAGGAACTAACAGCAGATCTCTCTCCTTCCATTCTGTAAATACTGGCAGTACTGGGAGAGAATACAAATTCCATCTCGATGCAAATATTTCTAAACAACTGCATTTTAGCAGTAACATTAGGGGAAAAAAAAATCTTAGTTAGCAAAAAATTATTGGTTGGACAACTCAGCCATTTTACATTGTGATACTTAAAATATTTTGATATTTCAAGCCATAATGAAGAAAAAGTTAGGGCCTTAAAATTTTTCCAGTCCTTAAGTAAAAAGTGATTATTTCAATAACAGTTATTACCTACCATCACTGAATAAATGTGCATTTTTAAAATGTTTCCCAAGTATCAATCACTCCAGCTGTGGCATAAACAGCAAAATCTTATGAATGGGAATGCATAAAAAGTTCAAAATAAGTTTATCAAATAAAGGCTAAACACATTTAAAGCTAAATCTCAAAGTTGTATACTAGTGTACTCATGTTTTCTTTGTCCTGTGCTGAAACTAGGTATTGACAAAGTTCAGTCTAAAAACAATCACCATTGGCACTGGTTTTTTGATGTTTCTCTGCCTAACCCAAAGCTCAACCAGTTTGTGCTAATCATACTCCACTGTGTCATGTAACCCAGGCAGCAATAACCTGTCTACATACAGAACAAAAAAATCTATTCACCATCAGGAAGGGAGTGACAGGCCAAAATGAAAGATATAGCCAGGAAACACTTGTTCAAATTATTAATTGGTCCCTTCTTCAAACTCTTACATTCCCTGATCACTCCAACAGATAGTGTTATAGTGCTCCGTTACTAAAATTTAAAGATGTTGGTATCAAGCCCTCTTCTGGAGAAGCCCTGCTAGTATTCTGGCAGACAAACAGCCTGAATCTCCGTTAAAAAAAAAAAAAAAAATCTGATCAGGTTAGACTCTTACACAGAATTTTATATAAACACCATGTATCAAAAAAGCTATGATAAGATAAAAAAATGACGTTCCTTAAGTTATAAGCAAGATGACATGCAATTAACTTAATGCATTTTTAAAATTTTTCTCCTACCTCAGCACAAGTCCAGGATTAGTAGGCATGTTAGAGCAAAATCGTTCCAAAGTTTTGGAATGTTGAGACTTTGGGACACAGCTCAAATAGAAGAGAATTACCTGTAAAATTTGATTTGTAAAAAGAAAACAGAAAAAGAATCCATTTTAACACTGACTATATATTCTAATTGCCTGTAAATTTTTATGACACCAGGACAATGGCCGGAACAAATATTTCTAAACACGAACTGCGTTACTACCTTGTTCAACCTGTAAAAAGCATACAGCACACCAAACCTGAAGTCTATGACAGCGAAGTTTCTTTGGGACAAAGTATTTAGAAGAATTCGCTGATTTCTCCAAATCTGACACGGCACTTCCACTACGGCCTTGAACTTGCGAACTCTGGGCTACCAACTGCGCGCCTTAACGCACACATCACCCCAGCCCCAATTAAGACTACTGAAATTTGTAATACGCTAGCAAATTGCCTGTCAAGAATGATGGGAGGGCAGGAAGGCATGGAGCCCTGTGTCCACCCCCTCCTCCCCCATCTGGGGCCACTCCCCTCTTCCTCCCTCAGCTTTGGGGTCCAGACCTGCTCCTGCCCCCATGCCCCCCAACGGTGTTGGGCCTGCTTCTCCTCTCCCACCAGACAGACCACCAATCAGAGTGCGAATAAAGTGTTATGGACAGACAAACTAAGGCTTTTATACATATAAAATTGAGAAGGTGAAGCTCAAATACCTGGTGCTCAAGATGAAAGTTGTTCCAGCTAACACTTCATGGGGTTTAAGTTTTAAGCAACAAGGCAACTGGAGAGTCTAAATCACATATTTACTAAACAACTATGAAAGTAAAAATTTTAGAACTGCTTAACACTCACTACAATTAGAAAAAATTAGAGATACTCAGAAGAATTTTATCCAGATATGACATCAGTCATTGAGCAGTTTGTTTTAATGCTTGTTTATATGCTGTTCTACAACTAAACACCAAAAATCAGATATTCTGCTGCTGTCATTTGAAACGGCTCTGTTGGAAGTCAATCAACTCTGCTGGTTTACACCAGCTCAAGATTTGATCCAATAAAACTGATAGCATTTAGATATAGTTAAAACTGATCAACGTAACTGTTACTAAGTGGAAGAAAATGGCATGGAAATATTATAATTACCTAGATGGCATTAGGTAATAATACAAGGAGTACTTTGCTATGTATTTGTGCTGTCACAAAGAATTGACCCCAATAAAGTATACCATGTGTTCTGTCACAAAAGCACCGCAGACAGTTTAGTGAAATTACACCAGAAGTCACTGGTACAACTGTTTTTTGATCACTCATATAGCAATCTCCAGAGGGTCCTCCCTTACCCCACTTCTTTTACTGGGATCCCCTAAGGTCTTTACCATCTCTTCTTTTTACATTTAGCCCTTATGCACTCCTGAAAGTTTTAACTAGCATCTCCAAACAGTAAAATCCTGAAGTTTTCTTTTTAACATACATCTCCAACTAACTCTCCAGCATCACTTTTAGATGTTTTATCAACTTAAAAACTTTCTCTAAAACGAACTTTCATTCTTAATCCATTTTTGCTGATTTTAAGACTGTAACCGGTAACTCAAATATCCTTTTTAATCTCCCCACTATTCCACCTTCACATTATTGTAAACCCTTCATCTTCTTTGACCACCTATATACTCTTTCTTTCCTTCCGCACTACCAGCTGACATAGTAAGTTAAGAATGCACATCCAAGTAGTACTTTAACATAAAAATAGGCTACTGAAAAATTCTTACCTTATTATGGAACTCATAGTTGGTCCAATAATCAGCAGTGCTAAAAGG
>NW_005842185.1:1456685-1464962 GCF_000455745.1 Alligator sinensis | reverse complement strand
GTGTAGGGACTGTAACTAGACACCTGTTCACCAGATCGGTAAAAATTTTAAATTCTTGAACTTTATTGTTGGATCCAACAACTTTGCTATTGATAAAAACAAGGTAACTGCAAAGAAACAAAAACAAAATGAAAAAAAGCATAATGAAAATTCTGAGGTTCTTAATTTAAAATGGTAAGTTATGGGAGGAAACTTACTCCATCCAAATGTTCTGCACTGTTTCTGGCTGCATCACTGCTCCTAGCGCTGCTTCATAAGCATCCAATGCTTCACCAACACTTGCAAGAAGAGACTGGCATAAACTGTTTTAAAAGTTGAGGGACATGGTTAGAGGAGGGAAGGAAGGATTTACCTTAGGTTGCATATTAAGAAATTGAGAGGCACCATAAAGAGTTTCACATAGGTAGAAAAAAGATTTAAAAAGTAATGTGAGATCAATTTCAAATGTTATCATGTAGTATTAAAACACGTAGTAGTCCTTACACTGCAGATAATGAAGAATATGAAGCCTAATTATTTACAAGGTTACATTCAATTTAAATAAAAATTAAAACTCTTACCTTCTCATTTCTACTCTTGAAAATTACCTTTTTACCAATCCTTATGTAAGAATACTCTTTGACTGCTGCAGAATTGACACAGGTATCAAGAGCTTCCCTCTGGAAAGCTCCAGAACAATAAATTCCGAAGTTAAATTAAACAAAGCACTTGAGAAACAAGCATCGGACTGTGGCTAAGAAATAAATGCTAATAGTTCCAAAACACTGCTAAATTGTCAATAGCTAATATATTGACCACCTAGAAAAAAATCATGACAAAAATGGTCAAATATTTAATCTTGTTCTCTGACAAAAGATTAGGCTAATACAGGACACTTCCAAAGACAGAAGTGACCAGATGAAAAATTTCTGTCCAAGACCCAACCAACCATCCTTACTCTACAGTATAACTAAGAGCAAACAGAAGTGAACACAGGAAAGCAAGTTTAGTTGAAAAAAGTGTATGCAGGAACAAAAAAAAATGGGGAGTGGAAGGTGTCTAGAAATACAATACAGTAAGATAGCTGAAGGAATCATTATGCCCTAAGGCTGCACAGTGGATAACCAGAGGTCTTTCTTGTAATACTTAGAGAAAGTATGAACAACGGATCAAGTCACTAGCTTGCCTATCTCCTTGCTAAAGAACATGCTGTTTCCAAACACAACGTTGTTCCTTGATCCTTTCAGGCTCTGTTATTTCCACTTTTGAGATTCTATAATATAGCAATCCACTTGGCAAAAGTGAATTTTGATGCTTTTTGTCCTCTGCACCTGAAAAAAGGAAAGAGACATCTAATGACTTAAATCCATCTATCTTTTTTAAAATATATCTTCAATGACCTGTGCAAGTTCTCTTTCTAGGTAGCATAGGGTCGTGCAGGTAATTTCCCATAACTGAGGGAAAATAGCATATTTAATCCATGATTTACATTTTATAATGATGAAAATGGACCGTTACAATTATCTAGCCTGATCTTAAAATCATAGAAAATTAGGGTTGGGAAGGACCTTCGAAGGTCATGCAGTCCAAGCTCCAAGCAGGACCATGCCCAACTAGATCATCCCAGTCAAGGCTTCGTCTATCCAGGTCGTAAAAACCTCCAAGGATGGGGATTCCACAACCTCTCTGGGTAACCTCTTCCAATGCTTTACTACCCTCCAAGTGAGAAAGTTTTTCCTAACAGCTAACCTAAAATTTTCTTGTTGCAACCTGAGACCATTTCTCCTTGTTCCGTCATCTATCACCACTGAAAACAGTCTAGCTTCATCCTCTTTGGAACCACCCATCAGGTAGTTGAAGGCTGCTATTAAATCCCCCCTCAGTCTTCTTTTCTCCAAACCAAATATACCCAGTTCCCTCAGCCTCTCCTCAGAAGTCACGTACCCCAGCCTCCTAACCATTGTTGCCCTCCACTGGACTCTCCAATTTGTCTACCTCCTTTCTGTAGTGGGGTGGGAGGCCCAAAACTGGACACAGTACTCTAGATGTGGCCTCACCAGTGGCAAACAGAGGCGAAGAATCACCTCCCTCGATCTGCTGGCAACACTCCTACCAATGCATCCCAGTATGCCATCAACCTTCTTTGCAACAAGGGCACACTGTTGGCTCATAGTCAGTTTCTTGTCCACTGTAATACCCTCTTGTCAATTGTAACCCCCTTCTGTGCAAGAGATAAAACTTCTCTGAAATAACTTTTGGTTCAACAAAACTCACAAAAAAACTATACAAATATCATTTAACTCCATTACTAGCAATTCTTCAGGTAGCTTGAGAGCCAGTTCTCTAGCAATATTTGGAGAGTTAGCCTTGTCTTATTTGAAAAACCACATAGCTAATGACAGAGGCGATGAACCCAAATCCATGAGACAGGCTTCTTAAATAGCAGTGTAAAGTGGGTATTAAACTATAATGACTATGCTACAGTGTCATCTTTAGCCATCATGGTGACAACTACTACTTTCTTCTGGAAAATCTTCAAGATCCTTGCCATCAGGTGAAACAGTGAAGAAAAAAGTCCAAATGGCTGAATATGACTGAGTTCTGGTATCTATCTTATTTAGGCATGACTTGTTAAAAAAAGAGAAGTCACCTTGGCATTTTCCTTTGAAGTTTATTAAAAAAAACATTTGTGGATAGTCCCAACTTTAGGGCATGTCATTAAAGGTTCCACAAACAAAAAGAAAACTGGGACAGTAAATGCAGTGAGAACAATGCTGAAAGCAAAGGCAAAAAATGAAATGGGAAAAGCCTAGAATAAAAACATGGAGACAACTGAAAGACTGAAAAGAAAGTCTGCAAGAAACTTCATAAAGGAAAAAATAAAGGTCACTGGTCCTCAGGGACAGATCAACTCACAGGCCATTGCTCTGCCTAGAAGCAGAATTTGTGAAAGCTTTCCCAAGTGTGGGGGTTGGGGGTCTGTGATGATATCCTTCTCACAGCTCCATAAATCTGTGTCTGTTCTGCAGCAGTCAGGAAGCATCCATAAGAACTGTCAGACTGGACCTTCAAGGAACTCAAAGTAGTACACTCTTAAGTAAATAAGATGCATCAAGAAATAAGTACATAAACAATTTACTCGGAGATCCAGTATTTCTCAGAGAAATTCTCACCAGTAGATCTGCCATAGATACGGAACATGCTGGTTTAAAACATCATCTGTAAGATGTTCTTTATACAAAGGTGGCGTAAATTCAATTGGAATTGGAAAATTCAAGAGATACCTGAAAGAAAAATGATGTAAAAACTTGAACATATAATATACTTCTACACAGAAATTATCCCACTGTACGCAATATTTACTGATTTATAGTTAGAAATTCAATTAACAATCTTGAATTCAAAATAAAGTAAAAGACTGCCAACATCATTTTCTATGAATTCTATTTAAAAATAAATAAAGTATCTATCTATCTTTATTGATTTATTTACTTTTAAAGAAAAATTAACTTATTTTCAAAAAATATTTCTTCCTTTTCAATTTTTTTCTGGTTAAGCCAATACCCTAATTAATTATCCATATCCTTAAGAGCTTTGCTGGGACTGGGAGCCTTATGCAGATACCTAAATATATAAAATTCAGTAGTGTAAATATTAGGCACTAAAATTTACACTATTGAATCTATACTTAGGTCCTCAGTCCTGCAAAATCTGGCATTAAGTCATCATTTTTACCTCCTCCACTAAAGTATCAAGGAAATAAAGTCACTACAAAATATTAAAATAAGTGCAACTACAAAATGCCTTAACTTTGTTCAGTTTAAATCTGCAGGGAGAACATGAGTACAAGCAAATTAAAGGATGATCCTCAAAATATTATATAATAAACTTTAAAACATTAGGCAGTATGTAACAAATTCTTTAAAAATGATGGTATTAACTTTAATACTTTAAAATTGCCTGCCTTTGGTGGAAAAAGGTACTGCACCAAGGTCCTGCAGTTTAAGAAAATGAAGTAAATTGTGAAAGTCTCTCATCATATCAGACAAATGTCTTTAGTCAAAGAACATTCCTTACATGCCACTGTGAAAAAAAAAATTTCCTCAAAACATACCGTAATAAATCCAAGGGACTGTACTCTTGACATGAGTTCTCAAAGAATGCTGCCACAAATTCTTGCAACAGTGAAGGAATATTGTCTGATCTTTTCTGTTTTAAAAAAGTTAGGTCAAGAATTATGTGATGTCTAAGTCACAAGAGTAAGCTAAACACACAATACTTAATTACTTCCTTAATTTAGTAAAGTTCTACTTTCCATGTTATATCAAGAGGGAATATAATTTAATTAGGCCAAACAGCAGGTATGTGTTCATTTACGTTTTGACACCCTCTACTCTCCTTGCATGAGGCTGTGGTTTGAGCACAGGACTAGAATCCAGTAACTCATGAATTATGAACCAAAATCTAATACCAAGTCTTCCTATTGCTGTAGGCAACCCATTCGGCTTCCATGCTCTTGTTTTCTATTTATAGAAGGAGGATGACACCATAAGGGTGTTGCAAGTCTTAGTTATTGGCTAGAAATTTTGAAGATTAGAAGAACTACACTGCTACCAAATACTACTTACTGTACATAGCAAGACACAAACACACTCATTTTGGAAAATAGAAACCAGGTCTGCTTGCAGACATTAAAAAAAACAAAACAAAAACATGCTTTATGGGAAGCAGCAGTACATTACTTCAACCTGGCTCTGCAGCATCTGTAAAGATCAGGCGCTTCAGTGTGGCTTTTCAGCACTGTTAGCTAAAGTTGATTGAATCAGCTATTAGCTAAAAGCACCAAAAAAGCCATTCAGCACTCGATCTTTGCAGACATCGGGTAGGCTGGGTTCAAGTAACATGCTGCCTCTTCTAAGCATGTGTGGGGCTCAGCACAAGAGTGCACTGAGTTTAAAGTAAAGCACCAGGGGCTTGGGGGTTTGTCTAAAGAGGATTTTGTTTGTTTGTTTTTTACCTGTGAAATGAGGAATTTGCACATATGATAAAAAATCTGTGCATTTTGAGGTTTTTTCTCAAATGCTGTAAGCCACACAGCACAGGCTTTGTCGTTCTGTTCCATCCGCATGTACAACGTGACTAGGGATTCCAGCAGCTGATAGTTGAGAGGACAAAGCTCCAACAATGATCTACAAAGCTCAACAGCTGACTCCCACCTTAAACATAAGTAAAAGTAAAAAATGCTGATTTGAACTTTTATAGAAAAAAAAGTATCTTTTTTAACAAAGTTTCACCTTTCCAGAAGCTGCAGCAAAGAAATCATGTTTCTGTAGAGTGGAAGACAGATAGCTATTCTTTCATCAGCTGTAATATTTTCGTCAGTACATGTCTGGACTGCATCTGAAAAAAAAAAGAGCTTAAAAGTAAATCTGTCATTGAGATAATATATTTCAATGACAAATTTTAAAAAATCTCCTGTCATGAATTTGGAAAAGGAAAAATGTGGCATTTGGAATTAAAAACATCTTATGATAATTTTCATCACAGCCTCACTTCTCCTTCCTAACAACTGGTAATTGTGCCTTAACTGTTCAATACAGGTTAATCCTATGCTGCAGGCTGAAGCATACATATATTCCAAGATAGCTTTAAATATTCTAACTGGGTATCAGGAGAGCACAGCTTTTCAGATGCCAGAAGATAAGCTATGACCTGCTGTCACAGGCCATCAGTCCTTGCTCTGACAGAACTGTCTCGGACGGCCAGAGCCGACTCGAGATGATTCAAATATCATTCGGTCGTTTGGGCAGGCTGGTGAATGGAGAGGCAGACACAGCTTATTGGTTGCAAAAACTTTACTTACGCCGCTTGTAGCCGCGACGCAGGTGGTCCGGTCGCTTGAACAACTATGTGAGTTGCTCCAGCTGGCAAGGCTCAGGCCAGCTAATCCGCCCACAAATTAAGCCGGCAGGGAAAGGGTACGTCGAGGATTGCACTCAGCGACGGGGAGAAGAATCGATAGGTGATCAGTCTATCGATCAGCTCAGCTGCAAGTCAGATCTCTTTAGAGGCACTCTGCAGCATGCTCAAAGTTCTCCGACTTGGGCAGAAGTCGCACGAAATTTTAAACGGCTAGCAAGCCAATTACTAGCCGCCACGTAAGAATAATTTAGAACTGGCCAATAGCGGAACACAAATTTGCATTCAAATGGCGGGAACTCTCTTGCACTGAGGTTCTTCTGTTGCAACAAAAACCTTTGCTGTGCAAGAGGCTCTCATGTGGCAGGAAAATTGCATCGTGCCGAGGCACCAAAATCACTGGGTTGTGACAAGAACAAGAGGGTAAGTCTTACTGTTCAAGTCTTACAGGTTCTAGACAACTGAAGTACCAAAGGCAAACCATAAGTATCCCCTTTAAAAAGGTGCAAGAACAGGATTTAAACATTTTGCCTTTGCCTTTCTACCTTACAGGACTGTTTGCTAGGGTCAGGGGAGGGGCTCACTGCTTTCAGCACCCAAAGATGAACCCTGATTTGCACAGATAACATTACTCGCTTGTTTTGAATGAGAAGAAAAAGCTATTCAGAAGAAGTATGTACAACATCATTTACTTTTCTAAGCTCACCTTCAAACACAGCTAACAACATATCAGGATTGGTCTTGATATCTTGCACGGTTTGCCATGGTATCAAAAATGGCTCTTTGTTCATTATCCTTGATGGGTTGGCATTAGCAGGATCATAGAACTTGACAGGGAGAATGTTGAATTCTATTAGATGTATATAAGCTAGCCAAGCTAAACAGCGGTCACTTAATGTAAGGCATTGTGCTATTATTGTTTCATTAGCCGATTTCAAAGCATTCTGTAGAAGGTAAAAACAAGACTACATTTTAGTAATAAAACCTTCAACATGAGAAGATAAGAGAATCAAACTGAGAGAAAATTAAATATTTGTCATACTCCCTAAAGTTTATAACCTTTCTGCCAAAAACTGCTGTGGGAGCAATACTGATCTCCTTACTCATAAGAAAAGGCTGGACTCTATCTGCTCCTGAGCAACTTTAAAGTTCCATTACAGAACCAGTAAGTTCTGTGCAAACCTACTGAAAGCACTGGGGCTGCATAGCCATCATTGATAGCATTACTTAAAAAAAACACCTTTGGTAACATTTCTGTACCTTCTGGTTAAAGAATACCTTCAGGCTCTGGGGCAAGACTAAACCAGCCCAATAAGACTAGCAGATGCAAAATAACATTTGTTGAACAGGAGTTAAACCAAAAAACGTGGACAAAACACATCTGCTATACACTCAGAAAAAACAGGAAACTCCTGTTAGTAGATCTGGGAAGCTATTATCTTCCAATACATTTAATTGCCAAAGCGTGCAGTTTCACAGGGATCCAAATAATTTGAAAATTCAGGCTGAACTGACAATAAAGGGGAAAAAGTTAAAATCATTAAGATATTTCAGACAAGGTTCTTTGGGTGAATCTGATATCTTTTATTAAGCCAACTTAAAATGGTTGGAAACATTTTTTTTAAGCAAGCTTTCAAGTTTAAAAACCCTTCATCAGGCTGAGGAAGTTTCTGCAGTTGGTATGTGCTCTTCCTGAATGGAATGAAAAGTAAAGAAGTCAGAGGCTGGGCTGGTATGCATACGAGATAGGTAGTCAGTGAAGATGTAAACTGAGGAGTCAGTGGGTGAGAGAGAGGTGTGGGGGGATGAAAATTGGAGAGGTACCTGGGGAGTAAGATATTTCAATGTTTTCAAAGCTTAAAAATGTAGACTTTGTTTTCAAACAGAATTTTTGTTCAAATACAAACCAAATCATCAAAAAAAATTAAATAGGCTTAAGATCAAACCATGTTTCAAGCTAAACATTTCAGGTGGACCTGAAACAAGATTTGTTTTTCTTCTTATCACTGAAGATAAGTGTCTCGGACGGCCAGAGCCGACTCGAGTTACGTTAGAAATTAGTCGTACGTTAGGGCGGGTTGGGATGGCCAGAGCCAACTCGAGTTACGTTAGAAATTGGTCGTACGTTAGGGCGGGCTGGTGAATGGAGAGGCAGACACAACTTATCGGTTGCAAAAAACTTTACTCATGCCGCTTGCAATCACGACGAATGTGGTCCGGTCGTCTGAACAACCACATGAGTTGTTCCAGCTGGCGGGGCCCAAGCCAGTTAATCTGTCCGCAATTCAAAGCCGGCGGGGAAAGGGGTACGTCTGGGGTTGCGCTCGGTGATGGGAAGAAAGATCGATAGGTGATCAGTCTATCGATCGGCAGCCGCAA
>NW_005842185.1:1456291-1456592 GCF_000455745.1 Alligator sinensis | reverse complement strand
TTTGCATTCGAATAGCAGGAACTCTTTGCATCGTGCATTTCTGTGCTGCAAAGAAGAAATGCATCCTGCAAAGGAAACTGCAAATTGGCGGGAACTCTCTCCTACACGCGGGTTCTCAATTGCAGCAGAACACTCTGCCGTGCAAAGGAGCTCTCATGTGGCCAGGAAATTCCATAGTGCCGAGGCACCAAAATCACTGGGTCATGACATGCCCCCTTGCCGACGGCACAACTGGAATTTTAGACACATGAGCACATCTTAAGGCTTCCTTGCTTCGGGATTCACTGACCTGGCAAAGCTT
>NW_005842185.1:1451189-1451528 GCF_000455745.1 Alligator sinensis | reverse complement strand
ATCCGAACTCCCCGAGGGATAGCTTTGTTCTCCATTCTTTTATTACGGCTTCTTCTCTTTTTACAGAGAAGTAACCATCAATATTTCTTTGATCCCCTTCTACTGCCTGGTGGTAAGCGATATGCGCCCATAGATCGTTTGCATTCTCTACGCGGCGTGTCCCGGTGCGCCAGGGGCAGCACCCGATCAGATTCATCTCCATCACCGTGCCCTTAGATCCCATCCTGGTCGCCATGTCTCGGACGGCCAGAGCCGACTCGAGTTACGTTAGAAATTAGTCGTACGTTAGGGCGGGCTGGTGAATGGAGAGGCAGACACAACTTATCGGTTGCAAAAAAC
>NW_005842185.1:1419458-1450998 GCF_000455745.1 Alligator sinensis | reverse complement strand
ACTTCAGAGGCACTCTGCAGCGTGCTCAAAGCTCTTCGACTTGGGCGGAAGTCGCGCGGAATTTTAAACGGCTAGCGAGCCAATTACTAGCCGCCACGTGTGAATAATTTAGCACTGGCCAATAGCGGGGCACAAATTTACATTCGAATAGCGGGAACTCTTTGCACTGTGCATTTCTGTGCTGCAAAGAAGAAATGCATCCTGCAAAGGAAACTGCAAATTGGCGGGAACTCTCTCCTACACGCGGGTTCTCAATTGCAGCAGAACACTCTGCCGTGCAAAGGAGCTCTCATGTGGCCAGGAAATTCCATAGTGCTGAGGCACCAAAATCACTGGGTCATGACAATAAGCAGATTTCCAAAAGATTTCCAGTTAAAATTAACATGCATTAAATGCAGGTCAAGCAAAAACTATACTACCCTGCCAGTTCTCACAAACATATTTATAGTCATCTTATATTAGACCAATGCCAAGATGGAGGATGATTTTCTAACTAAAATGGCAGATTAAGAGAGTTATACGCTGCTTTTTTTTTTTTTTTTTTAAAGCTACATAGCTAAGAAAAATGCTTTGATTTATTTTAAGGTATTCAGACAGTGGGCTCCACCTGCTGGTAAGCATGAAAACCTTTAAAAACTGCATCTGTCAGAGCTCCCTTTTGCAAGCAGCAAACGTCATCTTATTTCTCACCTCTGACTATTAGGAGATTATATCTTATATTGACCTTAACTAGTTTTATAACATCTTCTCTACATAGCAGAGGCAAACAGTGAAAGCAGGGTGATCACTGAGGGCTACAATCAAAGGAACCAGCAAATTGTCTACTGCTTACAAAAAAAGAGAGAAAAAAAAGTCAGTCACATGAATGCCTGTTTAAGTAGTACAAGGAGGAAAATAAACAAGATAAACCTAACACTTTAAAAGCAGCATCAAATAATACAATATTTCCAAAGGACAATTCTTATAAAAATGGGTTACATCAAACCACCAATATTGGTTTTTCAAATCTGTCTCCTTGAACCATTTAGTTAAGGTAAAAATGAAGTTAACATAGACATTTAAGAAAAAGAATGCTGCTTGGTCAATAAGCAGACAGGGTTCCTTGAGTGAATCTGATATCTTTTATTAGACCAACCCAAATAGTTGGAGAATAGTTATTAAGCAAGCTTTCGGGTTCAAAAACCCTTCATCAGGCTAAGGAAGTTTCAGCAGTTGGTGTGTGCTCTTCTTGTGTCCATCCAGGAAGAGCACACACCAACTGCTGAAACTTCCTTAGCCTGACGAAGGGTTTTTGAACCCGAAAGCTTGCTTAATAACTATTCTCCAACTATTTGGGTTGGTCTAATAAAAGATCTCAGATTCACCCAGTCTGCCTATGTCCTTAGACCAACATGGCTACAACCTACACCCCTGCAGCTTGGTCAATAATGCATTACTATACTTTTCTTTTATTTTAATAATTGCCTTTTATGAACAGTTCCTTGCACAGTCAAAAGCAGATTCTTCTTGGTGGCATTCAAAATATTTTAAGAACTCATGCAAGATGAAGTGATAAACCCAAATCTGTTTTAGCATAACAAGAATAAGGAATCCCTTCTAATTTATCTCCTGGCACCTAAATAGAGCAGCTTTTCCAGAGATGGAGCCATAAAGAAACAAAGACAACATCTGAACAGTTCAGTAAAGATATACTGTTTAATATATTCCATGTAAGAGTTTAAAATGCATGCAACTAGGACGTCACCTGAAGCAGAGCAAGAGCATTTTGATGCCTTCCTGTAAACAGACTTAAGTGAACTCTGTAGAGTAGGGTCTCCAGGAGCTGAAAGGACAGAACATCAGAGTTTTCTTCGGCCTCTCCCATTTCCATTAGGAACTGCAGCATTCTTCCACAGACATAATCCTTCCCATCAAAGGAGGTTTCCAAGCTCAGAAACTAGACAAAATTTTTTTTAAATATCATCTTTTAGGGAAGATTCTGATAGGTGTAAAACTATTTAAATAATTTCCAACTTATTCAAATAAGCCATTTGTATGCAGTAATAATCAATTTTTTAATACAGGTTCAGAAATGTTCTAAGGAAAATGTTCCATTCCACTACTACTGAGGATCAAGCATTTCACACATACCTCTACCGTGTTATCCTTATTTAAGCCATCACCCCATTAAATATGGTATTTTGTCCACCCCCTTAGTTCTCAAACACAAAATGCACCTCTCCCTCTGAGTCTAAACATACACTGTTTAATACAGTATTGGTATATCGTGCACTATAAAACAGAAGAGCTTGAAATTTTACAGTAATATTTTATTGCTTACTGTCCACCAGATTTGGTAAGTAGGGGCATATTCAACTGCTGTTTCACACATCTCCTGTACTTCCTCCTTGGTTCCTCTTTTTGAAAATAGTTTGAGGTAATGACACCAAATTTCAGGGTTCTCCTTGTTGTTTTCTAGTGCTCGAGCCAGAACATTTAAAGCAGAATCCAAGCACTCTGAGGATGAACTATGAAGAAAGTCAGACCATTTTATTAAATGTCAACATTTTTATTCATATATTTAAAGACAGTGGCACTAGGACTTAAGATCTAGAATACTGAAATCCACTCTCAGAAGTAAGTAACACTCAGAAGAATGTGGCCAATTAGCATTTTCAAATTCTGTGTCAACTTTTTGTTGTTCCTGCTGTTTTGGGGTTGTTTTTTTCTAATGAAGCGGACAACTGCAGAGAGACTTTCCATATTTATACACTTTGCATAGTGACAGTACACACTCTATGAAAACGCAAGATAAACCAACTCTCTGGATCAAAAGGCCAGTTGAAATAGTGCTAAATTGACCACAGCTGAATTACTCATAGCTAGAGATCCTCACTATAAAAACAGCTGAGGGATTGAAACAGCTCCACCTTTCTGGTTCATAGATAGAAGTAGGAAGTTGGATGTCTGTCTTAGGAGAGACTTCTTTTAATTTTCTATTATCAGCATACTCTCACATTTACTCTTCACTGAGTGTCAAAAGGCTTGCAATGTTAATTTACATGATCATTTACAGGTAACCAGTTTGATCTGCAAATACAACGTCCCCCTTTTGTAGGTTATTGTTAAGCCTTGACTACAGCAACATAATAGAAAAATAGTTTCAACCATAAAATAGACTGCAAACAAAAAATTTCAGTTTGTAAGCATCAAATAACCACCATATACCCAGAGAAGGCTGCTCAGGCCACATTTAGTCTGGCAATCAATTCCTTTTGAAGATGCTTTACAGACAACATATAATTTGAATAACACAATCATGTAAATACAAATTTTAAATACCAAAACAGCTTGTGTGCATTTCTTTTTATGTATACAATTAATTCCGAAAGTCTGTTAAAAGATTTTATAGTGTATCTCAATAAATAAAAAAGACATTTTAACTTCTGATGGATTTTAATCTGCAGATCAATGTACCTGTTCATTCCAAAGCAACAGCTAAGTGACTTCCCATGAAAAGAACTTCCACCTTTCTCACTGTTTTTCTAGCAACTCCCAAAATCTCTTTAGCCCACACAAAAGCAGCTAGATAGTTCGTGGGATTAGGTTCCACATCCCCCACTAGGATGAAGGTTTGTAAGCCACAGCAAACAGCTGCACAGAACTGCTGAGCTGCTCTAGGTGACTGCAGCTGCTTTTATTTTCCAATCAGCTGTGCAGGACCTGCAGCTGTGATCCAGCCAACTGGAGAAGCACCACCCTTTAAAATAAAAACCACAGCAAATAGCTGTGAAGCTCATCCTTTATTAGATAACTTCCTCCAAGCTAAGCAGACTGCAAGCTACCCAGATAAGAAAAATCTGGTTCTAGTATATTTCATAGACTGAATGATACCACTGACCAACTCTGCAAATAAACTAATCAGATCCGAGCAGAATTTTGGACATATCTATATGAAAGTTTAGGAGAGCTCTCTAGCTCCAAAGTTATTAATCTGATACCAATGCAAAAGGATGCTGAGCACTGTACCTCTTCCCAGGAGCTGCACTCAGGTCGGCAGGGTGGAGCAAGGTAGTCAGCAGTGCTGGGTGGCTATGGGGGAGCTACAGCCATACCAAAATTCACAAAAGCAAATTTGCTGCCACTGCCCAGTCCAAGCACAGCTACCAGGAAGAGGCTGGTGAAGCCCTGGCCCACAGCAGGCAGCTTGCCCTTGGCCCGTGCACACATCTGGGGGGCACATGCCCCCTATGCTACCCCTGGGGTGCACGCAGCAGCAGAAGCATGTGCAGCTGCGTACATGCTCACGGCATTTATTGGTGACATTATCAGCCACATCAGCCAAAAAACGCCAGTTGCCGATAATGTCAGCTTTCCTTTTATCGGTGCCGATAGGATATCATTAGAGATGCATTGGTCCATAAGACACAATGTAGTTGAATTACAACTTAGGTTTCAGAGATAAAAACCCAGAGCCATAACAGTTCTAACTCCCATGAGACACTTTTAAGAAGGTGACCCTAAGCTAGGCTAAAACTACACAAGTTTAGGCATCGTATTCTAAAAGGCAGATTTAAATTAGCGTCTCCTTTATAACACCCAACATGGTACAGAACAGGACAAATTGAAATGGTATTCCATTGTTAGCTTATAACATTAGAAAGTGCATGGGTGTCTGTGTGCTCATGCATGCACAACAAATACTCTGCCTCTCCGCCACCCTCTTTTACAATTACTCTTTATTGCTTTTTTCATTTCAGGTACTCCCATCCCAAAATGAGACCAGTCTGGAGTTAAAGCAGCAATATGTTTAATTACTCATAACACTGGACTGTGTACATAAGGAAGTCTAATCTGATGGCTCTTTTCCTAACTGCTTTTAGACAATAAACAATTTGTGGCTTTGTCTAGGAAACAAAAGGGTTCTTTGACAGAATGAAGAAGCTTGATTACTGCAGCATAGGTGAAAAACCCTAAATAAAAGGATAAAAGTGCAACAGAATTGTTTGAATGGAGATAAGGACATACCCTTCACTTTGATTCAAGTACTTGTATGCAAGTTTAACCCAAAGCTGTACATCACAAGGGTTTTCAAGCACACTCGCCTCCAGGTTAGAAATGTCATCCGTCTCATTTGTAAAATATCTGACATCATCTGGAGTCACAACTGCATCCAGAGCTGGAACATTAGTTTTATGTTCTATAGGGTGGGCTGCAAGATTAGAGAGATATTCTCTTTAAAAAATGGAGATTAAAGATCATATTAGAACTTGACTAATCAGGTTTTAAGAAAAGACTAAGTAGAGAAATTAATAGCCACCAATGTTTGAGAAAGATATAGCTAGAAAAAAAAATTGAACAGAAAAAAAAATACTACAAGTGAAATATGCTTAATATTAGGTTGGACAGAAATTGATTACATCATCCAGCAACAAAAAAAAAATACAAATCAATAGAGAAACAGAGGCAGTAAGCAAGCAAAGTCATGGGGGTCTTTTTTAGAAAAAAAAGACATAAAAAGATTTTAAAAAATGACTTGCAACTCTTACACTCCTCACTCAATTCTACAGCACAACGTGTTTTTGTATTACCATATTTAATAGGTCCAAGAGACTGCTCCTCCTCACTGCTGCTGCTACTATACAAAACCGGTTTTCTCCAGTATTTTGGCCTCCATTTCCGTTTGTCTTTCCAGGTTGTAAAAGGAGGTGCTGAAAGCAACCAAACTAGGCATTATTTGCTTTGTAATCCTCAAAATCATTTTTGTTCAGTTTTAGATCAAGTTGTCAATAAATTTAAGTTTAACTTAGATAAACCATAGAAACTCGTGTTCTTCAGCATAAAAGTAATTTTGGAAAAATGAAACCTGCTGGGTTAAATTTTTCACAAATACTTAATAAATTCTGCTGCCCTTAAGCTTACCACAACCCATGTTTCTCACTACAATAAAAAACCATGCTTCTTCCACATAACGCCACTTTTGTAAGACCCTGTGTTAAAGTCCTCCCAAAAAGGTTACTTAATCCTCCCAAAAAGGTTACTTACTGTGACCTCTACTTTCATTGATATTGCTAACAAGAAGAACAGCCATTTGATCCACTGACATTCGATCTCTGTTTACACCAAAAAGTTTTTCAACATATTTTTCTGAAATGAGAGCAAGATTATAAATTTAAATATGTGCGGGCATAAGGAGATGCACAACTTTGTGAAAACGCTCGAAGGGATACTGCCAAAAAAAAATAACAACAATTTAAAGTACCTTAACTAGTTATGTCAGTTCTGACTACTTCAAATCAATATGCTTATCAAATATGGTTGTACAGATAAGTCAGGAGCTGTAAAACTTATTTGATCATTTTTTCCATGCCAATTTTGCCATTATACTATTTTTTCTTGTGCTCTGGGCTAGTCCAGGAGTCAGCAACCTATGGCTTGAAATCGCACCATAGCTGAGCAGTGGGTAACTGCCTGAGCTGCACTGTGACTAGGTACAATGAGGAGAAGCAGCAGCAGAGAAAGGCTTCTGGGCCCACCATACTTCAGTCCAGAACTGAACTATTCCTGTCTGCTGCCAGAAAATGTAGACTGTTAGTCCAATCTATACCTCTACAAGAAATGGTATTGCCATTATCTGCTAAGTCAGTGCTATAACTAATTAGTCCTCAGATGTGATTTATTTGATCTAATTAGAGCTTCCTTACTTTCATTCCATTACTCCTCAAAGAAACGGTTGCCTGTAGAAGCAAGGAAATAAAGATCTTTACCAGTATTCCTGCATTAAATCATAATTTAAGCTCTTCTGCTTCCCTTGTTCAGAAGGGCACGTAAATGAAGATGAGCAATCATGAACCAGAGCCAAGTAATTAGCCTAAACAACAAAACTGATAATATCTTCGTTAAAGAAATTTTAATAATACAGAATAGTGTTAGCAAAAATAATTTTTTTTATAAAAAGAACAGTCTTTAAATAACTAGCAGCATCAAGAGAGCCCACCCCTTGAATTTCTCTAACTTGAAGACAAGGTTCTTTACGTAAATCTTTTATTAGACCAACTCAAATAGTTCGAAAAAATTCTTCTTTGCAAGCTTTCGGGCACAAACACTGTCAGGCTGAGGACTATTTAAGTTGGTCTAATAAAAGATATCAGATTTACCCAAACAACCTTGTCTGCCTACATCCTTAGACCACACAGCTACAACCTATACCCCTGTAATTTGAAGAGAAAGTCAACCTTCCAGAACTGTATCTGGATAAAACAAAATGGTATTTGGTCTTTCTAAATTATATTAATACTCAATCTCTTTTTAAGACACCGAATTCTGAAGCCAACTGTTTTCCTAGGCTTATTTTCATAAAAATCGCATGGAAAAGCAGTATCAATTAGTTCAATTTCCCAAATACATAACAATTCTTGCTTAAACAAAGATTACACTAGTATTCCAATTCTAAATACAAAATGAATAATCAACACTAAAACAGATTAAAGTTGGAGGAATGAGTAGCACGGTCACTTTATCAGAATAATCTGACAATCTGCATTCCAACTGAATGGAATTTTCTAGTTAAGTTTAGTTGACTCACTTGAAATGCTAGGTCAGCTATTTACTCTTTGATATAGTCACTGCTTAATTTCACACTCCAAACAGATCAAAACACTTCATCCTATGATTATGGAGAAAGCATTCACAGACCCTATAGAAAGTGTAGAGCACTGTCTTACTCCAAATAAAATGATCACAGAAAGACTTGCTTTAATCCTAGAACTTCCACTGAAAATGGAAGTCACCGCTTGAAAACAACTGCTTGTTTTTATATTCAGTAGGAAAAAAAGGAACAAAACAAAAATAGACAACTTTAACCTGTAGCAGTGCTTATCTCCTCATCTGTGCTTTTCTCTGAACAACCAATCAGATCTAAATTGTAAGAGAGAATGTCTTGAAATAGCTGTTTTCGGCTAAGAGTGCAATCTTTCATATGCTGCCTAAAATAAAAAAGGGAAATTGGTATAATTATAATTAATATATATTAACATATAAAGATTTCATATAACAGCTGCTTAAGCATAAACCCAACAAAGCAGCAAGTGTTAAGAGTATCAAATGTTAACAAACGAATCAAAGGAGCACAATTTGTAAGCTGCCCTGAAATTTGTTTAAGAGGCCTAAAAACACAAAATGTAATTATGACAATGTGCAAATGAAAACTTCCACGTGTTATTTTAGTGCAATCCTGGATTCTGAAATAAACAACTTAATAGAAACATATAAATGATTCTATCTTAGTATTCTGGCAAACTACCACCTGAATAGAACAGTTGGGTTTACAGGACATTTCTGGGCATCTGATGGAGAGGTTTATTTTACTAGGAACATCTTTCTCAGAAATAACAGCCCTAATGTTCTCCAATACACATTACATACCCAAACCCACCGCACAAATCTTCTACTCCGGCATAAGTAGTCAAATCCATCTCAATCTCATTGTTTGACAGATTGCATGGTAAGCAATAAAATGACAATTTAAGCAGACTGATAAGCAGACCACTGGTACACAGTGATACCAAATTAGACTCAATCTCTGAGCTCAGTGGTTTTCAAAATGGGGTACACACATCCCTAGGGGTTCATGATGCTTTAACAAAGGATATGAGCCTAAATTTTAATAATGGCAGTGGAGCTTCCAAACTGACAATGTGAGGTGGGTAGCAGCATTTAAATTGATTTAAATTTTCCCTGCTGTAGCAGTGGAAGGGGGATAAATTCTAAGACAAAACCTCCAATAATTAGATGCTATACCTGTAAAATTAAAACAAATGTATAAGTTGTCCATATATAGACACTAAATATTGGGAGGGGGTCATCTTATGTTCAGGGTCATTTTATATTTAAGCAAATGTGATAATAGTGTAACAGTCTTCAAACTCAACTAATACTCTTTTTCCAAGTTTAAGTGAAGATTCCCTAACAATATAACAGATGCCTGGCACATCAGTGATATTCCCATCACGTTATATTTCACAGATAAGTATTTAAGATAACTTTCTGCTCTAAACCTTGTCTATAACGTCAAGCATACAATCTTTAAGAATAATCTCTACAGAGATGTACTTTAAATGAATAAAAGATGAAAAGTACTCACCACTGACAATCATCATCATTACATGTGCCTGTTAAATCAAAACGGCAGAAACACTGTTTTGGCTCAATCATATTGCTGTAGGTTACTGAACTGAGGTAAAGTTTTTCCTTGGTTCGAAAATAGGGACTAAACCTAAAAAAAAGAAAGAAATATCATACAAATGATAAAGGCCTGAATGGACAAGTTGAAAAATAAGTTTGGGGAGGGGGGACACGACACTTTGGATGGTGGGGTTAGGGGGAGGTTGCCTCCTGCAATAACCTTGTGCATCTCTAATTATTATAAGCGTAGAAGTACTGCTGATCTGAGGGAAACATAGAAGTACAATTTTTTTACAGTCTGCGGGTGTCTGCTCTACCATACTCCCCCCCACCCCTTACATGAAGAAGCTCAGTCGTGAAAATGGGGAATGAAATGCACATTATCAGAAGAGCAAACTCAACATGAGTATAGCAGAATATGAGCACAAATCAAACAATATCAGCATCAAGCCAAACAGTGGCAATTTACTGGGAATTAACCAAAAAAAAAAAAAAATCAAGGTGAAATAGCTTAATGTTAGGAGATTTCAAAAGCAATGTACAGAAACCAAAACCACTTTAAACTGTTTTAAATAAAAAAAAGAAAATCCCTGCATTTGGCAAGACAGCATTTCAAGTTTGAGATTTCTAATTTCATTCCAGTACACTTTTTTTTTTTTTTTTTTAAATACGAAGAAAGCAAGAAAAGCTGTTCTTACAGGAATGCTATCTTCCACCTTTCTGCTATAATACAGCACAGAAATTAAATTTGCTGTACCATGTAAATCTTTAGGGCACCATCATTTATAGGCTAACATACACTCCTATTGTTG
The DNA here is from genome assembly GCF_000455745.1 of Alligator sinensis. Classification (NCBI taxonomy): domain Eukaryota; kingdom Metazoa; phylum Chordata; order Crocodylia; family Alligatoridae; genus Alligator; species Alligator sinensis. Next base: position 1,441,024 of record NW_005842185.1, on the reverse strand, counting down.
AGAATTTTTTTTCATGTTTCAGTGCAATCCCCTCCATCTTTGAATTTGCTCTAATACCAATGCAAAAAATCAGTTTGCAACAACAGATTGTCACACTATTTGGATCCATTTTTTTGCACAATGATTAAGTAACTGAAAGAGAAAAGGCAACCAACAATCAAATTAGGTGATGCTCTAAAGCACAGAGAAATTAAACAGAAAAAAGCTAAGCGTACGTGCAGTAATAAGCTGTATTTGGGATGGCAAACCATTTTTAAGCAAATACAGAAATCTCATGATAACATGACAAACTATTCTTAGAAATGTGTTATAACTTATATGAGGAAACAAGAAACACCCACCCACCCACCCCAGAAAGCAAGTAAAATACTCCACATGCTAAAAAGCCACACATAATAACAGTCTTCATACCTGTAGGATTTAAAAACTAGAAGGGGACTATGATATGGTCCAAATGGAAATGGTTTCACTTCTGTTTGTTTGCTCTGTGCTGTAACAATATCCACATCTATTGAAATTTCCTAGGAAACGAATGTAATTTAAGTAAATAAATGCAATTTAAGTAACCACAATAGTACATAAGCTTAGTCTTTTAATAAGGCAAAAACAACTTTAACAGTACACAACTTTAGTATGAAGAAGGAATTGAAGAATGCATTCACCTGACCACATAGAGACTCTTCCTTAGAAGTCATGAAGGCAGTATTTTTCATTAGCAGCTCTTTCAAGCTATCGGCTCTAGCATAAAGTTTTTTCAGTTCGTCAATATTCAACCCAAGGAAAAGCTCAGGCTCATCCATCGTCTTTTTAGAAAGTTTATTTATAGTCTCCTGCTTAGGGGTGTCCAGGTGTTTAAGATTTGGTTTAGTAAAAGAATTGGATTCTCTGAAAGATCTCCGGCGTTCTCTATTTGAGTTAGATAAAACCTCATCATCAAAATAGTTTTCTTCACTATCCAAGGTCAGTTTGTCTTGTGTCAGATCATGAAGCGATGGTTGAGGCAATACAAATTCAGATTCCTCTTCTACATTAGGGATAACATTTGGTTGTTCCCTGGTTTGAAGTGCACGAGCTTCTTTTAGTTTCTGAATCTTTAGGGCATATTCATACTCCAATTGCTGGAGTCTCTTCTTTTCCAATGCAATCAATTCTGCTGAATGTTTCTTTGGACTTGATGCAGGGGAATTATCCAGTTTCAACATTTTGCTTGGCTATAAAGAAAACAAATTCCTTTAATTTAATCTTTTCAGTTATTAAAATATTGATAGGAAGGAAAAATGGGTAAAACACTCTTGCCAGAAAATGTATACAAATCGCAGGAAAACCACAACATAATTTGCCACAATTCCACTGACATACTTCATTTTTTTCAATTAAATTAGCCTACATCATTGCAAGGGTCAAACATAAAAGCGTTAAGTTAAAAAGGTGAACTATTAAGCAGATGCACATGCACACAAACTTAAGAAAATGCACAAGCGCCATTTTCCCTGCCTTCTTCAGCTTGTTTTTCCAAAATATTATTATTAGCTCCTCCTTCAAGTATATTTATTGGAGTGCCTAAACAAGATCTTCAAAAGCTCTCAATAATATTCAAAAGTTGCAAGGAACACTTCCCCTGAAGCAGATATAAACTTTGCTCAGGAGCTCTCCAACAAAGAGAGAGGAGTAAAGATCTAACACCTCTAATGTTCCAAAAATATCTTTTTTCTGTTGGATTTTAAAGAAAGTACAAGACTCTTAAAATATTATAACAAAGGACGTGTACTTGGAAAAAACAAAACAAAACAAAACCAAAAAAAAAAAACCCACAACTTTCCTTCCTTCCTAATTCATCTTTTAAAAAGAATATTTTTCCACTTGCTTTGGTTCTTACTTGAAAATTCTGGAATGCAGTTGACCAAATATATGTTATGCTTTTTTTTTTTTTTTTTTTTTACACCAGAGACTGATGCAAGTTTGTACAAGTGACTTACTCCAAGGTGATCATGTTCCAGTTTTCGTTTTCCAATTTCTTTACTAGCCACTGCTTTTGCTCGAGCAAGCTCTTCTCCGTATTTTAACGCCAGAGCTTTTTTCACTGCAACTCGTTGTTGAACTTTGTGAATCTGAAAATACAACATAAAATGACCCTCTCCTCTACAGTTTGATTAGACAAAAAACTTAGGCACAATTAACTAATTTATACATTATGTATAACATGTAAAATCACACACCTGTATAAAAAAAAAAAAATGGAATTCCCCTACAAATACATAAGTTTATTAGCTCTAGCAAATTACTTGAACAAGAGATTTACTAAATAAAAAACCCCAAATAACTTACTTGTTCCTGAAGCTTTTTCAAAAATATCTTATTAACATTCAGGATCTTCTCAGTTGCTTGCAGTTGCTCAGCAAGTTTATTAATCTTATTTTCAGCAATTCGAACATTTTCTCTTTTCTTTACCTCTTGCTGCAGCAAATGCTTTAAAACAGATTCATCCTTCATCAAGAGAAGTCTAAAAATAAAAAATAAATATACATTAAGGAACACACATTTTTGAACATCAAAACTTCATAAACCCAGCAATGCCATGTTGAATCCCAAGTTAAAACATCTAAAGCTTTTTTGTAAAAATTAAAACTTTCAATGAGATTGCCCAAAATATGCATTACACAGTTAAGTAATTGAAAACACCGAAATACAGATTTAGTCTATGCTGTCATTTGAAATTTAGGAGTGAAGTAAGCAAGAAGCATATCTTAAATGTCTTGCTGGAAGTTTTAGATGTTCTAAAAATACCACTCCATGGTCATATTTTGTCAAGCAGCAACTCAGGCCTCCTCTAAGCCAGGCTGAGGAGCTAAGCCATCATTTGGACTTGCAAAAGGACGGCATCAGTTGCTTCCAAAGGAAGCTGCACTAGGAGCAGAAAAAGACAAACTTGGCTGGTGGGGCCTGGGGGGGGGGGGGGGGGGGGGGCAGTGGAGAGAGGCATTTCTGCTAATACTTGACTCCAAATTAAGAACAATTTGGTTGGGAGCCCAGTAAATAAAAGTCTTGAGCCATGATGGTCAGAGCCAGGGAAGAGGGCTGTTGAACACCTACCTTCTGCATAGTAAATTTATGGTCAGGTGACATACAGAAGCAAGTTTAAAGAAAGGACGCACAGGAAAACATTCAGCAATCTTATTACAAACAAAATAGTACTAATCTATTTTTATTCTGATAGTGCCAGAGGACAGCAGGCCTATCAAACATGCCTCAAGGAGGAAAGACATGGCCTGAGTGCCACACCACAGAGGAAGCACTTGGCTCAGAAGTTTTAATTAGAAATATTTTTTTTAAGTTTCACAGATACAAGCATTTTTTTTTTTTACGTGTCAGCTTACAGACTACTGAGCTACATAGAGTGGAAGCAGTCTCATTTTTACTGGAATGACAGTTGATAAATGTAATTTATCAGAAGCAAAGTAATTTGAAACGGTATCATCAGTACAAGAATATAGTCATTTACACAAATCAATTGGATATAAAACACTGTCAGATGGTATTATAACTCTATACTTTAATGGACTGAAAAATGACTATGTAAGGTACAAAACTATGGATAATGAAGGCCCTTATTATAATGAAAAAATTAACATTGAAAATAAAATTTGAATTTTTCACCCCCTTAAACAAAATTCAGCATACTGCTTACATCATAGTGAAGGACTTACTTGTGTTTCTTAAGTTTTGCTTCTGCTTCTGTCACTTGTTTTGTAACTATTGCTATTCTACTGATCCCATCAACTTCACCATCAGAATTTGCAGGAGATGAATTGTTCTTCATTGAATCAGACTTAATTAAGCGCTGCTTCTCACGACTAGAACAGACAAATCAAGAATTAAATCTCCAGCAATTTTCAGTTAGTTAGATTTCATAGATTTCTAGGGTCAGAAGGGACCTTGTAGATAATCAATTCTGACCCACTGCTGCAGGCAGGAAAGAGCACTGGGGTTAAATAACCCCAGCTAGGTGCCCGTCTAATCTCTTCTTGAACACCTCCAGGGTAGGGGGAAAGCACCACCTCCCTTGGAAGCCCAACGTATATTTTGGCAGCCCTCACTATAAAGAATTTCTTCCTGATAGCCAATCTAAATCTACTCTCCTTTAGTTTGTGGCTGTTATTTCTAGTAACCCTGAGGGCCACCTGGTAAACAGAGTATCCCTTATTCCCTGCTGACCCTCCCCCAATGAGTTTGCAGACGGTCACAAGATCACCTCTCAGCCTTCTCTTGCAGAGGCTGAGGAGATTCAGGTCCCTCAGTCTGTCTTCATAGGATCTTACCTGCAGGCCCTCAACCATACAAGCAGCCCTTCTCTGAACCCTCTCAAGGTCATCCACATCCCTCTTGAAGTGCGGTGCCCAAAATTGGACACAGTACTCCAACTGCAGCCTACCCAATGCCGCATAGAGGGGAAGTATCACCTCCCTAGACATGCTCATGATGCACCTACTAGTGCAAGAAAGTACAGTTAGCCTTACTTATTACCTTGTCACATTGGCGACTCATGTTCATTTTTGCATCGACTAAGGCTCTGAGATCCCTTTCCACTGCCATGGTACTCAGAATGGTACTTCCCAGTCTATAGTATTGGAGATTCTCTCCCCCAGGTGCAGCACCTTGCACTTATCCTTGTTAAATTGCATCCTATTTTGATGTGCCCACTTCCTCAATATATCCAAATCCGCCTGGATTCGCTTGGGAGTCATGTTTTCTGAACACACATACTCATGTAACACAGGTATGCAGCTGTATTGTCTAGTCTAGAAAGTAATAAGGCTATATTTCAAACTAAGATGCACTACAGATCAATTCTAAAGATCTCTAAATATGATAGCTTTTTGTCTCAATTAAAGAGACTGATTATTGAATAGTATAAAGTAAAAGTTATTTTGATGGCAGACTAACATACTTGGCAATCTCTTCTTTTAAAAGTCTATATTCTATCTTCTTATCTTCTGGTAAAGCTTCTGGGGTTCTCATAGGATCATTTTCTTTTTCTGACTTTGGAGGAGCTTTGGTTTTTGAGGCCTATTAAAAAGAGAAATCAAAATATGCAAATTACACACAAATCTAAACTAAAATTCAAATGCTTACTACAAGCTATAATTTTCCTTAAGGAACACTTAAATGTAAAATTTAAAGGCTTTAAGCAGTTTTAGATTTTAAAAAAATGAATGTTAAAAAGGCTTTTGAAGGAAAAATATTTGAATATTAGCTCTTTATCTTATCTGCAAAAAGTTAAGGGGTCTGCATTAATTTCATTTTTCAATTACATATTTTCACTCAATTTAGGTTGCAGGTTTCTATTTTTAACTAAAACAGAGTTGCATTAGAATTGTAATGCAATGAAAATATGATTGCCCAGACAGAGTACCAGAAAAATGTATTCAAATCCTTTTTAAACAACCCCATATCTGTAGATCCAAAAGATACGGTTTAACTTCAGTATTTACAGAAATATTAAAATTAATTAGATATTTTATTTACCTCAACATTCCTCCTTGCTTCCTTGATCATAGATTCTAGTCCACCAAATACACTGTTAGTTGAGTTAGATGGTTCTCCATCAGATTCACTATCATCTGAATCATTTAGCGTCACAACCACTGACTTATGCTTTGGAAGCTATAAAATACATAACAATGGTAATTACAGAATTATATCTGACTTTATTTTGAGAATCTTCAATCCATTTGCTATATCTGAGTACCTCTACTAGAGTACCTACTACTAGAACTCTTAAGTGTCTGGCAAAAGTCACGTAAGATAGGAAAACATTTTCTGCAATTTACGTTTTGAGAAGTGACAGTTCTCAAAAGATAGTTCATGAGAATGAGTGGGAGAAATAATTGTACATATAGAACCTACACTTGTAGGCAACCACGCTCTCCCCAAATCTTCTTTCTACTTCCTAAATGTAGGCTTGGCAAATGTCAATCAACCGGGATAACTGTGGAATAATTCCAGGGTGGATAAAAATCAACGCTTTAAAATAAATAAATAAATAAATAAATAACATTGGATTTTTTCATTCAAATCAGATGTTTTTATTTAATTGCATTTTTTTAAGATGCTTTAAAAAAAAAAAAACAGTTTTAATTTAAGATATATTAAAGCTCAAAAATATCATCATGAAATAGGGATTATAACTTCTAATTACATACTATTTCAGACAATATATTCATGTAACCTTTTTAGAAGTTTTATAAATAGGCAACAACAGGCCATGGGCTATATTAGGAGCCCAATCTTAATGGGGTTCCTAGAGGCTTCTCTATAGATTAGTAAAGATTAAAGAAAACCATTCTACCCAATGGGACTCAATGCTCAATCTAGAAGATCCTATTAAGCATCTCTGTGATGCTTAGTTTCAGTTCTCAAACTGGATTTGTCTCTCCAGAGATCACAGGTAGAAAAGGTTCTTTGGGTAGATGTGATGTCTTTTATCAAACCAACTAAATAGTTGGAAAAAATGTTCTTTGCAAGCTTTTGGGCGCGCACACCCTTTTTCAGTATAGGGAGAGTTTGTAGCCTCCAGAAATAACATCCTTGTTAACAAAAGTATATGGAGATGAGAAATAACAAACCTGATTACCCAACCATCAGCCCCACTGTCTCTGTAAGTTTGTGTGCAGTCAAGCCTTTACCTTTCTCTAAAAGTGCAGTTTCAAGAAGTTAAATGAATAAAGGATATCATACAAAAAGAACGCACTTTTTGAAGAAAACAATGACTAAATTGAGGCTTCCTGGCCAGTGATTTAAATCAAATCCACCCAGAATAATTCTCACCCTTATCTCAGAATACCATCCTCTGTCATTGTAGAGATTTAAAACAAAAATTCCAATATCTCATGTCTGGTAGAAAAAAAAAATGCTCTGCATCTTCCTGGATCCTTAATATTCCTCATCTAGAAAATCCTGGGATTACTGTCTATATTTCCTGCAGTTATGCCTCTGCAATAACAGTCATTTGGAACAGCAGAGCTAAACAGCAGTCCTGATCACTTACACTGTACTGTTCCTCTCAAACAAACTGGGAACATACAACAGATATGTTCCTACAAAGGGTGGAATAAATCTGCAAATTTTGGCTGTTCCTTTACTATCACTTTTGGTTAAAATGTAGAATCTTTATTATTGCAGTACTGCAAACACTAAGCATTGAAATTTCTACGAGTCAAACCCAAAACACCACAAGTTCCTGACTAGTTAAATAGAACGCTGGATTTAAAAAAAAAAGGAAGGCCAATAAGCATTCAGGGTATATTTTTTTACCATATTTTCAAGACTTTTCCCTCCACAGCCATAAGGACTAGAAACTCATGTTTAGAAAGTTGAATGGACATTCCCATACAATCACTTGATTTTCAGAAAAAGGACTTTAATTAAAATGGCACAAGTTACAAGATTTTTCATCAGTACATGAAAACACAATGTTTTCAAAGTTCAGACTGATGGGAATTAATGATACATTTGTTGCAGTGTTAGTGGGGGAAGAAACTGTACAAGTGATCTGCTGATTCCTTTAAAATACAAAATCAAAAGCATTTCTGTTCTACACATTAAATAGAACATTTGCAATGAATAATTAATTTAGCAAGCACAAAAACTGTGCAATTTTTTCATCGCTGTTGGTAAAAAAAACAAACTTTCTTATTAGAACAGCTCTTCAAGATGAAGAGTTGCAAATAAGAAACTATAGCTGAAAAAAAATGAGCAAACATGCAAAGATCCGCCCATCAACTTTTAACAGATGTTAAAATTAACTGAGCTATGAATCATTAACAACTAGACTGTATATGACAGGGGTGGCCAACCTGCAACATGAGTACCACAAGTGGCTCATACATACCATGCTTCCCTGCAGTGAGGGGCACAACTCTACACTGCTGCCCATGCTGCTCCCATGCACACAGGGGAAGCGTGGCAGGGCAGTGGGGAGCTTGGAGCAGGCAGCTTTCTGTGCCCCCCTGCAGTGCCAGGTTCCAAGCGGTAAGGGCAGCACAGCAGGGAGCATCACTGGTATGTGCTGCCTCCCAGGCTGGAAGGCAGCTGGGGCCGGGATGGAGAGGCAGCAAATGCTTGCAGCTGGCCCAGGTTCTGGGAAGCTGCTGACACAGAGCACGGGATGGTGAGCAGGGCTGAGGGGCAAGGGGCACAAACAGGCCATCCTGCCATGTACCCCCTGCCCTCATTTTGTTTTTCTGGCATGCCAGCACTCCAGCACCTTCCAAGGTAGGTATTGTGGGGGTTTTCGGCACTCCAGCCAACAAACGTTGCCTACCCCTGCTCTACAATCTGCACAGGATAAATCTAGAGTTATCCATCTCCTATTTAATTACCCTCCCTGGCATCTGCCATTACCGGCAGACGAAACATCTCTAGCCATTCTGTTCAAACTTATGACTGTGACTCTGCTGCCTTCCCCTCAAAATCATAAGAGGATCATGAGCCATTTCCAAGGCTCAAGGAAGATGAGGAATATCACAAATCTTGCTGACTTGAACTGAACTCATTTTCCCCCCCAACATCTATTAAAATCGAATTCAAGTCTTTCAGTGTCCAGACTAAATATGATTAAATATCTGACACATGGACTACTAGATTAGCACTGCCATGTCAAATATCTACCTTCCTTAAAAATGAGGCCTGGAGTAAGGGAAAAAAAAATCAAAGAACTAAACCATGTTCTGCCTGCAAAGTCTTCTTTGAAATCTTCAGTTTAGTAAAATAACACCAAAGCAAACTGAAGTATATTTAAAACATTCTTTAAGAGACTCAATGGACTTTGGATTAGGCTTCTAAATGCTTACAGTGCTTTGAAGATATAAAAGGTCCTAAATGTTAATAATTCTTGAGTGTCACCTTGTTTCTTTAAGATTAAAAGATGCTGATTACCAAAGTAATCAGCTACTCGAATAATGTTTAACTGAAATGTCTATACCATTTTGTGCTCAATTGCCAAAATAGCTGAAATCTGTTTGCTGTTTTGGTCCAAGACAACTTTGCTAGGTGGTCTTATAAAATGAAGACTTCAACTAATTACTTACCGTGATCACTGCTCGTGGAGGTCTAGGTACTCTAACAAACTTTGTGCTCTGCACCCGAGGCTGGGATACAGTATTAATACTGACTGCTGATAAATTGCTTCTTGGCACAGATTGAGAATTGTCTGGAACAGGAGGTGAAGGTGGACCACTATTACTTGAAGTTTCCTAAGAAAATAAGATTTTAAAAATCCAAATCAGAAAGCAGCACAATGCACTAGGACAAAGTGTTTTCAAGAAGTACAGAACTATAGACTACACTTAATTAAAAGCAGTAGCATGTTAGTGCCCCTGCCATTTCCACAAACTCTTGAAAGCAGACGCTATACCACCCAGAAAACCACCCAACTTTTTTCTGAAAGGTATACCATTACTACTATATATATAGTTGCATAGCAATGCCAAAAATGTATTGGGTAAGAATGGCTGTGCTCCAGTTTAAAAGTGATATACAAAGGAAAGATAGCTGCAACCTTTTTATGATGCCAGAAGGGCAGACAATTTTATTTTCACTAAAAGTAAGGGAAGAATTAGGATGGTTTTTACTTTAAATACTGTGTCACGTTCTAGTTTTCTAGCAACACGTGCTGCTAGAAAACTAAAACAAAGTAAAAGCCCTTTCAATTTTAAATGAGCAAGGTAAGTGATGCTGAATTATTCCAAGAGTTTAGGAGAAGCAATGTTTTTTTAATACCTTTTGTTAAACTAACTGTAAGAGATAGTCTAACAAATGTTAAGAGAAAGGTTTGACAAACCCTTTCACAGGTCTTGAGAAGCAGGCAGCTTGAGTTAAAACAGCAGACAGGAAGGCATTGAAAGCTTATCAAACCTCTCTCCCAACTATACAGTTGGTCCAATAAAAGATATAACGCAAATCCTTGCCTATCATACTTTTCCTGGACCATCACAGCTACAAAACTCCAATTTCACTGCAAGAGTTTATTCACTTTTCACTTATTCAACTAACAAACAAGCAATTATAAATCCTCCTCCCTCCAAACTGATTTTCAGTCCCTTGAAGTGTCATAATCCAGTCATACCAGATCAGATGAAACTGGCAAATTTAAAACAGATATTTATTCTTTAAATTAACTCAGGGTCATATTATATATCAATAAAATAGCATAAAATGAGCCTATTCCCCATATGTTGCAGGTCACACTTATAATTAAGATCAAAACTGCCATCTAGAGGCTATATTCACAGATTACAGAATGGAATACCTCAGATCTGAAAGCTCGTTTATTAGCTAGAGACTTGAGAAGCTCTTCTCGTAGCAGCATTTCCTCTTCTTCCTCCTCATCTGCAAACGGAGGTTTTGGTGGCTGTTCAGGTTCCTCAGGTGGAAGGGGTGGGAGAGGTGGAGGAGGTTCAAGAGAAACACAAGAAATGCTATCCATATAAAGTTGGCTTAAAGGCTGTATTGCCTAAAAAGTAATAAACAAAAAAAAATTGAAAAATCTAACTATTGTTTATTCTGGATAATTTAGCAAAGGTCAAATTAAAACAGATTACATCAGGGTTTGGAACTGTAACTCAAATGTTGTGATTCAGACATGAAAAGGCTGAAGCTAAAAAAAGTTGCTCCTATTTACAAAGGAAGGCAAGCAGCCAGGCAATGACAATAAGGGCATAACTACACTGTACAGTAGCTGGGTACAAATAAATTAATTTGGGAATAGAACTAGACTAGCCACGGCAGCCCAAAGCTAGACACAAATTAATTTACTGTTAAGAAACTGTGACCTTATAATAAAGCTTTAAGAGCTGCCCCAGGCAGTGTTCTTATAAAGTCCTTTGACGGTATTTAAGTTTTATAAAATGAGGAGCAACACCTAAACAAAACAAAAGACAAAAAAAAGTGCCTGTATGCACCTGGAAGAGGAAGCCAAACAAATAGGTATATAAATTGCTACTGGAATCACAGGAGAGAAGGCAACCAGAGTCTAGTTGAAAGTGGCAGTGCATCCCTGACAGAGGGAGTGGAAAAGGCATGCAATAGAACAACAGCAGGACGTTGTCTCTTTGTGATTAATATGGGCAAAAGGACATTCACTCATAATGAGAGCCTAGAAATAAAGCCGAGGATGGAAGAAGGAATTGAGCTCCCTTCTTCTTCAGTTATGCAATCTGGAAGTGATGAATATAACTCTCTAAAGCAGGCGTGTCAAAGAGGTGGCCCATGGCCCCCTTATCCAGCCCCTGGTGCTTGCTCTAGGTCTGACAGTTCACTCAAGCAGCACGTGCAGCAAGCACCAGCCACACGCACAGGGCCTGGCTGGTCTGCAATGCATGTCACACACAGGACCAGCCTTCACTCTGGATTCAATCTGGGCTGTAGACTGGCCCCACACCACAGGGCCATATGAGTTTGACATCCCTACTCTAAAGCAAAAAGTAAAGCAAGAGTGTGACTAGAACCCCAAGCAGAAACAGACAGAAACCAGAGAAACTATAAGAGGTTGAAAGAACTGCTTGATTTGGCTGGTCCTGGAAAAAGACTAAATCACTCCAAATTACTTCCCTAAAGCAGGGCAACAGGTCAGCATTAAAAGTGCCAAAAGTCTACAAGAGGTCACAAAAATTTTCAAATACTTTGAAGAAACAAACACAGGATCCAATATATAGTTTAAAGAAACATCAATTTAAATAATTAGAGCCAACATAATTTTTTTTAAGTTTCATTGCTTACCGGAACTGGAAGTGGCAATGACAAGGCAACTGGTGGTGCAGGAGGAGGAGGAAAATATCCCATTGGACACTCAAAGAAGGGAGGCTGTACTGGAGAAGATGCTACAACAAAAATATATTGGTAATTACCAACCACCAGCCTAGGTTACGCAGATCAATTTACTGATAATCTCATTTCAAATCATCACAATAAAACAAAGTGCAGAAGCACTTGATTTACAAACGACTCAATTTTTGGTAAGTGAAACCAAAACAGGAGACAGTATTTATTTTTTTCATACCTCCAAAACATACGTAGATCTGTTTCATGTCTTATTGCTACTTTTTAAAATATTTTATATTTTTATTTTATATTATGTGGAGATAGGCCTGTTGAAACTCTCTGGGTTGAAGTCAGAGGGGGACACATCTGCTACAGACCAGCGCTTCTCAAACTATATGATGTGGCGGACCGGCAATTTTTTTTGCAATGGTCCAGGGACCAGTGCCCGGTTCAGCCGGTGGCAGCAACAAGATGATGAACAGGGAAAGTGCGAGTCCCTTAATGAATGAGGGAGGCAATCTAGTGACCAGGGACCTTGGTTTCCCCTGATAAAAAAAAAAAAAATGCAAATTTTCTGATAAAACCCCCCAACTCCATAATTAAAATGAAAGGCCACTATATATACAGGTATCAGTTGAACACAATGTTTTATTGATATATTTACAATTTTAAAGCAATTTGGAAGCATACCAGTGCCTGAATCACTATAATAAAATAAATTCTAAATACTGATAAATTTTGGCATTTGATTTTGCGTTTATCATCATGGAAACATCAGAGCTCCCCCTGCCCTGTTAGCTTACAGAATGCAGGTCCAGGCCCCTCACTCACAAGCCACAGACCCCCAGCCCTGCTGGGGCCCCCTCACAGTCACCTGAGCCCTGCTGGCAGTTCTTGCCCCACATCCACAGCGCCCTGCCCACCCCCAGCCCTGCTGGAGGGAGCCCCCAGCTGCCAGAGCTATGGGGCCAGGGACCCAGGTCCACAGCTCCCTGCCCTCCATTACAGCACCCAAGCCCTGGCTGCCAGGGTGGAGTGGAGCACAAAGCCCGGGTCCCCCACCCCTGCTGCCTGCAGGCTCAAGCAGAAGATGGGGCTGGCGCCTCAATATTGCATAGACTCCCAGGGGGGCAAGGAAGACCCATGCCCACCAGATCTGTGCATGGGGTGGGGATGGGCATGGGTTGCCTGCTGCAGGCTCTGGCTCCCAGCCCTGCTGGCTTCCCCTGGGGCCTCTGCAGCCTAGTGGGTGTAACCCAGCACTGCAAGTCAGAGCAGAGATGCACTGGGAAACTCCTTACTGCTGCAAATGCCTCACTGCCCTGGCAAGGTGTCCCCTGCACAGCAGCAAAGGGCACAACCCCATGCCACTGCTGCCACATGGGTAGGGGGCACCTCGCCAGGGCAACATGGAACTCACAGCAGTAAGGAACTTTCCTGCACAGCCCCGCTCTGTCCTGCAGCGCTGGGTCACACCTGCTGGGCTGCGGAGACCCTGGGAGAGGGCAGCAGGGCAAGGAACCTGCACCTGCACCCGAAATGGTCTCCCCTGGATGCCTGTCCTCCCCTCTCCTCAGACAAGCTGCCCGCAGCCCAGTCCCACTCTCCGCCGGGGCCCTGCAGCCACGCATTCTAGCCCTCAGCCTCAAGTACCACCCAGCTGGGCAGCAGCTCCAGCCCCAATCCTGCCCAACTCACTCCCTATCTGCCTATGGAGGCCTCAATCCTGCCCCCACAGACTTACCGAGAGCTACTCTACAACCTACCTGGCAGCCATATACACATGTCATACATACATGCCTGACCGTCCTCCTCCCACTTCCCTCCAGCCCTGTGCAGGATGGAACTCTGCTAGCCTGCAGACAGCTCTTTGCAAAAGTGTAAAATGTGCAGGTTTCCCTCTTAAAATGAGAAATTTACATTTCCCTTGGGTAAAGGGGGAAATCCATGTATTTCCTCTGTCTTCCCATGGGAAACAGAAAACCCGGATCCCTGGTTATGATAGATGATGCAGAAAGGACTCAATGCCTTTTTTACCTCAGTCTTCACAGGCAAGGTCAGCACAGCACATGGCAGCACAGTTTGGGGAGAAGATGAGCAGCCAATAGGGGAAAAATAACAGATTAGGGAATCAATGAGAAAAGCTGGACATGTACAAGTCCAAGGGGCCAGACATGATGCACCCAAGGGTGCTAAGGAATTTGGCTGATGCAATTGCAGAGCCGCTGGGCATTATCTTTGAAAACTTGTGGCAATCAGGGGAAGTCCTGGATGACTGGAAAAGGGCAAATATAATGCCCATCTTTAAGGAAGGAATGGAGGAGGATCCAAGGTACTACAGACTACCTGAGGTCAGCCTCACCCAAGTCCCTGAAAAAATCATGGAGCAGGTCCTCAAGGAATTAATTTCTAAGCACTTGGAGAAGAAGGTGATTAGGAACAGTCAGCATGGATTTACCAAGGGCAAGTCATGCCTGACCAACCTGACTGCCTTCTACGATGAGATAACTGGTTCTATGGATGAGGAGAGCGCAGTGGATATGACTTGACTTTAGCATGGCTTTTGATAGGGTCTTTGCAGAATTCTTGCAAACAAGCAAAAAAAGTACAGGTTTGATGAATGGACTGTAAGGTGGATAGAAAACTGGCTGGAGTGTTGGGCTCAAAGGCTAGTAAATCAATGGCTCGATGTCTAGTTGGAAACTGGTATCAAGCATGGAGTGCCCCAGGAGTCGGTCCTGGGGTCAGTTTTGTTCAATATCTTCATCAACGACCTGGAAGATGAGATGGAGTACATCCTCAGCAAGTATGCAGATGACTCCAAGTTGGGGGGAGGACACGACACGGATGGACGGACACACACACACACACACACGGACGGACGGGAGGAGGAGGGGAGTAGAAGATATGCTGGAGGGTAGGGTTAGGATTCAGAGACCTAGACAAATTGGAGGTTTGGACCAAAAGAAATCTTGTGAGTGCTGGCTACATTTTTGGGTTTAGATCTGTTATTTATTCTTTAGTACACATATATGCAGTTAACATGTTATAGTTTAGTGAGTTATTATAATATATACATATATAGTTAACATAAATTACTATTGTTTGACATAAGGATAGCTAAGTGCTTGCTTGTTATAGGAAGACCCAGAAACCACCAGCAGTGGAAAGGATTCCCACAGAAAACCTGACACCAGTGATTCACACCCACAGATAAGGAAGGTAAGATGGGGGGAGGGAGTCTCGCCCAGGCCATAACGGGTCTCATTGGAGATAAAAAGTGCAACTGGAAGCACAAAAACAAGGCCAACTCTGGGGTGGAAAAACTCCAGTTACAGTGTTACGGGAACTGCATCTGGGAAACCCCTTACTGGCTGAACAAGATGCAGCAGACTTAATGCACCAGTAATTGAGCACCAGCGCAGGACAGATGGCATGAAGTAAAGGTATAAACCTGAAATGGAAAACACTCTTCCAGCATCAGCCTGCAATTGAGGTCACTGAAGCAGCAGACCCACAGATCAGCGTACTGGCCAGACATCTGCATTCCTTCACCATCCCTAGAAACCCGGTGTGTGGTGAGATCTTTGCTTACTTGCTAATCATATGCTGCTTCTGTGCATCAGTACAAGTCTCCCAGTATCAAATGGACATGTCGTGATTGCTCTTTGATGGTTGCACCTAGTCCTGAACAGAGTATTGGCTGCTGATTCAGGAAGTTAGGCCAACAGTGAGGTTCTATAAGGACAAGTGCAAGGTCCTGCATTTAGGATGGAACAATCCCATGCACCAGTACAGGTTGGGGACCGAATGGCTAAGCAACAGGTGTGCAGAAAAGGACCTGGGGGTTCTAGTGGACAATAAACTGAATATGAGCCAACAATGTGTGTCCTTGTTGTCAAAAAGGCTAATGGCACCCTGGGTTGCATTAGTGTTGCCAGCAAATCAAGAGAAGTAATTACTCTCCTCTATTCAGCACTGGTGAGGCCACCTCTGGAGCACTGTGTCCAGTTTTGCTCCCCCTCGCCACCCTCACAAAAAGGATGTGGACAAATTGGAGAGAGACCCGTGGAAGGCAAGAAAAATGGTGAGGGGACTTCTGAGGAGAAGCTGAGGGAATTGGGCTTATTTAGTCTGGAGAAGAAAAGACTAAGAGGAAATTTAATAGCAGCCTTCAACTACCTGAAGAGTGGTTCCAAAGAGGATGAAGTTGGACTGTTCACAGTAGTAGCAAGTGAACAAACAAAAGCATCCACACCTGAGGACAGGGGGTTATCCAGGCTGACCTTGACAGGCTCAGTAAATGGGCGGACGAGAACCTAATGGTATTCAACACCGAAAAATGCAAGGTTCTCCACCTTGGGAGGAAAAACCTGCAGCATGTCTATAGGCTTGGCAGTGCTACGCTGACTAGCACTATGGACAAAGGCGACTTGGGGGTCAGGATTGACCACAGGATGAATATGAGCCTTCAATATGATGCTGCAGCCAGTAAAGCAAGCAAAACGCTGGCTTGCATCCATGGATGCTTCTCAAGCAAATCCCAGGACGTCATTCTCACATTGTACTCGGCCTTGGTGAGGCCACAGCTAGAGTACTGTGTCCAGTTTTGGGCTCCACAATTCAAAAAGGATGTGGAGAAGCTCGAGAGTAGAGAGGAGAGCCGCGCGCATGATCAGAGGTCAGGAAAACAGACCTTATGACGAGAGGCTGAGAGCCAAGAGACTTTTCAGCCTGGAAAAGCGCAGGCTCAGGGGTGACCTGATGGCCACCTATAAGTTTATAAGGGGTGTTCACCAGGACCTGGGGAAATGTTTGTTCACCAGAGTGCCCCAAGGGATTACAAGGTCAAATGGTTATAAACTCCTGCAAGACCATTTCAGGCTGGACATAAGGAAGAATTTCTTTACTGTCCGAGCCCCCAAGGTCTGGAATGGCCTGCCCCTGGAGGTGGTTCAAGCACCTACTTTGAACACCTTCAAGAGAAACCTGGATGTTTTTTTTGCTGGGATACTTTGACCCTAACTGACTTCCTGCTCCTGGGGCAGGGGGCTGGACTCTATGATCTTCTGAGGTCCCTTCCAGCCCTAATGTCTATGAAATCTATGAAACAAGGAGCAATGGTCTCAAATTGCAGCAAGGAAAGTTTACAAGAGATATTAGGAAAAATTCTCACTGGGAGGGTAGTAAGCACTGGAATAGATTACCCAGAGAGGTTGTGGTATCTCCATCCTGGTGGTTTTTAAGACCTGGCTAGACAAAGCCTTGGCTGAGATTATCTAGTTGGGGATGGTCCTGCTTGGAGCAGGGGGTTGGACTAGATGACCTCCTGAGGTCCCTTCCAACCCTAATTATCTATGATTTAATGATACTGTGAATGCAAGTATTCTCCAAAAGGATTCTTAGTAAAAATTTACCCCTACCCTCACGCGGTTTGATTTAACACACAAGTACATGCTTGTGAGTCAGTTCTAAATCCCTACACACAGTATTACTCACTCAGCCTCTTTGCTCGAATGATCATTTCCTTTCCGAGATAAGACTGCTCATATTATACATTAATATACAAAATAAACAACAGAACATATATAATATATTTAACCCTTTTTAACATTCTTCCTTTTCAACTAGGTCAGAAATTGAGTGTCAGTCTTACCTGGTGAGTTTGTTTCACTGTCTGTATCCATGGCAACTTCTTCATAGTTGTCATACTGATAAATCCCTCCTGCACTATCAGTAGACTGCTTATCTAAGGACCGTCTCAAGTCTGTATCTGAAGACTAAGCATACAGAAAGTGCAAGTCAGATTATTTAAATCATTTTTATTTGCTTTGAAGTCATCCTAATATTGCTAAGTGCCTTTTTATTCAAGTTCCACTTGGGAAGAAAGAAGAGAAATCTAACAGGTGAAGTCGTAACCTTCTCCCCATAACTACAAGTAGAGACTGAACAGGTTTTGAACAACGTTTTTTTTTTTTAGAAAGGGGGCCTCGAAAACCCCCCCCCCCCCCGTCTCTACTGGTCTAGTCAAGAAATATTATTAGAAGTACATTATTTGATCTGACTGGACCATAAGTGGCGTACAGCACACAATTCCACATCAGGAAAATATAATCTGTTTACCAAAACTCCAAACTCAACAATACAATACAGAGGCTGCATGACACCATGTGAACATCAATGTAAATGCAGGCATGAACAATGCACACTGAAACAAAAACAAAACCAAGCTGTTTCTACTGCCACTTCCAGGGTGACAGAGATAAGGCTAGATATAGATGTGATACACTCGATATTGACAATTCTATATTCCTAGTTTTCAGAGGTTTGCATTTAGGTATCCCCTACATTCTGGAAAGACAGAGTTAGGCAGCATTAAATTCTAACGTAACAGCTGTTTTTCTGATCACTCACTTGACTGTTCACCGATAAACGTACTTCTGCAGTTCAGCTCTCCTTTGGAAAATGCTGATTACCAAGTCTGGCTTCCAAAATAGCCATTTTAAAATTCAGCTACAACGTGGTATTCTCAGGGCTATAAAGCCAGAACTACATTAAGTACTTCTGAAACAACACTTACCTATCACTAACTTGCAGATACATAAATTTATGCAGAAGTTGTGACATGACCAAACCCACAGAGGAGTATCTGTCAGATGAAGAATTAAAATGAATTCCTAGATCCAAATTCTATACTTCACTAAACCATTGTTTACCAAAATCATGGATCTCAGATATGAACATGTTTATACAATGCAGTACCACAAATCCATTCCGTATCACCTTGCTTCTTGACCTCCTTTTTCCTCCAACAAGTTTCATGAACCGATTATACTGCTCTTCTTGATTTGAAAGGTCTCGAATTTTTCGGATTTCTTCTTCTCTTTTTCTTCTCTCCTCCTCCTCCTCCTGTTTTCTCAGATCCTCTTCCTTCTGACGTCTGTCTTGTTCCTTTTGCTGCTGCACCTTTTTCCATGCCTTTGTTTGTTGTTTCTTCAAAGTTTGCTTAGCTTTAAATAAAAATAAATGTATTTAACAACTTCCAGGAATGAGCACGCAAGTCCCCAAAGGCTACTCTTAACAAGTCTTAAGAGATGAGGATGAAAGGTGCTGTACAGATGCAGTGTAGTGGTAAAGACCAAGAGGGCCTTCAAAAGGAGACTAGATAGATACCTTGTTGGGGTCACTTGACCCCAGCGCTCTTTCCTGCCCATGGCAGGGGGTCGAACTTGATGATCTGCTCAGGTCCCTTCTGACCCTACCAACTATGAAACTATCATCAGCCACCTGACATAAGAGATCATGCTTTGGGCATCAGAATACCTAATATTGCCAGCCACTTCAATAATACTAAGCACATTACCTGGAGTGCTAGTTTTTCTGGTTGAATGCGTTTTTGTACTGGCTTTGACTTTCTGTACAGTTTTAGTCTTTGTTAATTTCTCTTTGCTTTCCTTCATCACTTGTTGTTCTTTCTGCTGCCATTTCTTACTGGCAGACTGAAGTGCAAGAAGTCGAAGCTGCAATTCAGACATCTCTTCCTCCTCATCAAGCAACTTCTTGCAAAAAAGAAAAGAGGACAATTTAAAAGTCATTAAATGTGTCATTTTTCAAGTTCACAAAGGGCTTTAAAATATATACAAACACACATCTTTAAGTGTCTCATTTCAATGAAGAGACAAGATTAAAATCCTGCTATGCATTTCATCACCAGTTTTTGAAGAGTAATACCGTCAAAGTCTAACCTGAATCCACAATTTAGAAGGAGGAATTAGAGGGACGTCACAGTACAATATTCCAGACATAGAGCACTTTACCTTCTCAGTTGTTACATCTGAAGTGCTGAGCTTTCGTACTAACGTTTGTTCTTTGTCTTCTTCGCCTTTAAAACAAAAATACACCTTTTCAGACAAAAGACGAAACTGCAGTTTGCACAGAACTACATGAAAATGATGTGCAAATCTGAAGCCACATTATATCATCCACATTACCAAAGCGTTAGTGTTAAGCTATTAGAAATCAAGTATAAGGACGATTGTTACAGACACTAGCAAGTTTTCAAATATAGAAGAGTAGAATTAGCATAATTGATCTCACTTTGAGAAGTGATAGTATGAGAGCATATATTAGTCCATTTTGTTCTTCTAGTAAGTTTCCATCTTAATATGCTTTTGCCCTCCTTTTTCCTTTTTTTTTTTTTTTTTTTTTTTTTTTTTTTTTTAGGGTGAACCAGCCTGTTTCATATTATAAATGGAATAAAAGCACCACTTGCCAGAAGACTGACACTTTTACTGAAGCAGGAACAATCAATCAGCCTTCTTATGCACACAGCTGAGCCTGGTTGGCTCCACCTGGAATTGAGGAAGCCCAGGCCATCGCAATATGTCATTCTCAGCATCTTAGAGAATCAACACTAAGATCCAAATCTAGTGAACCACCAAAAGAAAACACTTACCACACAGTTGCCCAAGAAGGGGAAGAGAGGTGTAAGGGGGGGAGGGGGAGCAAAAACACCAAAAAACAACCCCCTCTACCCCCAAACCCAATAAACAGCCTAATATCTCCTAAGACTCTCCAGAAACCCCTGTTATACTTTTCTGCCCACCGGTTGTATAGACACCAAATAGGAGGGAAAAAAATATATTGAACAACAAATCTCCAAGATTACTCTCTCATATTAAATGCTTTGGGAATGTAGATTTTACAATTAAGGCCACTCACACTCCAAACTGGGAAGAGAGAAACTGACATTCATCCTACTTCTTTCTGCGCCAAGTATTAGCACCTCTTCCTTAGCACCTCACCCCTCCCCTTCCAAAAAGGGAGAAATACTAAGGCAGAGTCCCAAGAAATTTTTTTCTAGACAGAACAAGAAATAAGACTATTCATCTCACACTGTACATTCAGGCACTGTTGGAAAAACACACATCAAACATTGAGAAATGGAATGCTGCCAGCTATGCTTTAACTTTGAAATATTCACTTTGAAAGTCTTATTACACAAACCACAGGCTAACAATAAAATTGTTTTAAAAAGCACATGAAAGGGCTTGTAAAACTATCTGAAACCACTTTAGAGATGAAAAATAGGCTAAACAGATTTCTTCTGTCATGGCCAGCGACAAAGCAAAGAAATTAAAATACTGATTCTGGTGCTAAAACCTTGCACAAGTTTCACTTAGCCTGAAGAAAGTTAACAGTGGAGCCCAGTTGTAAACTTGTTAACACTACCAAGCTTCAAAGCAGAACGTCAATCATAAACACCAGCAAAACATAACTTGTGTAATCTGAGAACAGCATTGAATTAATGATGATTCCATCCCCTTTACTGTATAGCTTTGTGTCTCGGACGGCCAGGGCCGACTCGAGTTACGCTCGTACATCAGGGCGGGCTGGTGAATGGAGAGGCTGACACAACTTATTGGTTGTAAAAAACTTTACTCACGCCACTTGCAATCACGACGCAGGTGGTCCGGTCGTCGGAACAACCACACGAGTTGTTCCAGCTGGCGGGGCCCAAGCCAGTTAATCCGTCCACAATTCAAAGCCGGCGGGGTTGCACTCGGTGACAGGAAGAAAGATCGATAGGTGATCAGTCTATCGATCGGCAGCCGCAAGTCAGGTAACTTCAGAGACACTCTGCAGAGTGCTCAAAGCTCTTCAACTTGGGCGGAAGTCGCGTGGAATTTTAAACGGCCAGTGAGCCAATTACTAGCCGCCACGTGTGAATAATTTAGCACTGGCCAATA
>NW_005842185.1:1417655-1418189 GCF_000455745.1 Alligator sinensis | reverse complement strand
CCAGGTGTGAAATTTGTGGGTCACTTGTCCTACCACAAGCGCCGGGAGCGGGATGGGCCAGTGGGCACTGTCCGTGACTACGTTCAAATCAGTAGCACACCCTCCGCTCCACGCTGCTTGTCGGGTCAGGGCACTCGCTTCTTCTCTATCCAGAGTATCGGATCCAAATTCAACTATCAGTCTCCCTAACCACATGGCCAAGGTTTCTTCCGGTCTTATTTTGGATTCTTTGCAAAGCTCTTGTATCTCTGGTCTAGTGCGGGTATGCGAGATAACAGTGGTACACGTAGTACCTTCGTCATCTGCAATATGTTTCATCACTGCTATCGGATGGGCTGCGAGAGAGAGAGGGTTCATTTCTTCATCTTGGAGTGTTGGATACCTCCCTCCTCCCATTGCCCCCTCCCCTTGGAAAGGAGGCGGGGCCGTTGGAAATGACTTCACCTCAGGGGGCGGGGTCAGTAGGTGGATCCCCGCCGGATCTCCTGAAACTCCGCCCCTCACTTCCGGGTTCCCCGGGTGGCTGACGCCGCC
>NW_005842185.1:1405979-1416875 GCF_000455745.1 Alligator sinensis | reverse complement strand
AAGGGGTACGTCGGGGTTGCGCTCGGTGACAGGAAGAAAGATCGATAGGTGATCAGTCTATCGATCGGCAGCCGCAAGTCAGATAACTTCAGAGACACTCTGCAGCGTGCTCAAAGCTCTTCGACTTGGGCGGAAGTCGCGCGGAATTTTAAAAGGCCAGCGAGCCAATTACTAGCCGCCACGTGTGAATAATTTAGCACTGGCCAATAACAGGGCACAAATTTGCATCCGAATAGCGGGAACTCTTTGCACCGTGCATCTCTGTGCTGCAAAGAAGAAATGCATCCTGCAAAGGAAACTGCAAATTGGCAGGAACTCTCCTGCACGCAGGCTCTTAATTGCAGCAGAACACTCTGCCGTGCAAAGGAGCTCTCATGTGGCCAGGAAATTCCATAGTGCCGAGGCACAAAAAATCACTGGGTCGTGACACTTTGTTTTTGTGTAGCAAAATAAATTAATCGCATTTCTTCACATAACGTGCCTCAACTATGATCTTTAAGGGTTTTCTTCATGCCAATTCAACCTAAAATAGGAACAGGTGTCATCAACACCAAAAATGAGTCAAACTCAGATGAGAAGATAAAGGGAAAACAGACGAAGACCACAAAGCAGTCGAGAATATCCTGCAGAAAGCTGTAGAATCTTTGCCCAAAGTGACCCAGGAGTGGTTAGAAATACCAAGCATTTTTTTCTGGAATTTAGAATAGTTTTGTCCAACTAAAATGAACACACAGGAAACCTCAGAATACTCTTGTTTATATTTCTCCATCTCACTAACCCAAACTACACACGATTATTTTAAGAGATACTCATTAATTTTCAGTAACAAGCCACAACGGATGGTTCTGCTCTCAGACCTTTGGGTAACAGCCATGCCACAGGCAGCTCCTAGCTAAACACTTTTGTTTCAGAATGTGTTCCCCTGAGAATGCACCAGAACCCACGGTTTTAATACATATTAGCATAAAGGGTAAAATCCATTTCTGTTTGGTATGCAGTTAATTACCATGCATTATAATTGTTTTGGGGTTTTGTTTTGTTTTTTATAGTGTAAGAGATAGGCTACTGGTCATTAAAAGGTCATTGACAACAGTTTATGTAATCTATTACTTTTAAATTTTTTATGCAATGTGTTTACGTCATCAAATTCAGTGCTATGCATAAATTAAAAATAAGAGTTACACAGCTGAAGAATAGGGTATTTTTTTCCACCAGCAGCACACGTTCCACAACAGGGTTGTCCAACTGGCAGCTTACAGCCTGCATACGATCCTGGAGGGGTTTACCCAAGACTTCCAAGAGCTCACACTGGGCATTGTGCTCCCCCTCATTGAGCTCCTACTTCTGTTGCTGAGGTCTCCCAGCTCCCCATCCCTCTCTCCAGCTTCCCACTTCCTACCCCCAACTCTGGAGGGTGGGAAGGGAAGCTCACAGAATTGAGGGAGCCTGCAGCCAGGGGTACCAAGGGGAGCCTGCAGGGGTGCTAGCTCAGTGAAGCAGTGGGGACAGGGGGAATATGACATGGCACAGGGCACTGAAGCAGCACATCGTCCCCAGCTACCTTAAAGTTGGACAGCCCCCATTGTACAAAACAGAGTTCTTAATTCTTGTTTCTAACCTTCAGAGCCTGTACAACCTATATTTACATAGTACAATGAGCCTTTACACAAACATAAAAAAAGCACACATGACAGAGACCCAACTAATATAATTTACTCAAATCCAGTTTAGAATAACTTTAGGAATAACTATAGTAAAACCAGGTGTTTTGTGTTCACAGTTTATCCTGGTGTAGCTATTTGCTTAAAACAGACAGGTTATTTTACCCATTCTTCCATCAACTGGAGAAAAAGCACTGCACACAATGCTTACCGCATGCAGCAACCTCCAGAGCTGCACGCCTTGCTTCTCTGGATCCCAATGTAATTTACATCAACCTGCACAACCAGCATAAGTTTCACCTGTGTAAGCCTGTTGTATGTCCAGGCCCAGCTTTGTTTTTCTAGTTTAAAAACCTGTTTTGTTTTTAAATATCTCTATTTTTCTTCTTTGCATTTTCTTCTTTATATTCTTTTTACATTTATTTCTTCCTAGATTCTACAGCTTTTTCCACTACTACCAAGATCTGACCATTTTTTGGTAATCTTTATTTATCATTCCAGTTAATTCAGTGGGATAATCTTTTGAATCTTCCCACTTCTTCTCTTTCATTCCCCTATCTAATACCAAAAGGTAAACTCATTTTCCGTACTCCTACTTCAACTCAAGTCCCTTCTTTCAATCTCGATTGGTTCCCTGCCTCCTATCAAATCATTATTCAAGAACATATTCATCTTAGACTTTTAATTCTTAAGTCTTTATTTTCTCCTACTCCTAATGAATCACTCCTTTATACTCTTCCTAGTTTCCCTTATTACTTTGTCTCCCAGATCCATTTTTTATGCTCTACTACAATTAAAAACAGCCTTCCACTTTTCCATCCACCCTTTGATTCCATGTGTTCCCTGAATCTTTCTTACCACTTTCTCCTAATTTCTCCATTGCCCATCCTATATAAACTCAATATTGCACCAAAGGGAAATTCTTAATGTAGATATCAAATCCCTAAACTGAATGAGTAAGATCACCACCAAATTTCAATCCTTCACTTTCAGCTTCAAAAAGGAAAAACAGTGCCTCTGTACACTACAGCTTCATAAGAAGGAAGCTAGAAAGGAGACCAGTAGAAAAACAGTGTTACACAAAAGTCCATGATTTCAGTCATCAGCATCATGCTCAAAACTCAACCATTCTTTACTATGCTGTACCTAAGTTTGTTCTGATCAGACCTGATGAAGAACGTCTTGCATTCAAAAGGTCCATCCCGACTATACAGTTGGTCCAAAAAAAGATATCACCCTAAGAAATCCTTGCCTTTAGCATCATTTCTGGACCAACATAGCTACTCTTACACTACCATAACTATTAATACAGTTAAAAAATACTAATAAATCAAGTGGCCTTGCTTTAGAGAGTGTTCTCTCTTGAAGAGCAAGTAACATATGGTATAATAGTGATTTAAAACAACAAATACAATTTGGGGTTTGTCAAAATTAAAACTACTATCCAGCCAATAGAGGAGCAGAATTAAATAGTTTAATAGGAACACCAGCAAAACTTGCATTCACAGGCCGAGCATCATTCTTAAAACCCATAACTGACCTTTATCTAAACCAGCATAAAAAGGATATTGTTAAAAAAAAATTCTGCATTACTTTACAATATTAAAATTGAAAACATCTGGAGTACTACCATCTTCGTTTAAACTTTCAACATTAAAAAGCAATCATCTCATCTTTCTTGTTCTCTTCGTCAACCCTCTGCACAGACACCTCGCCCTCAAAAACTTCTAAATGGAATGAAGACATTTATCACAATTTTTATATTTTGGATCCAACTCCCAAAATCATTATGGTTTAAAATACACTGAAAAATTCAAGATTTAAAATGTCTAGAGTTCCAGTTCTTACTAGATCCAATATTCTGAAATACCTAGTAAAATGTGAAAGATCTTTTGGCAGGCTAAAGGGAAATATACCATAGTTACCTTGACTAGATTCTCCAAGTTCAGATTTTTGTGACAGTTGTTTTGTTCCATCGTTAAGTTTTTTCAATCTGCTCCTCTCAGCTGGTGTAGTCAGTTTTTGTCTGAGAGGTTTCAGTTCAAATGCCTGAAAGGTTATAACTTGATTTTTCTCCTCAGGAGATACTTCTTTTATAGCATCCTTTGTAATACTGACATCTTCTTCTACAGCTACTTGGTCCTCAGTGTCTGCTGTTTCAGCACCACCTTGATGCTCAGTTTCTTCTTTGTTATTCTGAGCAAGTTTTTCATCTTTATTAATGCATTCAAGCTCAAGTTGAATCTGCTTGTATTTCAAAAGCAGGTCCTCAAAACTTTCATCCACAGAGTTTTCATTTTTAGATGAGTAGTTCTGTTTTCTAGATGGGGATCTTCCAAAAGTTTTGGCTGAATTATTTGTTAAGAAAAATTAAGATTAATACAATTTCTTCCCTTACTATGGCAGAGGTTAAGATGCAATTAACAATAATTAACATTATGAACAGATTAAAATGTGATCTCACATTTCAATTTCACACTGAATGGCACCTAGATACCTGTTACTTTATACACTGTTACAATATATAAAACCAGTACATTGGCCAGATTAACAAATGGGTCAGTTTCATACTGTCAAGTGACTTCTGCCACCCTGCTCAGAAACTCCCTTCATTTATATTTCTTTCATGAAACGTTCTAGATCAAGGGTTGGCAGCCTATAGCCATGGGCCGGATCTGGCCTGCAGATGTGGGGCTTCAGCAGCAGGGAAAAGTCCTAGCTGTGGTAGGAGCATGCCACCACCAGGAGAAGCGACAGTCAGGGCAGGTCCTGGTGCCCACGTACCCCTATCTAATGCAACATGCGTCATTCTAGCCTACAGGCAGTAAAAGACTGCTGAATACTATTCTAGATTTGTTTCTGTAGCTACAAGGAAAATTTGCCTTTTTATTTATTAGATTTCTGTTTATTATTACAGCTTCTTGAATTGCTAAACAAGTATTTCTCCCTCTCCAGGTACAATCTCTATCTTGCTAGAATCACACTGCAGAGATGGATACTGAAGAGGCGCAACACGACAGCTAAATTTGCTCAAACCAAAGTAGTAAAAAAAATCAGACTTCTGGGATTCTCCACAACAGACTCCCTCTATAATTTTGAATAATTAACAACTTCATTCTGACTCAGCTTACCCTCCCATAAAAGACTAAGCTCTAGCCACAGCACAGTTAAGATAATAGCCATTGTGAGTCAACAAATTGACTAAAGACAGGAATAATTAACAATTAAGGGAACACATGAAGCCATGGCTTCAAGATTTGACAACACACAAGGCAGGAATGGAGAACTGAAGTCACTGCCCACTTAGGAAAACAATGTTCTAATTTGCAGTGGGTTGTACACATATGGTAAGGTTTTTCTAGGCAGTGGGCAGCAACCTACAACCCATGGGGCTTCTGCTGCCTTTTGGCAGCTGGGAGGGGGGGAAAGAAGCCACAGCGGCAGCAATGCAGGTCGGGGAAGCAGCAACTGTGGCTGCAGTGGCATGAACCAAGGTGGAAGTGACCACTACTCAGAACAAAGCTTCCTTAAAGCTTCCTCCACTCCAAAATATAGTTGACCCTTGTTCTAGAGCAGTGGTTTTCAAACTGTGGTCTGCGGACCCCAAGGTTCCACAGACTACATCTAAAGGGTCTGTGACAGATAACTACAATCAATCAACAGTATATGAATACCCACATTTACAAAAGTATCCAATTACCTGCAGGTGCACACTTCTCACAAGACAATCACGCCCTCTCTGACCTCTCAGTTCTAATCCTAAAATGCAATTTACAAAACACCTTTTGTAAAAAAGCCTATGAACTGCACTTCATAAATCTACTGGATACAAAAAAAATCATGGCCTCAATATAGACATTGGATTTATGACACATAACAACCTGACTGACATCTGACTCACCAGGTACTTGTCTGAACTTAACATTTACATTTCCTGCCACCCCCCCACCCCTTCCTTCCTCCATCTCTACCCTTTGTTTTCCTAATTTCCAGCTATTTATTTTTTCAGGTTGCCTCTTTTCTACCTTAGAGAACTCATTCCTACAGCAGAATCTTCCTTGCTTACCTTCTGCATTCCTTCACCCATTATTTCTCCCTCATTGCCCTCCATCCCTCCCTTCTCTACTCTTTGTTTTCCTAATTTCTACTTACATACATTCTCACTGACCTCCTGTCACACTTCTAACTTCTTACATTCCTTGGAGATCTCAGAGCAGCAGTCTCCCTATGTCTGAAGAAGGGTGCTTGTGTTCAAAAACTTGCAAATAACTTTGTTCCAACTTAGTTGGTCTAATAAAAGATATCACATCTACCCAAAGAACCTTGCCTGCCCTGGTAAGCATGAGATTTTTACATTAGAATTTCTTTTACTCTAGCTTGAACTAGTTAAGTAAACATTCTGTTGGACTCAGTTTTAATAAATTATATTTAAACAGAAAAAAAAAACCTGTTTCTACCTTCTTTACATGTTGTGACAACTGACTTGAGATGCCCCTCCAATGAGGTTGACCACTGCTAAATCCAAGCTACAATTAAAGTGCAACCAATTTTATTTTTGTAATTATTCTGAGTTGAAATATGGGGTCTATTCAAAATCATAATTATCTTCACAGCATTTCAAAGTCAGGCCAGCCCATTTGATCAAAATAGGCACAAGCGACTTGGTCATATCAGCATGTTCTTAATAAAGAAGATGTAAAGAATCTTTGATAAATATCCTCCAAGAACAGTTTAGCTTAGTCCAGAGAATGTTTCTTATTACTATAACTTCTCAACCCTCAGCACAGTATTTAATCTGGATAATCTCTGTCAAAAAAGCTTAATCACAGAAGGCACACCTATTGTTACTTGAAGTTCTGTACACATTTAAACAGAAATCAAACTTCTTTATAACTGCTGCAGAGAACCTTAAACCACAAGAAGGTTGGTAGTCAGCAAATTCATACTTTTAACTTTTGCCATCTTTACAATTAAGAGAATCAAGCAAGCACCTGTTCTGTTCACCCTACTGATTTGGGGGCATTATCAGACAATTCTTAAGACTGATTTTCTAAAAGTCATCTTGTATGCCCCTTTATAGAAATCTGTTAAATTTAACTAATGTTAACTATTTTGCATCCATTAGGAAACACTAAATCAGAATGAGCAAGTTGTTTTTAACAGATAAACCAAAGCAGGAAAAATATCAAAGGATTCCTATGCAATTCAAAAGGAGTGAAGCTGAATTCTTAAAAAATACAACTTGGATTGTTTCTACAAGTATTACCTAAGATTATGTTAAGGATGGCAGCAGCAGCCAGGAATGCACAGCGATTTAAAAAAAAAAAAAAAAAAAAAAAAAAAAGCATGCTGCAGATGTTTGTCTTCAAAGCACTTTCGTTTTAAGTGCAAAAGGCATATGGGTTGAAGAAACTTTTAACAATTTAGAAAATAAATTGCTGACACACCAAAAAAAACTCAGTCATAAGGTCACAATTTATCTGCAGATAGACTACTACTCAAGATTAATTTATTTTCCTGATTTAAAGTTTCAGAAAGTGTTAGTAGAGGGCACATCTACATTTCTGATACCAGCAAGTAACATGCACACCCAGGCACATGCACACTTTGAAAATCGGCTGTAATTGAAACTAAAAATCAAGCTGTAACCAACCTAGATTTTCTCATGTTCTTTTAAAAATGAGCAATCATTTCCTTCATCATACCCTAGTAGGAGACGCAAGTAAATTGGGTTCTATTCCAGGTAAATTTTGCTAAACTGATCTAGATTCTCTGCAGTACTTACTATACAAAACATTAAATCGCAAGAAAAAAATCGCCACTTTCTAGTCTTTACTGATGTAAATGTCAGGAATTAGGAAGCTTGTTTCATTTCCAAGTCTACCTGCATCTTACTACACAACCTCTGGAAAACAGACAGATGTGACTTGCTTATTTTAAAATAAGCATCCTTGAATAAAAAGCACTACAGCAAAAGCTTTGTTATCCGGCACCCATGGGGAAATCGGGGGTGCCAGATAACAAAATATGCCCATTACCTGAGAGGTCACCTCTCGTGCGGTGTCTGGTACGTCGCCGCCCCTGCTGCCGCATCACCGCCCCTCCCACCATGAGGGGCAGGGAGGGGGGAAGAAGAGAAAGGGGAAAAGAACCGTTATTGTGGGGCCTTGGTAACACAGGCTGCTTTGCCCCAGTCTGTGGGGTCTCGGCGAAATCCAAAGTGCCATGGTGGGCACTTCTGGTTTCGCTTTTACCTTACAAGCTGGCATGCCAGTTAATAGAGCATGCCAGCTTGTAAAGTGACAGATAACACGGCTTTTACTGTATATAAAATATTGACAAGATTAAGACATGCTCACAAACAAGCTAAACAGTTAACTAAAACCTTTTTGTCAGTAAACATTCTCTCTCTCCAAAAAGTCTTGAATTAACTACTATATTTACTCAAATCCAAGAAGAGGATATTCCCCAACCAGCATGAAGAAAAAAAAGCTTCCTCTTAGATTCAAATAACATCCAAAGCTGAAGCACCACCTGCCCCAGGCTGGAACAGCATGTTTGGAGGGGAAGGGACATACAGCTGGGGAGAGCTTGAGTGGTACTGGAAACTGCCCCTCCATGCCTGTGCCTGTTCCCCACTTCCTGCTCCTCTTCCTCCAGCTGTTCTCTAACCCCTTTACCTTCTGCTCCCACTCTGGTACCTCCAGCCCTGATCCTGTCCAGCCAGAGAGCTGCTGCTACTTTTTCCCTGACTGGGCCAGGCTGGGGCCCAGTGTCCCAGAGCTGCAGCAGAAGGTAAGGCGGGAAGGGGTCAGGGAGTGGAGTGGTAGGCACAGACACAGGCATGGGGTGGAAAAGAGGTTGGGCACAAGCTGCAGTGGGAAGCAGGGGCAAGGGACAGGCAACTGGGGCAGACATAGGCACACAGGGGCAGGTGGCAGGCATTGGAAGGGATCAAAGGGCAGAAGTATGGCCCTTCACCCACCACTGCTGCTTTCCCCATCACAGAAGGCGGGGGGGGGTGCAGAATTTAAAGCAACCTTCTAATTAGATTCTATACATGGAAGATTATAACAAATTTATAATTTCCCATATACAAAATCTAATTACAGGGGAAGGATTATATTAACTTCAAAGTCATCTTGGACTTGAGTAAATACAGTATCTTTGGACTTGAAATAACATAAGAGATATCACTTTCTAAGCAGTTGCTCATACATATTTATGGAACACAACCACTTGGGCTTCATTAGAAAAGCATGCCTATTGCTGGTCACCTGTTTCAGCTAGGGCAGCCTAGCAAGAAATGAACTGGAAATATGGATCAGGGGTGTCAAACATAAGTCCCACTGAGTGGATTACTGGTAACTGGGGGCATGACTCAGGAGGGTCAACAGGCCCCACTGGGCATGACCACTGGTAACAGAAAGACAAGCAAGGTCTGTGCTGTCCTGCAGCTGCCACTGGACTCTTCCCATTTCCCTCAACCAAAACCACATGGCAGCTAAACCACTGCAACCATTGGCCCTGCAAATCTAACTCAGGGCCTGGTGAATGTGACACCCTGATACAAATCAGGACAAACTGTAACCTATAGTATATCAGAAGCCTTGGAAAAGAGTTTTTAATCACCATTTCCAAAATTTGACTATATGCTATTTCTCTTTATGCTTCTACTTAAGCTATGGTGCAGCTATACTGGGTGCTAGTTCAGTGGCATCGATTGCTGACACTCATTGCCAGCCATAGGTGATTTTCCAATTTTAGGCCAGGACACAGAATGAACCAAACCAGAATAAGAGAAACTCTCTCTCTGCCCCTACCATAAGTGCTGCGATAGGAAGAACAATTATGTTGATATCTAAAATGCCTAACCTATGCCCCATGTGCAACGTGGCCCACTACAGTGAGGGTTTGTGTGGCTTCACATACAAAAAAAAAAAAAAGACTTTGCTACCTGTAATATTAGGTAAAACTGCACATGAAACAAGCTCCACGTACACAACTCCCAAGGAAAGGTGGGTTATGCAACAGCTACGACCAAGTTGGTAACACAACCTCGGCATTACTAAAAATGGACACCTTAGTACTTCCTCCGTAGTCCAATAAAGGCTATAATGAGTTTACAGAGAGGACAATTGGCTTAATTGTATGTATTACCAATTCCTCACCAAGACCTAACAGACTTCATAGCCTCCTTTCAGGCTGGGAACGCAGCCACACCGGAGCCAGCCCATTAGACCTTGCACGTGCAAGCAGGCTTTGTTGGCTAGATGGAACAGTGAAGGGCTTTTATGTTTGATCAACATTACAGTTCATTTCTTGCTACGCTTGCTACACTAGCTCAAACAGGTGACCAACAGCAGGCATACGTTCATACGTGCTGTCCGTTTTCCCCTACACATTCTTACCCTGTTGCTACAAGGACTATTATCCCATTACTACAGCGACTACGGTCTTATCCTGTTACTTGGATTACAGGTTGTGACACCTTTGTCCCTCTGGTTTCTTTTGCTGGCCTGCCTCTCCTGGTACTCCCCCTCCCTTTCCCACCTATTGTATCACCCCCTCCACTCTGTTCTCTCCTCCAAGCTGCCCTTTTGCAGCACCTGGTGAAATGAACTCAGGTTCACAAAAGCTTGTTCTAAGCCTGTTTTGTTGGTTTCTCTAAGCTTGTTCTCTCTGTCTCATTTAATCTGTAAGATGCTTATCTACCCTGCCTTCTGCCTGGCTTCAGGCTAACAGGACTGACTACCGCCTTCCCTGAACTGAGCCCATCCAGACCAGCACCTCCCTCCCCCGCACCTGGGGAAAGCACACACTGGGGTGAGGGGAAGGATGAAGAGAGGGAGTAGAGGAGCAAGGCACTGCCCCAGCTGAGTCCAGACAGGCAAGGCTTTCATACTATGTGCAAAAGCCAGATGGGGTGGGGGGAAAAAAACAAGACCTTTAGCAATTTAGCAATTAAACTGCTGACACATCCAAAAAAACCAACCCCCACAGTCATAAGGTCACAATTAAGCTGTAGATAGACCACCACTCAAGATGCATTTCTTTTGCTGATCTAAAGTCTCAGAACACATACCTACAAGGCACATCGACACTGCTGTGACTGGCAAATAACATGGCCACACACACAGAGCCAGGAGCCAGGCGGCTTCCCTGCCCCCCCAACACAGAAGAAGGATACACTTCCGCGGGGAGGGCTCCCTCCAACCCTGGCCGCAGCCGAAGC
>NW_005842185.1:1402757-1405566 GCF_000455745.1 Alligator sinensis | reverse complement strand
GTGCCCGCCGCCGCCATGGGTCCGAGGCAGGGTGCCGCCCGCAGCCCCAGGAAACCCGGCCCCAAACTTCCCCTCAGCGCTTCACTGCCTCCTCAGCCACCCCCCTCCCCCACCCCAGTGCCGCTCTCGCGAGAACGGACCCCACCCAATAGCAGGGCTGCGTCATGGCTAAAGACGGAGGAAGGGGAAAGAGCCCGGCGGCGCGGAGTGCATTGTGGGGGTTGTAGTGCCCGCCGCGGCAGGGACAGGTACTGAGGCGGGCGGCAGTGACAGTTACTGAGGCGGCGGCGGCGGCGGCGGCCTGTAACGGGCCGGGTGCGGGTAACAGGGTGAGGGCGGCCACCATCTTTTTAAAGGGACCGCGCGCTGCGAGACTAGTATCCCGAGGTGTGAAAGCTCGGGTTCTTCCTTGCCTGACCGTTCCCCGCCCGCGCTGGAAGAAGGTGGGGGTTGCAACGAAGTCGTACGACAGGGCCCCTCCCCCGCCTATGTCAAAAGGTGGGAACTACTGAAATAGACGTGCTGTCTCACACACAGACATGCACACCCGTGCACACACACACCTACACATATGCGTGCGCACGTATGCACACACATGTGCACACACATTCACGCACACGTGTGCATACAGACACATGTACACACACATGCATGCACACATATGTGCACATGGCCAAAAAACACCACCGAGGCTTTCAAACCCTCTACTCTGGTCACATATCAGTGTGATGTAATCTTTTTATGTAATCTTTTTTATGGTATATCTAGCTTTTGCAAACTATATCTAACTGAATACTTAAGGCAACTTACTGTTGCTGGGAGGGGTGTGGCATGTGTGTGTTAAGAGATGCTTGCAGAGCACAGCGTGTGGGATGCGGAGGATTCCTGGAATGCCTCCCTAACACCAGCAGGATAGTCTCTCCCTGACACTTGTAAGATAGCAAGAAGTTCAGAAAAAGGTCTCATTATAATGCTAAAAATCACACCCCTGGGCAGGGCAAAAGTATGTTAATGAAACATATATGTATGTAAATGAAATACATGGCTAAAACATAGGTATAGAGACATGCTCAGTAGAGAACGTCTTATGTCAGTGGCTTGTAACCAATCACTGAGCGATACACTTGCAAACATATGTATAAAAGGTACCCAAAGGTAGAAACCGGTGGTGCTTGCTTTGCAAACGATTGCCAAGCACCCCTCTCTGCGCAGACTGGAAACAATAAAGATTAAGTTGGATCCTCCACCCCTGTGTGTTCATTGGCAATAGCGCACCGGGCACGAACTCACACTGTCCGTTGGGGACAACAAGTGGACATCATGTTTCCACTTTCTGAAGCTGTCTGGGTAAAGCGTTGTGCTTGTACATTACGCTCAAGTGTGGGCAAACCTTAGGCCCATCTATATATTACAGATATCAGGCAATTACAGTTATCTTGAGACCAGCTGCATGTCCAAAGTCACTATCATAACATAAAAAGCTCACACCTCAATTGAGGGAGCTCCCAGGCATGGAAGCTTGCTTCTTGCTGGCACAGTGGGAGTCTGGGATCTAAGGTGCGACCAGTGGCGTACCGACGGGGGTGGGTGGGAGAGGGAGTGGGGCTACCAGCGGTACTTCTGGTTTCGCCACTGGCGTTTCCAGGCTTGCCAATCAGCCACTGGGGGGACCCCCTGTCCCCCCCCCTGTGCAGCAATCAGCCACGGACAGGAGGAGGCGCAAATGAAAGCATTGGCCCCCGGGTGCTGGAGACCTATGGTACGCCACTGGGTACAACAGGCTCTAATATGCAATCCCACCACTGTGCCTCCTGCCATGCACGTGTGGCATGGCAGGAGGTGCAATTGTGTGGAACATGCATTAGATCCTATAGCACCTTTTCCCGCACGTGTAGAGGGGGGTCTTAGGAGAGGGGTTGCCACGCTATATTCCTTCTACAGGTCAATTGCAAAGCGTTTTAATTAAATTTAGCTGGTTCTGTTTTCACTTGATTATTTTACTTTTAAAATAAAAGTTTTCACTGCAACTCTGCCACTGTGCCCTGTGCTACCATCCCATGGCCACCTGAATGGCTTTGTGGGCAAGTGGAACAGGGCACACAGCAGCAGTGCGGTGGCAACCAGCGTGTGCAGGCCACATATGTGCCGCCCAGCCGGGGGGTAAAATGGGGGGATTGCATTCAGTGGCATGCCCCGCAACTGGCTGCACGGTTCCTCAGTGGCATCTGTATGCGGGGGTCGGGCTGTGCAGGCAAGCACTGCCACCGCTGAGCCATGCCCTTCACCGCCAGATCCTAGAGGTAAGTATGGCTTGGGGGCTGTGGGGCAGAGCTGGGGAAGATGGTTTGGGGACTGAGGGAGCAGGGGGTGCTGCCAGCCCCAGGTGTCACATCGCAGTTGGGAGCAGGGCAAGGGGGTGAGGGCAGGGATGCCCCTCTGCGGGGGGCTTTGCAGGCAACTGATGCGGGGCACAGTATGGTGGTGCCTGCCATGTGCAGGCCGCACGTATGCCACCCAGCTGGCTGCCCGGGGGAGGGGGAGATGGAGGCTGGCATGCAGCCAGAGCACAGCTCCGTGGCCAGCTCTGCAGCCGCAGCGAGGGATGGGGGCGCATGGCGGGGTGAGGGGGCTTGGGCTTGCACATGGCACTGCTGCTTACCTGGAGGCCCGTTATGGCGGTGATGGCCACTGCCTCCAAAACCTCCCACTGCCACCACGGAGCTCTGCCCGGAGTTGTGAGGCTAGCCGCCGGGCAGCAGCAGCAGCGTGGTGGTGGCTGGACAGCACACAGCCATCCCCACCACCACCC
>NW_005842185.1:1387260-1402403 GCF_000455745.1 Alligator sinensis | reverse complement strand
CAGAGTCGGCCACGGAGCTGTGGTTTGCCTGGGGTGGAGGGACAGTCACCATCCTCCCCTCCCCACCCCCCAACCCATCTCTGCTGGAGCAGGCAGCCCAGCCCAGCCCAGCCCAGCCCAGGGCTGTAAAGCATGCTAGGATGCTGGAGGACTGTGATTTAACTTGAACCAGGAAGGGGTCATAAACTGGTTTGACCCAAATCAGTTAAGTCTGATGCTACATTCAACCAGGTTTATCTTAAACCATTTTCAGCCATTTTGAAACTGGTTTATGTGCACTGAACTTCTGTTCTGTTACTGGTTTAAATCAGTTTCTGATTACTTAAACCGGTTGATGTGTAACTGCTGTCCTTAGCCTACATGCCCAGGCTGCAGCCATAAACCTAGGCCCTTTTCAGTGTTTCACAGCTGTTGCATTTCAGCAACCTGCGTGGGGCTGAACTCCAGACATATCTTGTCTTGCAGATTTGGGCCAGGGTAAAGCCCAGGCACTTCATAGTTTCATAGTTGGTAGGGTCGGAAGGGACCTAAGCAAATCATCTAGTCCAACCCCCTGCCATGGGCAGGAAAGAATGCTGGGGTCAAATGACCTCAGCTAGGTGGCTGTCTAGCCTCCTTTTAAAGACCCCCAGGGTAGTGGCAAGCACTACTTCCCTTGGAAGTTGGTTCCAGTGCCTAGCCACCCTGTGAAGTAGTGCCTCCTGATATCTAGCCTGAACCTACTCTCAGTCAACTTATGGCCTTTCTTCCTTGTTACCCCCGGTAGTGCTCGAGGGAACAGGGACTCTCCCACTGCCTGCTGGTCCCCCTTGGCAAGTTTATAGGTGGCCACCAGATCCCCTCTCAGCCTTATTTTGTGGAGGCTGAACAGGTTCAGGTCCCGTAGCCTCTCCTCATAGGGCCTGCCCTGCTGCCCCCTGATCATGCGAGTGGCCCTCCTCTGGACCCTCTCAGTGCTGGCTACATCCCTCCTGAAGTGCAGTGCCCAGAACTGGACGCAGTATTCCAACTGCGGCCTGACCAATGTCGCATTGAGGGGGAGGATCACCTCCTTGGACCTGCTAGTGATGCATCTATGGATGCATGACAAAGTGCGGTTAGCTTTCCTGACCACATCCCCACATTGGTGGCCCATGTTCATCTTGGAATCAGTAGTGATTCCAAGATCCTTTTCTGCCTCTGTGCTGATGAGAAGGGAGTTCTCCAGCCTGTAGGTATGCTGCTGGTTCTTCCTCCCCAGGTGCAACACCTTGCACTTGTCCATATTGAAACCATCCTATTCTCATCCGCCCACCCCTGTAACCTGTCGAGATTGAGTTGTAGCCTGTTCCACTCTTCTAGCGTGTTCACTTCTCCCCACATCTTAGTGTCATCTGAGAACTTGAACAAGGTGCTTTTCATCCCCTCGTCCAAATCACTGATGAAGATATTGAACAGCGCTGGCCCAAGGACCAAGCCCTGCGGAACCCCACTGCCTACATCTCTCCAGGTTGAAAATGACCCGTTCACCACCACTCTCTGGGTGTGGCCCTCCAGCCAATTTGCAACCCATCTGACTGTGAAGGTGTCGACACCACAGGTGCCTAATTTTTTAATGAGGATGGGGTGAGAGACAGTGTCAAAGGCCTTCCTAAAGTCCAGAAAGACTACGTCCACCGCGACACCTGCGTCCAATTTTGTGACCTGGTCTTAGAAGGCAACCACGTTGGTCTGACAGGACCTGCCTCTAGTGAACCCATGTTGATTGCCCCTAAGCATAATTTCCCCTGCTGGCCCCTCGCAGATGTGCTCCTGGATAATTTTCTCATAGAGCTTTCCCAATACTAAGGTAAGACTAATGGGTCTAGTTTCCTGGGTCCTCTTTCCTCCTTTTTTTGAAAATGGGTACCACATTGGCCCTTTTCCATTCATCAGACACTTCACCAGAGCACCATGAGTGCTCGTAAACCTGTGCCAGGGGTCCTGCTGTAACAGAAAGCCCCCTTTTCCTCTTGCCTGCATTTGCTTTCCCTTCTTTGGATATGTTTCTCCTCTTCTACCTTTTCTTCCTTCCTCTTTCTTTCACTATAAGGAATTGTGTTTTAAAGTTTGTATGTTTGCATTTTGTATCTCCCCTTGTATTTTGGTATTTTTATCTATTTGTGTGCCATGGCATTACTCTTGTAGCTTATATTTTATACTCCTCACCTTTAACTCAATGTGTTTTAGTTTTTACAAGTAAATTATACACTGTAACAATGTTAACAAAGGCAGGATCAAACCACTGCTTCCCTGTATCAGGCGGGCCCCTGAAAGAGCTAGTGAATCAGTGATTGAAGCGTAACACAGTAGCAGGCTTCAGTAACAAGCGGCAATTAACACCTAGGGAAGCCCCAGATCAACCAAGGGAAGAAATCAATAGGAGACAATGTAGCAACCGGGAATTCTCTCAACTTTACTGTTCAAGGGCTAGAAGCCCTGGTCTGAGTTAATCAATGCCGGGGACTAACTTTTGGGGCTCAATCTCCAGATCGACCGCTCCCAGAGCCCTATTCAAAATTCATCAATGGACTCACAAACCTGCACGTACATGTGGACGACCCCTGGGGCTGACAGATGCCATCCAGTAGCCACCAAGGGGGAAGTCCCACGAGGGTCAACCACCCCTGGATTAGGCAAACCTGAAAACCGGGGAGTCACCAAAGTCTGCAAAGGACAGATAAAACGCAGTGAAAAGTGACCCTCAGCGGCGCCCTCTTGATCTCAAACTTGACCAGCATCTGACCTGTCCAGCCAGAAGGACCAGCCGGCAACCCCCTTCTGGAGGATAACACCACGCTGGAAGAAGCCTTGACTGGCCATTGACGGCAGACTGCAGCGCTTGTAGGATAGTTATACCAGACTCTTGTAGCTTGCTACTGTGTGTGTGCATGTGTGTGTGTGTGTGTGTGTGTGTGAGGGGACCAGCCCCAAGGTTTATGATTTGACTTCATTACAGTGTTTCAATCCGCCTAATAAACCAGAATTTTAAGGATCCCAAGTTGGACATTTGTAGCCAACACTGCAATGACCTCTGCCAGTTCCCTAAGCACTCTGGGGTGGAGATCATCAGGACCTGCTGATTTGAACACATCTAGTCCCTCCAGAAGTTTCCCTGACTAGGTCCTCACTGACCCTGGGGCTAGCTGCGCCTCCCCTGGATCCATCCAGAATCCCATGCGGGGGCAGGGGGGGATGTCCCTGTTCCTCTCCCTGTCCCTTCTTCTTGTTTATTCAGGCCTTAGTGGTATATAGGCCTGGCCGGCTTTTTGCCACCCAGTCCAGGCCCAGTGAAACAGGCCTGGTCCTTCTTTTGTCCCTTTTGCAGTTTATGTCCCAACCAAACAGTGTGGTTGGGTGCTAGTTGTAGTTCAGGCCCAAGCCAAGATAGTTCTGGGCCCCTTTTTGTTGTTTTCTAGCTGTTAGGTCTCAGCATGGCAGTGTAGCATGCCCAGGCCACAGACAAATAAGACAGAAGAGCACCAGGCCTCTGTTTAGGCCTGGGTGCAGGACAGGCCTGAGTCCCCCTTTTATTATTTTACAGCTGTTGTGTCTCAGCAAAGCTGTATTGCTGAGCCCTGTTGTATGTTTGCTACATGTCTGGGCCTGGCATGTTTTTGGCCTGGTATATGTTGCTTTTGTAGCTCTGTGACCTGACCAAGCAGTGCGGTTGGTGCTCATTGCAGTTCAGGCTCTTTTGCTGTTTGGCTGGCTTTTCTTTGAGTTCTCTTGCAGTTTCCTGCCCCAGCAGAACTGTAATTAGGACTAGAAACTTCAGGGTGCACTATGCTGATGAAAACTGCAGCTAGTTTTGTCCCCTCAAAGCCATCATGTGGAAGTGGAGATCAGCACTACAGCTTCACAGGGAACAATGAGGTGCTCTTTGAAACACAAAAGGACCTACGCTCCCTGCGGCACAGTGGACCCCTGGAGCAGCTCACAGGACTCTCCAGTGTGGGCCCCCCTCTCCAACCCAATCCTGAAGGGCAGGTATAGGGGTGCAGGCCCCCAGAAGTACCTTTTGGGAAGTCCCAAGTCCTAGACTGCCTGGGTATGGGTAAAGCCTCCCCAAAAGGGTGCCACCTATAGACTTTGTTTTGTAGTTTATAGTATTTTAAAATTATGGTTAGTGTTTATTTTTGTTTTTTCTTTATTCTTTGTAATACATTTGGATTTTGTGTTTACACTGCTTGCGACGAAAGGGTTGTTGGTTTTATTGGACATCCTAGTGATTCGTTTAGGTAGACTGGGTGGGGTCTTAAGTCAAGGAAAAGTATATTTAGTACCCCCAAAATTGAACACAACCCTTGTTGCTGCTGCCAGGTGCTGAGCAGAACGGTTACATATAGCACTAAAAATGCCTAACAAGTTTTTGTTTGATTTGTTTCCCCTCCCCCCACCACCACATTCTCCTCACCCTTTTTCCATTTTCTTTTTTGTGTCAATAATAAAGGTTCATTATCTTACCTGTTTCTATTCTATTTTCTTTATCTGTCCTTTCTCTTAGTTATTCTTTGTAACCTGTGCCAGTACACTAAGGGTACCAGTAGCCCTGGGAGCTTCTCAGGCAGACTACTGACTGAGGGGTCCCATGGAGAGGTGTGTCCCTCACCACCCAAGAATCAGTTCTGACCCCAATGAACACATTATTCTTTATTATACACAACTAATTTATATACAGGGGAGGAAAAACAAACAAAGAAATATAATAACAATTGTTAATAACAAAACTAACAATCTAGAATAAATTCACAAATACAACATCAGGTGGATAATTCCAGCATACTGGGTGGTCGCACTTGTGTTAAGCTAACTAAATAAGTAAATTCACCTCATTATATACCTTTAAAACAGTTCCTCCCCCCACCCCACCCCAACCCAGTTGATTTCCTCCTGGTCAAAATCCACTTCCCATAACAATAAATGGCAATACAGCTATAACTATGATCCACCACTAGATGGCAGAGGTGAGGCTTCTGCTGCTGAGGGTGCTGGGGGGAAGAAGGGGAATGGGCTTCTTTAACCCTTGCTGGTAATTCAGCAAAACGAGCTCTGAACAGCTGCTTCAGGCAATAGGCTCCCTTTTGTTTCCTTCTGGAAATACACCTCCTGCAAAAATAGTGATTAGGTGTGCTCTCACACACCCATGCTGTTTTGTGTTGTCTCAGCCCTCTTAGGACTGTCTCCCCTCTCAGCACATCCACCTACAGATAGGGGCTTCCCTCTGCAGGTCTCTGACCTTGCAGCTTGAGCCTTCCTAGCTCCAGCAAGCCTACCAGCTTTGCTTACCAACCCCTGCCCCCACTCCCCGCCCCTTCCCCTGGCACCCACGTCCCTGGTTGTATGGCTCCAAAGCCAGTGGGGAATTAGCTTCTCATGGGATGACACAGGCTCTCCCCAATCCTGATGCCTGCTCCCTAGGCAAATTTTAGCTCAGTCTCCCCTAGCTGAGGGCTGAGTTTCTGGCCCCTCTCTCCAGGGCTGGAATTAGCTCCTCCCCAGCTTCTCTTTTTCTTCCCTCCCTCAGCTTTTTATCTCTCAGTAGCAGCCAATCAGAGCCCTCAGTTTGCAATGGGGGCTTTGGTCACAATTCAAATGCTCCAGTAAAAAGCATGCACTGTGCACAGCATACCCTCCTGTCTGGTAAAGCTGTTGTACCCTCTGCAAATTTTTTGCTGCCCTTTTCATGCAGAGTTCTTAAACACAGTGTGCCTGCCAGGTCTTGAGGAGATGCTCACATGCCGCCTTGGCATGTACTCCTAATGCTGGCCGCTGCATAAGCTCCAATGGTCTTAGAGAGATCCCACAATCTTCTCAAGAGAAGCCCAGAGACTCGCCTGCCACAACTTCAATTTTTCTTTCAGTGGTGGGCTCCCCTCTCACGATCCCCTTTAAATTAGCTGCACCCCCTGACAGGCATCCATGGGGCTCTGCCTCCCCTAACCCTCAGCCATGCTTTAGCCTTCAGGATGGCCAGTTAGTGTTGCTGTGGCCAGCCTTGTGGTGTTGAATTTCCCTGCTCTCCTCATCACCTGGGCTACTGTTGACTCCACCCAGCCGCTGATTCTCCAGGACGTTTGGGCTGACCCTGCTTTTCTGCCAGGTCTCTGACTATAGCCCAGCTGCCTGTGGGGTCTCATGGCCACTCCTCCCTTGGAGTGCTGCCTGCAGTCCCGACCCTTGCCTCGGGGTCTCTTCAGGTAGTCCCCGGTAGCAACAAAAAAAAGGAAGAAATTAACAGAAGAATGGTGGGGTAGGGCTGTGACCTGCCCCCACTCACTGTCCCAGCACCAGTAGTCCCAGCTGTCCCCTGGCAGCATCCTGACTCCCTTCTCCAATCACGGACCCCTCTGGTGGGTCCATCTCTGGGTCCCTTGTTGGTGGCCAGTACTGTCTGCATTCGGCGCGGGAAGCACCTCATCCTCCGCTCCCTGTGGTGCTCCTCCGGTGTTCTTCCCAGTGCTGGCTTTTGTTCCAGTTGGGTGGCATCCTGGGATGACATCACCTGCCCATGCCAGCTCCAGCCAGAAATAATCATGGCTCATGAACTGCGTGGGCTCTTCATGCTGGCGCAGCTCGTCCACCTCTTCCCAGCCTGAAACTGGTAAGTTTGCCCTGGTTTCAGGGCTTTTCTTGTAGGGACAGGCTGTCCCCGTCCCGAGTCCTACCACAGGAGCGGTCTCTTGTCCTTCAGTTACTGTCCCCCTGGGACACACAGCTTGCCCACTCAGCTTGCAGCCAGGCAAGCTTTGCTGCTGTTACATCTTTAACTCCATCAAGCAAAATAAATGCATGCATCTTGTAAAGCAAAAATAAAATTGCATCAGGGAAATGAACTTTTCTGTTTGTAGCATTTTGAATCCTCCTGTTTTGATTTAAATATAAAAACTTAAAGATTTGTAATGGATGCTGTTCCTTTAATTTTTGGCTTTCTGGCTCATCTGAAAGTCTGAGTTTTAGAGTGGATGCAATGTGTCACATGCTGAGCTCTCAGCTAACATTGAGTTATTGATGACTACTTGTTGAGCACAATAATGCAACTAGTTATGGATCCACCTTACAGAACTTTCAACTAGACTGTATTTCCTTAGCTTATTCATAAGGATGTTGTGAGAGACAGTGTCAAAAGCCTTGACAAAGTCAAGGTATATCACATCCACTGCTCTCCCCCATCCACAGAGACCATCACCTTTTCATAGAAAGAAAGCACTTGTTCTT
This sequence comes from Alligator sinensis, assembly GCF_000455745.1. Lineage (NCBI taxonomy): Eukaryota > Metazoa > Chordata > Crocodylia > Alligatoridae > Alligator > Alligator sinensis. The sequence goes on along the minus strand of NW_005842185.1, from coordinate 1,395,167 downwards.
GGTGAATCCTTACTAGCTGCTCCTGATCACCAGGGTTTTCCATTTCCCATGGAAAAACAGAGAAACCCATAGATTTCCCCTTTTAACAGAGAAAAAAGTAGATTTTTAATTTTAACCGAGATACCCACAGATTTCCCAATTTTGCAAAGAGCTCTCTGCAAGCTGGCAGAGTTCCAGCCTGCGAGAGCTTCTTGCAAAAAGGGCGTCAAACCCTAAGCCCTGTCCCAGGGGGAAGAAGCAGGGGGAAGAGGCAGTGCCTGAAACTAACAGTCAGTCAGAGCTTATCTCAGGCTCACTTTTCCTCCTGGAGCCTTTGAGGTAAGTGGGGCTTGCAGGAGGCTGGGGGTCAGCTGGGTCCCCCTCCAGCAGGGCTGAGATGCAGGTCAGGGATGGGGGACACCAGCAGGGCTGCAGGGGGGCCCTGTGGAGTGGGTTTAGGTAACTGCCACGACTAGGGGGTTGGGTGCTGTGGGAAGAGCTAGCAGGGCAGGTGTGGGCAGCATAGGGTGTGTGGGTGGGGGCTGAGGGAGTAGGAAGGTGTCCATGGGAAGCCCCATGTGGAGGGTGGGCCCAGCCCAATGGTGCATGGACTGGGAGCTGCATGCCATCTGGCCAGGCAAGAAGCCACACATGGAGGCACAAGTCATGCACCATCAGGCCAGGTGGGCTCCTGCTTCCTTCCATGTGCAGCTTCTTGCTGATGTGCTAGAAGCCATATGTGGAGGCATGGAGCCCACCTGGCCCAATGGCACGCAGCTCCTGGTCCATGCACCATCAAACTGGACCAGCTGGCTCTGTGCCTGCACATGAGGCTTCCAGCACTTGCGTGGGAAGCTGCCCATGAAGGCACAAAGCCTATCCAGCCCGATATCATGCTGCTCCTGCCTGCAGTGCCATGATTCACACATTGGCATGGAGCCAGCCTGTTTTGGTGCAAAGGCACATGCCAGCAGGCCAGGCCAACTCTGTGCCAGCATATGCAGGCCCTGGGTCTCATCCAGAGGTGCACACCGCTGTGGGCTCTGCCTGCTGTGGCCCTGAGCACCCTGAGGGCCCACTGCCTGCTGCTGCTGGTGAGCTGCCAACTGTCCCAGTTGCCTGCGGAGGATTCAGGATTGAGAGTATGGTCAGGGCTAGAAAGGTAAGAAAGGTTTATTGACTTAACAAAAACACAACTACGCGTAGTAACAAGACAAACAATGACAGACAAAAGCAATTCATGTCAACAACTTATCGGCAGTCCCCTTTGATGCCTGATACACAGCAAGCTTCTCTTTCCACAAAGTTCAGCGAAGTCAGGCATCCCCAATCAGCGCTGTCTGAGGGGTAGCAGGAAGAACCCTGGAATGCAGTTCTTGGGCTCCTCAAGTTCCATGGGCCCGCTGATCCAGGCAAGAGCTAACTAATCTTTTTCACAGAGCTGTATCTTCCTTCAGAATGGTTTCCAGATATTTCAGCTAATTTATAGCTTCTGAATGGTTCTGATAACGAACAACCACTCAGATCCCTTTTACTTCAACTGTCCTTAGACTGACCAATAACAGTACAAGCCTTGCATTCCTTTGATAAGGTAATTTTAACTACGCCACAGGGCCTTACTACTTTAAGGCTTTGCTTAATTTACTAGGCCTTACTTTATACAAGGCCTTGCTACATCTTAAACTTGAATTAGGCTTTTAGTAACAACATATAGCTTAATATCTAAACAAATACAGAAAAACACTTAGTTTAATTTTCATAGAGCCTTCAGTAAGCACCTTTATCAAACAGACATAATTTCAACTGTCACACCAACTTAACCCCACACCTGCTCACATACCCCATGCACACACCCATACCCTCCACAAACCCCACACCCATATCCACACCCACACCCACAGCCACCTTCCAACCAAAGTACCTGCATATTTTTCTAAAGAAGGTTCAAATAGTGTTATATTTAGTTTAATTTGTAAAAATAATGAAAGTAATTAATTTAGCATAATTTTAAGTTTTCCTGTGCATAATTTTGAATTTTTCTGGGACGGGAGAGCTTCTACGGACACAGCTGGACCCACGTCCTGGTGGGGGGAGCTCTGATTTTCCATAATAAAAAAACCAAAAATCAAATGCCAAAATATATAGTTATTTAGAATTTATTTTATTATAGTGATTGAGGCACTGGTAGGCTTCCAAATTGCTTTAAAACTGTAAATATATCAATAAAACATTGTGTTCAAACCTATATATATAGGTTCAAATACCTATATATATAGTAGCCTTTCATTTTAATCACAGATTTGGGGCTTTTTTTCTGAGAATTTGCAATTTTTTTATCAGAGAAAACCAGGATCCCTGCTGATCACCTTCATAGTATCATAGTATCATAGTGCTTAGGGTCGGAAGGGACCTAAACAGATCATCAGGCCCAACCCCCTGCCCCGGGCAGGAACCGGTGCCGGGGTCATATCAACCCAGCCAAATATCTGTCCAGCCTCCTCTTGAAGACCCCCAAGGTAGGAGAGAGCACCACCTCACTTGGGAGTCCATTCTAGAGCCTAGCAGCCCTTACTGTAAAGTAATGTCTCCTGATGTCCAGCCTGAACCTTCTCTCTAACAATTTGTGGCCATTATTCCTAGTAACCCCGGGTGGTGCCCAGGGGAACAGAGCCTCCCCCAACTCCTGCTGGTCCCCCCGGTGAGTTTGTAAACAGCCACCAGATCCCCTCTCAGCCTTCTCTTGTGGAGGTTGAATAGGTTCAGGCCCTTTAGCCTCTCTTCATACGGCCTGCCCCGCTATCCCTTGACAATGCAAGTGGCCCTCCTCTGGACCCTCTCAATGCTAGCCACATCCCTCTTGAAGTGTGGCGCCCAGAACTGGATACATTACTCCAACTGCGGCCTGACCAACGCCGCATAGAGGGGAAGGATCACCTCCCTGGACCTGCTTGTGATGCATCTGTAGATGCACAACAAGGTGCGGCTAGCCTTACTGACCACTTCGTCGCATTGGCGGCTTATGTTCATCCCGGAGTCAGTAATGACTCCAAGATCACTTTCTGCCGCTGCGTTGACAAGAGGGGTGTTCCCCAGCCTATAGGTGTGTTGCTGGTTCCTTCTCACTAGACGCAGTACCTTGCACTTGTCTGTGTTGAATTGTACCCTATTTTTATCCACCCACCTCTGTAATTTGTCTAGCTGGATTCTGTCCCTCCCCTCCAGTGTGCCCACCTTGCCCCACATCTTGGTGTTGTTAGCGCATTTGGACAGCGTGCTTTCTACACCCACATCCAGATCGCTGATAAAGATGTTGAACAGGACCGAGCCCTGGGGGACTCCACTGCCCACATCCCTCCAGGTCGAAAATGACCCATCCACCACCACTCTCTGGGTGCAACCATCTAGCCAATTTGCCACCCATCTGACTGTGTAGGCATCAATGCCGCAGTCACCTAGTTTTTTAAAGAGAAAGTGGTAGGAAACTGCGTCAAAGGCCTTCTTAAAGTCCAGGAAGACGACATCCACCCCGACACCCTCGTCCAGGGACTTTGTGACCTGATCATAAAGAGAAGCCAGGTTAGACAGGCAGCAGTTGCCCCCAATGAGCATAAGAACCCCTCCCCTATCACTTCACTCATTCCTACTTGACCCAGCTAGGACTTGAACTCAGATCTCTCATATGGAAAGCAGAAACTCTACCAGACAGCCCCCACTAATGGACTTTGTTTGCTAGATACTTCAAAACAGATTCCTTGTTGACACACTCTATAATCTTCCCAAATACCAAGATCAGGCTAACTGGTTTGTAATTCCCCAGATCCTTCCCCTTCTTAAAGATGGGCACTATATAATGCTTCACCAATGACTGGTTCTACATCTCAGTTATTTGTACTAATGAGAGAAACTGCAGAAGAGAAAAGCTCCAAATTGTTTTACACCAAACTCTTCCCTGATTGTTATCTGCATAATTAAACTGAGGCAACTCTCAATAGTGCATATATTGTGAAAATATTCTAAGTAAAAAAATGGAAGGGCAACAAATTACTACCCTATTATTAAGCAAGAAGTGATTGATTTAACAATAACTTGCCCTCAGAATGAGCTTCCACTTTGAAAAGTAAGCTTAAATATAGTGTCAGATGAAAAAGAATGTAGTGATCTGATACAGTTGGCAGCTACAAGGTGGGGAAGCACTTGAAAAATGTTTTTCTCTTGCCCTGGGAAATATTTATGGAGGAACTTGTATACAAGTAGCAGAAACTCATTCTGTAGCTAACAGGTGAAGAATCTCTTTGCGATTTGTATTTCATGGTAGCAATTGTGAGTCATTCTGGTGATCATAATTTGAAGTGGTAGGGTAAGAAAGCTCTGTGCCAACTGCTTTTGATCATATATTTTTATGAAAACTGTAGCTGCTGCTGATGAATACAAAAACAGAGGACTTTTTTTGTATCTGTTTTACAAGACACCTGTCAATTATGGCTCTGAAAAAATATCAGAGAAAGCACAGGTCTTAAAATCAGAGTACAAAAGCTGCAAGTTGTTCTACACCAAATACTTCCCTGGATGCTATCTGCATAATTAGAATGAGTCAACTAGCTATAGTGCACATATTATGAACATATTTTAAATAAAAATAGGAATGGCAACAAATCTATGCATATAGGCAGCTTAAAAACAGACTGTCTTACTAAGCTTTCCAACTAATTTTCTTTGTTTAAAACATGCAAGATGGCTGAAGGAAGCAGTGTGGATTTATTAAAATTAAAATAATCAGAAGAAATATCATGAGGATTAGTTTACATCTTTTTAAAACTGCAGATTATAAAAGTCAATGCAGTGGTCATGATCCTGGGAATAATTTTTCTATCTAGATTTAAATATCTCTGATCTAAGCAAATCATCACAGGCAAAACATAATCTTCATGTCAATAAACATAATATTGTGGCATAGTGGAAACTGAATAATTTGTTCAAAATGATGCTATGTGGTTAAAATGCTTCTTCTGCAGACTTATTTTGATTTTACTCTGAAAAATAACAGGAAGAAATGGCATCCTGTTAGTCATCACAGGAGTTAAATCTGATTGCACAATGTTAACAGCATGATCTTATTATTGTCTGATTCCTTCCTCCCACTTCTTTCCTATTGTTATATTTATTATATATAATATTTAACTAGATTGAAAGCTCTTGGGTGACGCTCACTGTTGCAGTATAAAAAGTACAGCCCCCAAAATTATCTCAAATTTGATCAGGATCCTTGCACGTGAAATCCATGCAAAACTGCTGAATCAAAAGATTGCTTAAATATGAAATCTGAAATACTCAAAAGTTAAATTTCAATATTAAAGTCTCTGTGTAACCTTAATTTTCTCTCCTTGTGCATATGCATTAATCCTTTAATTAAGTGATAACATGCTATCTTTTTCCACAGGACTGCTTCCTATGCTTAGCAAATGAGCCAACTCATCAGTATTTCTGTCTTCATTCAGTATCTCATGCTACATTTATTCTAAACCCGGGGTGCTCAGCCCCCAGCCCACAGATTAGATCTGGCCCACTGACCCATGTAATCCAACCTGTGCATCTCCCCACAGGTGCAAAAATTTGGCAGTGAGGGACTGATGGCAATGCAACTGGTTTTGTTTTCATTTGATTATGTTACTTATATATTCTATAGCACTAAGAATCCATAACAAAGGCTTTGGTTTGTTCCCTTCATCCCAAAATTCTCTTAACCTTTTTTTCATTTTCTTTTTTGCATCAATAATAAAGGTGTTCATTATCTTACCTGTTTCTATTCTATTTTGTTTGTTTGTCATTTCTCTTAGTTTTTCTTTAGCTTCCATTAGGAGAAACAAATCGATGCATCTTGTAAAGCAAAAATAAAGTTGTGCCAGACAAGCAATTTTTTCTGTTTGTTGCATTTTAAATCCTCCTGTTTTGATTTAACTGTACAATCTTACACCACCACTCCCACACTGCCAAATTTCCAAGCCCCGTGCAGCTGGATTGGCCCCAGCCAGGCTGGACCCACACAAAGGGATTATGCCCCATTCCCTGCATGGTTGGATCAAGCCAGGTCCTGATGCAGTTGCACAGAACTGGCTCAGGGCTTCCGAATCCTGTTGCCATCAGCATGTAGTAACACTGAACTTGGAAACACCTACCCCTGCTGCTCTTACAGTGTCAGCCCTTTGAGCCAGCTATGCCTCTCCCATGATTCCTGCCCCCCGCTGCCATGCCACCCTGACCCCAGTCACCAGTGCTCCCTTTAATTTAGTACCCCAGACTTGCATGGCAAACACACTGGCTGCCCATACAAAAAACTAGAACTCTTGGTCCCATGCCACTTGTGGCACCTCCTGTCGGTTGGGCAGTACTGCTCTAGAGTGTACATCTGCAAATAGCATGCATATCATAGCCAGAGACGTGACAAGACTCTCAGTGTTTGCCTGAAGTAGAGGCATCAGCCCCAAGCAATGGATGGTTACATAGCCAAGTTACATAACTCAGTTTACACAGACAAGGACTGAAGTACATTGCAAAAGAAGGGCTTGTACTGACAGAGTATCTGAATGCTTTTTGAATAAGTGGTAGCTGAGGAAATATGATCAGAAATGTATCTGTCTGGAAGGAGAAATCATACACAAAGGATGTAAATATTTCTGCCTTTCTTGAATAATACAATATTGAATCAGGAAATATACCTGACCTGGCAGAGAGATGCATATTTGGGGGAAGTAAGTCATCTGCATAATAAACATATTCTCTGAGAGTTGAACTTAAAGTGTAAGAGATTCCTCTGATAGGCCAGAGGTACCTAGATAGCTTGTCCTTAAGAAAGTTTATTGAGCCTCACTTATTGAGCCTTCTAAGGAAAGCTGGAATACCCTGATAATCTGTCAGGTTGGCAGACTGAGTACATCATTTTAAATTAAAATGCTGGGTGCAGGTGCTATCTCAAAAGCTGACTGTAGATTAGAGAAACAGGGTAAGATTTCATTTTTTTTTTATTCCTTTGCATTCTATCTCCCTGTAACAGGGAGCTTGGGGATTCTGATACTTTAAGGCAGAGGTTCTCAATCTTTTGTACCTTATGTCCCACCAACCATTTTGTCAAAAAACCCTGGTCCCACCATGTAAAATCAAAGCCCCACTGTTCAAGATATCCATTGATTCATCTATCTGAAGTGCAAACAACTTTGATTTTTTCAATCAGGCAATGAGTTGAAGTCCCACCTACATGACCTTTGAGTCCCACCACTTAAGAAACACTGCTTTAAGGGAAGGCAGGCTGCAGAGACACTCAAGCTGCAGGTGGGGCAGAGGGCAATCAGGAGAGCCATGTGACATAGATTCATAGATTCATAGATGTTAGGGTCAGAAGGGACCTCAATAGATCATTGAGTCCGACCCCCTGCATAGGCAGGAAAGAACCTCCAGTGAAAAGCCAGCATTACCCAGTAATTCTGACACCAGATTATAGATTCATAGATGTTAGGGTCGGAAGGGACCTCAATAGATCATTGAGTCCTACCCCCTGCATAGGCAGGAAAAAGTGCTGGGTCTAGATGCTTATCTAACCTCCTCTTGAAGACCCCCAGGGTAGGGGAGAGCACCACCTCCCTTGGGAGCCCGTTCCCAGACCTTGGCCACTCTACTGTGAAGAAGTTCTTCCTAATGTCCAATCTAAATCTGCTCTCTGCTAGCTTGTGGCCATTATTTCTTGTAACCCCTGGGGGCGCCTTGGTGAATAAAACCTCACCAATTCCCTTCTGTGCCCCCGTGATGAACTTATAGGCAACCACAAGGTCGCCTCTCAACCTTCTCTTGCGGAGGCTGAAAAGGTCCAGTTTCTCTAGTCTCTCCTCGTAGGGCTTGGCCTGCAAGCCCTTAACCATACGAGTGGCCCTTCTCTGGAC
>NW_005842185.1:1384959-1385202 GCF_000455745.1 Alligator sinensis | reverse complement strand
TGTACCGCCCAGTCGTGGGACGAATCCCACCAGGTTTCCGTTAGCCCTACTAAGTCATAGGTGTTTTGTGCAAGCAGGAGCGCTAGTTCATCCTGCTTGTTCCCCATGCTCCTAGCATTAGTATATAGGCACTTAAGCCCTGCAACTGGTGCCTTTGCTGCCCCACCACTCTGAATCCCAAGGGGCCCCTTATTTCTTACCTTCTCATTGCTTACCTGTGCTGTAGTGCTGGCCGCCCCATGG
>NW_005842185.1:1379482-1384936 GCF_000455745.1 Alligator sinensis | reverse complement strand
CCTTGTGGGTGCCACATGGTTTGGTGGTCCACAGCTTCCCCCTCGCTCATCTTCCCCTCCCCCTGACGAGCCTAGTTTAAAGCCCACCGGAGGAGATCCGCCAACCTAGAAGAAAACACACACTTACCTTTGGGGGACAGGTGAAGCCCATCCCAACTGAGCATGTCCCTCATTGTAATGTGCGGGTCGTTGTCCAGGAAGCCGAAGCCTGCCTCGAGACACCGCTGCCGAAGCTGCCAGTTGGTCTTTCTGATGCAGTTCTCATGCCGTCTTCCACGTCTGCTCACTGGTAGGATGGAAGAGAATACCACCTGTGCACCGAACTCCTTCAGCACACCGCCCAGAGCACTGTAGTCTGCCATCAGGTGATCGGGGGTTCTCCTGGCCGCATCATTAGTACCCACATGGACTAGGACCATGGGGTAGTAATCAGTGGTCTTGATCCTGGCCTGGATTACTTCCTTCACATCCCGAATCTTTGCTTACTTAAAAGGGATTGGGCTTGAAAAATATAAACCCAGGGCTAGGGTCTCAGCTGGGCAAGCTGGAAGCCGTGGAAAGAGGAGTTCCTGAACAGAAAGGCTGCAGCAAGGCTCCTGACTAACACCTGAGCTGGGGTATGCAAAACTGATGGTTTAGGGATTGAGAATGTAGGGGTGGTGGAGGTCTCAACTGGCTTGGCAGCCCAAGGGACATGGGTTAAGGCCAAGGAACAGAGCCACAGCTGAAGAGGGGTGAGAGTAGGGTTACTATATTTCCAGGATCAAAAAAGAGGACATGAGGGGGGAAAGGAGTGGGGAAAGGGTATTTGATGTGGGGGGGGGAGTAGTGATATGCCTGTGTCCTGCCTCTGCCCTTTACTCCTAAGCCCCTGCCCCGCACCCAGTGCTGCCAGTGCCCCTCACTCCCAACCTGCAGCCCCCTGCTCCCCACTCAGCTCCTGTGCACACACACTATTACCTGGAAACAACTTGCTGGGGCCCTGGCACGGAGCACTTGACCCCCGACAGCCAATCACATTGCCCACTGTTCCCAGCCCCAAGCATCCAAGCTGCTTGTGCCCAGGAAAAGTGGAGGCAAAGCAAAAATCCAGACATTTGCTCACATTTAAAAAAACCCACCTGGACAGGAGGGCAGAGGACCAAAAGAGAGGACATATCCAGGAAAACTTGGACATATGGTAACCCTAGGTGACAGTAGGCAGGGCCAAGGGGCCTGCAGCCTGGGGCAGGGGACAGGGCATGGATAGTTAAAGGCACTGGGGACAACCGTTGCAGAGACTGTTCCAGGTTTAGAGGTATGGTTTGACTGGAGTTGACACTGGGGCTGAAAGCCCATGGATGAAAGAGCGACTGGATTGGACAATGGAGCCTAATGCCCAGTGATTGGTAACATCTGCAAGTCCGGGGCATGGCTAAAAGGGGAGATGAGGAGGCCATGTAACTATTCCTTAAGCAGTGACACTTGTGTTCATGAATGTAAGATCTTTCTTTAAAATACGGGTAGCTTTCTCCCTCTCTGTTGCATGAGGCAAGGTGTGGGGGGAGGCTTGTCTCAGACCCTGAGGCTTGGTTCTACCATCCTCCAGCAAAACAAGCCCATCAGCAAGATAGAGAGGCCTTCAGGATGCTACCCTGTGAAGTTCATGGTGAAGAAGCAATACCTAGAGAACCCAGGGAAGCTGCTCATGGCAAGGGAAGACTTTGGGGTGAAGATCCTCCAAGAACTGCTGTAGGTAAACTATGCCAATTTGCATTGGCTCATTGATATGTCAGGAAGGGAGGAGTGGGAGCTCTGCTTTAAAGATGCAAAAAGCGAAGAACAGTTTTGGGGACATCTGCAGGAAGCCATGAACAACTCCCTCCCAAAATTTTTTGAATTTGCATTGAAAATCCCAAGGAGAGAGAGGCTGGTGACAATTAAATGCATTCTGGCCTAGTAAAAGAAAAGGATTTGATATTCTGGCTCAAAAGGCAGTGTGAGAGAGTGGGAAAACTGAAGAAAGTCCAGTTTTGGGACTGTGGAGTAGAGCCTGGAAAACCAGAGCTGTGCTCAAAAGCAAGCCTGGGAATCCAAGAGAAGTGAAGTACCTCCCCACATCCATCTTCCTGGGCCCTCACAAGGGGGTCATCTTCTACCAGGGACAGCTCAAACTCTTCAAGTAACGTGGGAAGGAGGGCTACTTTATTGCACAATGCACAAAGTCTGTGCTGTGTGCAAGGAAAAGGGGCATGATCCCAAGGAGTGTGAGAAGGAATGGAAATGTAATCTTTGTGAAAAAGGGGCACATCTTTGAAGAGTGCCCTGGTGCCTATGCAAGTGTGGAAAAAGGGGAAAAACAAGAGAGACTTCAGAAAGTAAGCCCCCCCCCCCCCCAAAAAAAACAAAACAAAACAAAACAAAACACACAACACCCAACTGGTGCCATGAAGGCAGAAAGTTTCCCACACACACAATGCCCCACTGCAACCAAAGGGGTAGGGAGCAGGAAGACCCCAGAGAGAGAGAAGGCAGAAAAGGAACCACTCTTTGAACAGGAGAAAACATCTCGTGTTCATAAAAATGGGATAGTTTTAAAAAAATGGTTGCGGAACTAAGAAAACGGGGGTGGGGGGGCATGGAGGATGAACTGGCTGAAGAGCTAGAAAGGATAGAAAAGGAGGAAAGAGAATGGGAGACCCAAAACTCCCAAGTGGGGAAACTGAACAGTACCCAGAAGAGAAGGAAGGAAATGAAGGCCCTGATATGGAAGTCCAGGCAGGAGAAGGGGAAATCCCAGAACCCCTAGAGGAAGGCCAGAGCTCCTAGGTTCACCCCCAGCAAAGGAAGAGAGGCAGGTCTCCTTGCACACAGTCCAGACAGCAGGAGGGGCAACAGTTCCCCAAAAGGACCATGCAAACAGATGGAACAGATAAGTCAGGGAAGGAAAATAGCCTGGGAACCCTTAAACCTAAACAATGAAAACGAGAGAGCTCCAGATCCAATTCCTCAGCATATTTCTACTCATGGGAGTCCTTATAGACTCAATGAATGTGAGAAGCATGATTAAGAAGGAGAAATGGGACACCATTGAAATGGTCCTGGGCATGGGCGACTGGTGTTGCCTTAGTCAGGGAGATCATGTGCCACCCCAGCAACCAGTCAGTGACTGTGGGAGGGGGAGTCCGCACACAGCTGATCACATCGGCTGGGAAGTGGCCACAGCGCTCCCACTCCCTGGCTGGCACTCGCAGGGGGGCAGCAGCGCTCCCGCCAACCCCCCCTGCCCATTGCCTGAGTGGGGAGCACGGCCTGTCAGGGGATGCAACGGTGCTATCAGGGGGTGTAAATGCATCCCCATGCATCCCCTATGCGTTGCCACTGGTCCTGGGGCAACTGAAGGCAGACATCCTTTGTCTGCCTCCTTCATTTAAAAATGAATGAGTCCCAAAGGTCAGGACACTGAACTAGGTCATGGAGGTTACAGCCCTTTTGGGGAAAAAAAGGAAAACAAAAAATTCCAATTTAACTATTTTACTGGTAACAATGGAATTACATTTCTTTAAATTTATATTTATTTGAAGACCTTACTGAAATATAAAAATCCAGCCAAGTCTGGACTCTGCATAGGTCTGCAACTTACTAAATTTAAGGCTCAATAATATAATCAAATTTGTATTATAAACCACTACTGGAAAAATGTTATAAAAAGGAAACACTCTTTTAAGGCATAAGAAGGAGTAGATTTATGATTGTTTCAATATTGGTTCTGGATTTCTGGTGTTTGAGTGCTTGTTAATTCAAATTTAACATGGCATTGGCACTAAGTTTTGGCAACGTTCTGTTTATTCAGCCTAGTAGAGGATAATTTATTTCAATGATGTAATCTCAGTGTGAGGTGGAAAAGATTTGACTTCCTGATTTCAATAGTGTTAAAGTAGTAGTGTTATTTGTGATGTTTTAGCAAAAGGAGAATCATGCTGGAATCAGACTGACCCATGCAAGAATGTACCACTGTCATAATCTGAGCTACAGTCAATAAAACCCAGAAGATTTTTAAATCTCATGATCAGAGTCATCTTTGAGTCTAAGTCTTAGCTCATTTAGAGCATAAATCAAGACTTGCTTTGTAGAAAATCAGTAAAAAAGTTACAAAATAACGAGGGTTTTTTTCCTAAGTTTTTTCCAAATTTCTTCAAATTCCTCCCTCCTCTCTACTCCCCCCAAAAAACCAAAAAACATGATATATTATCAGGTTGGATTGATTACAGTGTCCAAGACAGACAGAAACAGTGATCATAATGCAGTTGTGCAACGAGATTGTGCTGATTTGAGCAGCTTTTAATGTAAGGTGTAACTAGGCCCTTAGAATCAGAAACGATGCTACACAAGAATAAAAAGGGATCATATTACAATGGGTTAAACACACCGTCCAGAGAAACAACAGAATCTTACCCTTGCATTTCCCTACCAGTTGGTAATTTATTTTCTGTTCTCATTGATTTCTCATCTTCTCAGATCAACACTATAAGCTCTTAACCTGAATCAAAACATTGTCAAGATGAGGGGCGTAATTCTTCAGTACTTAGTATCTTATATAATTATCTATACTTGTGCAGAGTGAATGCAAGTGTTATTGTGGAAGTTTGTCAGTTTTTATGCTTGCTTTGCATTTAGTTTGCAGAATTCTTCATTTTTGGCAGCTGGAATGGGGCATAGGGGTATGGGTTGCTGAAGGCAGAATTTTGCATTACTACTCCAACATACCCCATTTATATGTGTTTTGGTGGGTTTTTAAGTAAAACCTAAATCAACGTTTAAGGACTTATTGCTGGGAATTCTATGTTCAGCTTCCCCACTCAAAGGCCCAAACTAAAAAGTACTAAATAAGAAAATAAAAGATAGAATCCTAGAAAATTAGGGTTGGAAGGGACCTCAGGAGGTCATCTAGTCCAATCCCCTGCTCAATGCAGGACTATCCCCAACTAGATCATTCCAGCCAAAGCTTTGTCTAGCTGAGTCTTAAAACCCTCCATGGATATTGATGACTGATAGCAGTTTGTCACTTTGCCCTCCTCCAAATTTAAATTCATTCATGGAAAGTCAAATGAAACAGTGCCATAATAGAATAGCACTGCCTTTTATGGTAGTCCTTCATCTATCAATATAAAAAAAAAAATCTCCACTTTACCTAGGCAAAATCTGACTATGACTTGGCATTAGGGAAGGGGTGCAATTGTTCTGGCTCAGATACTGACCTACACTGGGAGAGTTTTTGTTCTAGTGAATTTATTTTTCTCCGTACAACTTCATGTTCCCCCTTAAAAATATCTTCAGCTAGTGGTAAATTTACAAGCTTAGAGAGATGAGTTTAATACGTGCAGCTAAAAGGTGTTCAACTGATCATCCACCAGAGAATAAATAATATTTCTGTTGGTTTACCTAGAGTGTACTAGGAGGGAAAATACATTCCTG
>NW_005842185.1:1367802-1376741 GCF_000455745.1 Alligator sinensis | reverse complement strand
ATGTTTTTTCTATGTACCTCTAGGTAGCAGGTGACTTGTGAATGCTGCAATGCTAGGGTGCATGGAGTCTCCCACAGAAGCATGGGGGCTCCCCAGCCTGCTCAGCAGCAGTCCACTTCTGGGTCTGCCAGGGAGCACACCGGGGGTCCCCCCCGCCCATGCTCCTCCAGCTCGGTGCCTCCCAGTCCCCCCATGCCTCCCCAGTCTGGGTGGGGATACCTGGGGTCCCCCTGCAGTCAATTGCTGGGCCAGGTGGGTGCAGGGGGGAGGGTGTGCTCCCTGGCAGACCCGGAAGTGGATTGGAAGTACTTCTGGTCCACTTCCAGGTTCGCCACCAAGCACATGGAAGGGCCCCCCTGCACTCCTGTGGGATGCTCCATCCACCCCAGCATAACAGCATTCACAAGCTGCGCTGGTATCTCAAAGTATGTAGAAAACATTTAAACTGCATCTATGTCCGAATCTCAGATTCTCCAAATTGGCATTGAATCTTCTGATTCCGATTCTGCTGAATCAAATCAGGGACAGTGATCCAAATCAATAAATCAAATCACTGTCCCTGATTCAAGCCAAATCTGAATCAAACAGGGCCCACTTCGCACACCCCTACTGTTAAATTATATTCACTCTGTGATCTACAATAATCCCCAGATCCTTTTCTCCAGTCTTGTAGCTAACTCAGTCACTCTCAAGTCACATGTGAAATTACCAACTTTTTGAAACATCACCAAGGCATAAAGAAAGCACAGCACAGTAGTGGCACAACATACACAATAAATCTGTCATTGCTCCCAACACTTCTTCTATTCCTCAGCCATTTCAAATTGCTGTAGTTTGTCCCATGTGGAAAATGTCTATTGTGAATCAGAACATTAGCATGTGTAAACATGTATAGCTGATTACTGCTTTTCAGTTACTTACTGCTAGTGTAGGCACTGGAAATGTCAAGTGGCTGGTAATGGTAGCAGCAGACACTGATAAGAATGAGTTGAAAAAGCAAGAAGCAGTATATCCCTAATGACTACTCTGCAAGAGACAGGGAGCCTTATAATTGCTTGCAAAGACCCCAACTGATGTTCTTTCTGATGAGAGCCAGAGAGGGCCTACAACTTGCTCCATTTCCTTGAAAGAATTGTGACTGGAACAAGGACCCCAGGGAACTGCCAAAATCAATAATTGGGTAGGGATGAGGTAGGAGTATATATGTATGTGTGTTTCAGGAGGGGAACCAGAAGTCTCTTAAATTAGTAAAAGCTATTTAACATGTTTTGAAGGACAGTTGTAGCAAAAATAGTTGCCTTTCAGTTAAAGCAGATCCTTTGTGTAATCAGCTTCAGGCAATAGTATGCAGCACGATTTATTTGGCTTTTTAAATTTTTCAGAGGCAATATTTTACTGTGCTTTCCTTCAGAGTCAGTCAAAAAGCCAAGTCCTCGAGGCAGCTGAAGGCACACTTGGCAGTGGGCCTGGTGGGGGTCCAGCTGGCTGGTGTAAGGCCGCATGAGGCAGGGTATGGCAGGAGCAGGTAAGTGGAGTCCCAAATGAAGAGAGGCGGGACCACCAGGCCCCCCCCCTGCCAGTCTGGCACTCCCAGCATGAAGCACCCACTCTACCAGTCCCACTAGGCTGGAGCTGCAAAACACATGGGCATCATGGACACTGCCAGCTCAACTGGGAGTCACATCTGTGAAGTGCCTTGATGGTCAGTGATGGCCTGGAGTACAACAGTGTGAAAACCCCTCTGGCTGTAGTAGGGGCGGTTGCCATGGGGCAGTCAGGTGAAGGGGATGTGGGTCTGTCCAGGGCACAGAACCCCACCTCCACCAGCAGGGGGGTGTTCATCTGGAGTACATGTGGCCATGTCCTGTAGGATGCCCACAAACCTTCCAGGACAGCCTTCCTGGCAGTGGCCTTGCCCACCTCAAAGAGATGGCCCACAAAGCAAAAGCTGGCAGGTGTGGCCAGCTTGAGCAGGGCAAGGACCAGCTGGATGTCTGTGGGGAGGGGAAGCTGCATGACGGTGTCCTGCCACTCCAGGTATGGCCAGAGCTGCTCCAGGAGGTCCCAGAAGGTGGCCCAGGTCAGCCAGAATGCCTCCAACCACTGCTCATCTCAGGTCTGCTGGACACCATGTAGTCACCAGTCCTAGCTGGCCCAGCAGGCTCAGAGGCAGGGGGACTAGAGGCCCAGGACGGCCAGGGTGAAGCTGGTGGAATTCAGCAGCCTATTGTTGGCATCCCTTCTGGAGTCCAGCCAGCTGGATGGGGTCCAGGTGGCAGTTGCTCTGCGGTGGCAGCCCTGGGACAGCGCATTGTGGCCAGGCAGGCAGTCACTGTGTGTGGGGGAGCTGGGAGAGCCCAGATACCCACGGGCCAGATAGTGATCAGTGTGGCAGGCCAGTGCAGCAGCCAGCAGGAGCCCAGGGTGCTGGTCATTGCTGCCAGGGGCAGGGGCTGAAATAGCCATGGTGTGGAAAGGCAAAGGTAGCAAGGAGAGAGCTGCTGCATGCTGTCCTTGCACTGTGCATGCTGCTCCTGGCCAGGGAAGTGGCTGGCCAGGGATCAGAGAATGGGGCTGGCTTTTCAAGATGGCTGGCAGCTGCAACCAGAGCCTCAAGCTCCCCCTGGTGGCAGCAGGAGGCCCATTGCAGGGCCACAGGAAGTGGAAGCAGTTTGCTGCTAAGAGCAACAAATCTTCTCCCATGCCCCTGCATATGTAGATGCCTGCCTGGGAATGTTTACTTGTGAGTAGTTTACTTGCAATTAAACTGATCTTGGATCAAATGCATGTGTAGATGAGCCCAGTTTGTCATAAGTCTCACATCAGTTTTTATTTTACTTCCTGAAACTTACGTATGGTTTTGTTTCAGAAATCTACATCAAGAAATATTCCTGTTAGCCTCCCTGTTGGCTAGAAAGAAGGATGATTACCTTCCAGAGTCATCTAATTTCGTAACTGCCTGTGGCTTCAGGGGACTGGCTGCCCTAATTGCTTTGCTCAGCCCAGCTGGGACCAGGGCACCCTGCAGGTGGTGCCTATTCAGAAGATGACTTGTCCTGGTCTCCTGATTGGGACCAGCTGTGTCCTGAGTTCTGATCTGGCCTCATTACATAAACATGCTCCGGATATCTTCCTATACTTTAAGGCAGTAGTCTCAATTTTTTTGCCTCAAGGCACCCCTGTAAGTATTCTGAATTGAATGTCATCCTAGTTGAAAATTACTGAGTTAGAATCAACATTCAGAAAAGATATAAAGGGATGCCTTAAACCTAAAAAGTTTGAGAACCAGGGCATATCTGGGGGTGTGGGGGGGGAGCGGGGAGGAATTAATGCAGTTGCACACCACCTTTTATTCCTGCTCCACCCTGTAACAGGGAGCCAAGACCCCTGTTACTTTAAGAGGGGAGAGCAGAAGGCTAGTGCTGCATCTTGATGGGGGAAAGTGAGCTTAGGCCAGCTACTGAGGGCGCATCTACACGTGCATTAACACACTTCAGTTAATGGGGATTAGATCTAATACCTCTACTGTGAGGTACTAGGAAAATAAACATTAGTCTGTCTTAATGCACATTAACTAAAGAGCAATATACATGATGCTCCAGCAGACTCCAGCGTCATGTATATCAGTGTCCCCACACTGAAAAATGGTGGCAGGGTGCTTTAAATTTAAAGCTTGTTTGAGCTTTAGTTTAAAGAGCTCAACTGCCATTTTTCAGTGTGGGGACACTGATACACATGGTGCTCCAGGCGCTTTTAATTAGCACAGCTCTCTTACAAGGTCCTAGCCTTCTTCCTGGGGCTCGGGACCACACTGGGACCCTAGGAATCTCCTGCTTTCCCCATAGTTCCTCCCTTATTTCCAAGGTGTTCTGTGAGCAGCAGCTCAGCCAGGTGTTGTTGAGTGTTCCGATCAGGTCCCAGGGGACTAGAAAAGGGTCAATGTGGTTCCTATATTTAAGAAGGGGAGGAGGGAAGAACTGGGAAACTATAAGCCAGTTAGTCTCACCTCTATCCTTGGAAAAACTCTAGAAAAAATCATTAAGGATCACATTTGTGGGAGCTCAGCAGGGGAAATAATGCTGAAAGGAAATCAGCACAGGTTCATTGCAGGTAGATCCTACCTGACTAACCTTGTTTCTTTTTATGACCAGGTCACAAAATGCTTAGATGCAGGAGTTGAGGTAGGTGTCATTTACCTAGACTTTAAGAAGGCCTTTGTTATGATATTGCATTCTGTTCTCATAAATAAACTGACAGGCTGTGAT
Source organism: Alligator sinensis (assembly GCF_000455745.1). NCBI lineage: Eukaryota > Metazoa > Chordata > Crocodylia > Alligatoridae > Alligator > Alligator sinensis. The sequence continues at coordinate 1,372,476 of NW_005842185.1, read as the reverse complement.
GTAGATGATTACACGGTCAGGTGGGTGGCAAATTGGCTTAGGGGTCTGTTGCAGGGCAGTAAGGTGCCTGCTCCTTTAAGGGCAGAAACTGCCTAGACAGAGGGCCCTAGGCGGGGGAAGGCCCAGTAAATTGAAAGAGAAGCTTGTCTTCTAAAAGGGGTTAGAATGTGGGCCCTATGTTATGGTTGTGTTGTAGCCCAGGGGCTTGTGCTGTCTGTTGTTATTTAAACCAGTGGACCAGGCTGACACTACTGGGGAGCAGGAGGCCTAATTGGGGCACACTACAGTGTGGAGACCCCAGCGCCAGAGAGGGTGCAGTGACAGAGGGTGAGCAGACCCCAGTGCTAGAGGGCGTAGTTACTGAGGCCGGACCAAGCTGAGGCCTCAACACAAGAAGACAATGTCTACATAACATCTGCGAGGCATGGAGCATGATAAAGGGCTGGTTTTGGAGTCAAGCATCTAGTCCATAAGGCTTGGGGGGTGGGGTATCGTAAGGCACCTCCTGAGTGTGGGACCCAATAAAGGGGACCAGCAACTCACAGGGTTAAAAGGAGACTGTCAAGACTGTGACAGAGCAGTAACTTGAAGGCAGCCTCCCAATTCATCATTTATATCAACAAAACATGGCAGGTGAGATTAGCAGGCACCCATAGGGCAGAGTCGGCACAGTCACGGTGCCATAGGGACATCACAGCCATCCCAGGGATGGCCATATCGTGACAGAGTTGCACCCAGAGAGTGGTGGTGGATGGGTCAATATCGACCTGGAAAGATGTGGGCAGTGGAGTCCCGCAACACTCAGTCCTTGGACCAGTGCTATTCAATGTCTTCATCAGTGACTTGGACAAAGGCGTGGAGAGTACCCTATCCAAGTTCGCAGTTGATACCAAACTTTGATATGGGGCAAAGTTAACACGCCAGAGGGTAGGGAACAGATCCAGGTGGATCTGGACAGGTTGGAAAAATAGGCAGAACAAAATAGGATGCAGTTCAACAAAGGCAAGTGCAAAGTGCTGCACCTGGGCAAAAAGAACGACCAACACACTTACAGGCTGGGGGATGACCTTCTCAGCAGCACATCAGCGGAAAGGGATCTTGGAGTCATAGTTGACTCCAAGATAAACATGACTCGTCAACGTGACAAAGTGATCAACAAGGCTAACCGCACTTTATTATGCATTAGCAGGTGCATGACAAACAGATCCAGGGAGGTAATGCTTCCCCTTTATGTGGCAGTGGTCAGGCCACAGTTGGAGTACTATGTCCAGTTCTGGGCGCCACACTTCAAGGAGGATGTGGAGAATCTTGAGAGGGTTCAGAGGAGGGCCACTCGTATGGTCAGAGGCCTGCAGGCAAGGCCCTACCAGGAGAGACTGAGGGACCTAGATCTCTTCAGCCTTCACAAGAGAAGGCTGAGAGGTGATTTTGTGGCTGCCTATAAATTCATCATAGGAGGGCAGCAGGGAATAGGAGATGCTCTATTTACTAGGGCACCCCCTGGAATAACCAGGAACAATGGCCACAAATTGACAGAGAGCAGATTTAGGTTAGACATTAGAAAGAACTTCTTCACAGTAAGGGTTGCCAGAATCTGGAATGGGCTTCCAAGGGAGGTAGTGCTCTCTCCTACCCTGGGGGTCTTCAAGAGGAGACTGGATAAGCATCTAGCTGGGGTCGTCTGACCCCAGCGCTCTTTCCTGCCCAGGGCAGGGGTCAGACTTGATGAGCTACTGAGGTCCCTTCCAACCCTAATATCTATGAATCTATAATTAAAGCACCCCTCCTCTGCCTCCAGGAGCATGTCTATAAAGATTTTTAGTGATGCTGAATGCGCATTAACCTATTCTAATGCACATTAATCCACTTTAAAGCATCACTGAAAAAAACATGCTATTTAGTTAAAGTAGGCTAATGCATGTTAAAGTGCCTGTGTAGATGTTCCCACAGTAAGCAACTCAGCTGTGCAGGCTGCAGCAGAAAGGAGCAGGCAGTCCATTGAGCTAAAGGGGGACACCTGGGCTTAGTAAGGGAGCTAAGGTGGAGGCCATGTCACCTGAAAGAGTAAAACTCAGCCCAGACCCAAAACAGTCCGGCTTGATCCCCTGAAGAAGAGAACTTGCCTGTAGGAGTAGAAGCAGACAGGCTGAAACCTAGAGAAGGGTTTGTATCAGGTAGAAATCCTAGAAGGGATATGAGATTGTGTTCAAACCTCATAGGCTTATGCTTATGTTTGAGTTTGACTGGAGGTCTGGGTAGAGGCTGTGGGGATGCTGTGGAGGCCCCAGGTGGGGGTGTCTGGGCAGCACCCTGCAGTAGAGGAGGCTAAGGCCTGAAGAGAGAGAGAGAGCCCTGCAGGGGTCTGGGATCCAGTAGATTGTGTGGGGCTAAAGCCAAGCAATTGGAGTCTGGAGACAGTAGCCCTCCAGAGTCAGGGGCTCAGGGGGCTGAACCCAGAACAGGGCAGGGTGTCCAAGCCAGACAGGGCCAGAAGCTCAGTTAAAAGATGAGATAGACTGGTCCAGCCAGATTCAGGGACCCAGTGGGCCTGAGCATTAGGGCAGACAGCCCAGAACATGAAAGGGTAAGGCCAGAGAGCCTTATACACAAAAGGACAGAGTAGGGGCATGGGCTGTGGCATGGACTGTGGCTAAGGGGGTGGCTGGAGGCTATCATTAGAGTGGTTAAGGCATGATTAGGCCCAAGAGGGCCATGATTATTGCCCAAAGACAAATAGGGCCTGTAGGGCCAGAATTGGTGCAAAGAGGGCAAGCTTGGTGCACACAGGACTTGAGTAGTGAAAGGCAATAAATAATTTTCTCAGTGGACTGAGGGTCTGGTGATGAGGCTCGAGGATCCAGCAGAGCAAGATGAATGTATCTATGGAGAGCACCACCAGGATCACTCTGACTGCAGCAGCCTCCCTGTTAGCTATAACAGTTACCTCAAGGCATGGCAGGTAAGATAGTAAAATGGGATCACTGAAGAGCTGGAGTGAAGCGTAGGATTAGTTTGGCCCTGAGAGGGTGCTACAGCTGCCCTTGGCTGGCCCTGCTGTACACCTACATTTTAAAATCAGCTGCCTGGGAGGTGCCGTGGCATTTCTTTTCAGGCACTGCTGAGAGAGTCAATTGACTTCATGGCTGATCATCTTTGATTCCTGCTAATCTCTCTGCTCCATAGGTGTTAACAACAACCCTCTCCTTTTTAATGATCTTGATGTTTCACTATTCCAGTTACCTTCTGCAATTTTGCTGTCTGTTAGTCATTCCAGGTAATGTCTCTCTCTTCAATTTCTTAGCCTTGCAGACTGTTTTAAGCTCTAGCTCAGAGGCAGGCAGCCCCTGGCATGGGTGCTAGAGTGTAGCACACAAAAGCATTTGCTTGGCATACATGTCTTGGGGTTGACGGCAGGGAAGGGACCTAGGCAGTGCTGCTGCAATAACGACTGAGCTCCTTGTGGCTCCCTAGCAACCAGAACCATCTGCCCGTGACCACTGCCACCAACTCCAGTGTAGGGTATGAGTCAGGCTGAAAAGTGCAGCCCTATATCTGCCTACTTGCCTGTAGCTGAGCACAATGCTCAGAGTAGGGGGGTGGCTGGCATGGGCTGCTCAGCTGTGGAAGACAGCAGTAGCAGTAGTCTTCAGAGGAGCAGCCATAGGCATTAGTGGTTTGTGGGGCTGATTGGACAGATGTGGGATGTTGGAAAGGGGAGAAGAGTGCTTACCCCCTCAGATGAGCTGGGTGATTCAACACCCTTAAGATTCTGTAGCACCCCAGTTGAACTATTTCTCTAAGGTAAGAGGTTTTATTAAGTACAGGACATAAAGCTGAATTTCACAAAAGGCTGAGAAGTAGATCCTACTCTATTCAGCTTCTTATTCAAGTTTTAAATTTATTGAATAAACTTTTTTTTTTTCAAATCTTACTCTTTTTTGCCACTTCCCTTTGACTACCAGTTAGACCATAGCTGTCAGATGAAGATAAGGAACCTTTTTTAGTTGTTCTCTTGACAAATAACCCATGCAAAATGCAGGGTTCTTCATATGGGCACAGTCTTCTGCATTTTTTTTTTTTTTTTTTTGCAAACCAAGATTTCTCCTTTTGTCACTTGCAGTTGCTTAGTCTCTCAGTGGTAAATGAGTGGAAAAAAGGAGCCACAAAACAGTTGGTTTAAGCACCTGCCACTTAACCAATTTTTGCAAAATCTAAGGACAGAAAGATTGGCATTATGCCACATTAACTGTATTTATCTGAATTGAAGTTGATATCAAACTTGAGATACCTCCTCAGTAATTAGATGTTATACATAAACATATTTATAACATCTCTTATAATTTTCAATGTATAGCATTTTTAATTATTGATTATCTTACCCTTGCCCCATTTCTCTTCCCCACTCCCTCCCGAGTGGTGGAGAAAGTAGTGGCAGAGGGGCAAACAGTGGGGAAAGGAGCAGCAGAGGCAAGTGGGGGAAGGGCAGCTGACCTAAGCCCTACCCCTTTTCCCCATTTCCCCCTCCTCTTACTGCCACTTGTGCCTGCCCTCCCACCTGTTGACACCAGGTCCCATGCCGCTCTATGCCTCCGTGCCAGGTCTGTTTCCAATGGGTATCTCAAATGGACTCCTGCCATCTCTTCTGATGTTTTCACTTGAGTCTAAAATAAGACT
>NW_005842185.1:1355747-1367771 GCF_000455745.1 Alligator sinensis | reverse complement strand
TTCCCTACATTGAATGAGAAAAACAAAACTTGTCTTGGAATCAAGTAAATATGGGAGTATACAGTATGTGTGTTGAAGTCCCTCATTGCATGAGCATCAAAATTGATTTTTCCCCGATAATAATAGTTTAAGTATTAGACGTGGGTATAAACAGGACTTTGGGGTCAAAATGGATGCATTAACATTAATAGGTTTTTTCCCTCCTCAACAAAAAAGGAGATAAACTATTAATTGATATTTATATTTATTCATAAAAAATATGTGTGTGTTTGGTTTTGCAAGTTTGTCCCCTTTGTTCATAAAAAGTTGTATTAGAAGTACTGTTGGAAATAAATATTAGAAGCTTAGAAATGTTAGAATCAATAGAATATTAGAAATAAATCCTCTTTTTTCTTTACAATATTTCAAAGGTAATCAGCTGTATTTAATGTACTTTTCCTTCAATAGATTGATAAAATTAGATCTATAAAAATTTCCATACATGCATTTTTTAACAAATGAGGGGAGGGGGTGGATGGAGGAAGCAGTGGAACTTCTCCCTAATGCCTCCTGGATGGAGATCCTGCCTTTACCACAACCCTGTTGCCCTTCACCAGGGGGCTCTGAACATCTGTAGCACTATGAAGCAGCCTGCTAGCTCAAGGCCTGCAAGTGGTGTGCAGGTTGCAGAAGCTCCAGTCCAGCTGTGAGAAGTAACCCTAATTGCATGAATGATGCATGCCCCCGGTGGCTGGGGGAGCACAGTAGCACTGGTGGTGGCGGAAGTGCAGCACCAGTAAGCAGGGAGCTCCTGAAGACACTGCCAGCATTGTCAGGGGGCAGGTGGTGAGCGCCAACCAAGGGTTGGTGACCACCCGCAGATGCTGCCGGATTGTTGACCGCGTGCAGACGCTGCCAGCGGTGCTGGCGGTGAGGGCGGAGCGTGGCAAGCATTGACCTTTGTAGGGGGTGGACCACCATGCTCAGGGGGTGTACATGCACCTGCGTGCACCCCCTATGCATTGCCAATGCCGAATTGCAGGCTGCTCAGGAGGACTGAGCCAACTGAAGGAGGTAAGTAGCAGTCACAGGAAATCAAAAGGCTCCCAGGGAGGGGAATCTAGAGAAAGACTTCCAGAAGGAGCCAGGGATAAAAGCAAGACTGATAGGGTCAGATGGAATTGGTAACAGAGAGACATGGTTAGAGAGATTCCCAGAGGGAAACCTGAGAGAGCAGAATCAGGATCCTGACTCTGGATCCTGGAAGCTGAAAACAGCTGGATACTACCTGAGAAGGAAGACTGTGTGTGGCTTAACCCTAGAGAGACTGATGATGATAGATGCTGAGTGTGGACTGAGTTCTGTTCAAGGGTTCCCTGCAGGGAAGTGTGCCCAGGAAACAAAGTACTGAGCTGAAGTTGAAGATTGCTTGAGCTAACAATCCCTGAACCCACTACACACTACAAAAAAGCATGTTCTGGGGAGGCCTTAGAGATGAGGGATCTGAGGTCACCTGGCAGTGAAAGGATTTGAACCTGGATCATTCATATCTTCCCAAGTTCTTAATCTTGGACTACTGGATAAAAAGCAGGTGATAATGGTTGGCACATCTTGGTGAATCTAGCCCCAAGTCTTCTTGCTCTTCCCCTCTCCCTCATCCCAGCAGATCTTGTCCCACAAATACTTTCAGGTCAATCAAAACTGCAGTCTTCCAGAATGTCAAAAAGAGGTATCTTGAGTTCTAATCAAGATGCATTTTGTTATATGTTTATACAATGCCTAGCAAAAAGATAGTCCCTTTTCTGAAGAGTTTACAATCTAAATATAAGTAAAAAAAACAGCAGGTAGATAGAGACAGACAGGAGCACAAAGAAGTAGGTTTAGAAACTTCTGGGACTTGAAAATCTCTAGAGGAAGCCAATAAAATAAAATTCATGCTCTTCCCTTTGACAGAATAGGTTTTAACTTAAAACTACAAATGACCCTTGAAACTGAATATTGATCTGAAGAAAGTATAGGAACTTGGGGCAAGACTAGTTCCCCTGGAGGTTGTAGAGCAGGGGTGGGCAAAAGGCGGCCCGGGGGCTGAATGTGGCCCATCAGGCCATTCTATCTGGCCTACGGGGCCCCTAAAAAATTTAGAAAATTAATATTAATCTTCCCTGAGCTGCCTGTCATAAGGCCCTCGATGGCTTGCCGAAACTCAGTAAGTGGCCCTAATTGCCTGCCCCTGTTGTAGAGTCATTTGGTTTTATTAGACTTGGGTTTTGTGCTGAATTACTGGTTAACTAGTATGGTTTTCTTGGTTTGGTTTTGTTTATTTAACTGAATTTCTGGTTAATAATTAACACTAGAGTACTACTTAATCTTGTGATTAATTATTCCCTAGAGTCTGTTTTAAGCACCCAGTACAACATACTTTGTATCTTTTTATTATAAGTCTTTTTATCTTCTCATTTTCCAGGATATAGTCCTCATCTCAGACAGCGTATTGATGAAACAAGTTATTTAACAAAAGGCAATGGTCGTATCTGTCTCTCTGAAAACAGCATGTAGACTTGTAAAACAAGTACTAACTTTTAACCTGTTTTTTTTCTTTAACAGAATGCATCTTTCTTATTAGCATACTTCTAGATACTTGTTGAAATGCTACTTATTGCAAAAGTAATCTCAAACACAAATACGGTGGAACAGATTTACCTTCAATCTGATATGATCGCCAAAAAAAAAAGTTTTGTTGCTTTTCAAGTAGAAGTCACTTTTTTTTTCCACCAGCAAGTATATGAACTAACATTCTTGTGGAAAATATAGTTGAATAAGATTCAACTTATAAATTCTTGAATAAGCATGGGAGAACACATTTGTGTGCATTGTAACTAAGTTACAATGAATCTCCCTCTATATAGTGTGTATATTATATATACACAACGATTTTCTCCTTTTTTTTTTAACTGGTTATTTTCAAACGTTTTAAACCCATGAGTTTATTTCTAACTCTATTTTTATGAACAAGGGGGAGAAATGGTCAACAAAAATTGAAACCATTCTGGATTCATGAATGTCTACATAAAAATCCTTATTTACTTGTGAGTTAATACTTGTGAAAGTGCAAAATAAATAGTCTTGGAGAGCTATGCCCAACACACTGAGCAAATATAGTTAAGCCAGAAAATGGCCTGACACTACTTCCATAATCCCAGGTTTGAGTGCTGTGCGTTGTGGGGATTTTTTAATCTTGGCACAACTGGAGTATATTTTAATGCTTGAGCATCAGCTTTAGTACAGAGAGTTGGCAGTCTTGGGTAGCGTCCACATGAACGTGGACGCTTGGTTCCCCTGGGACAACTAGCAGCAGTGCGCCTTGTGTCACTGCTACTTGTCCCTGGGGAATGCCTGTGCCACATGCCCTCTGGCACATGGCAGGTTACCCCCGGTGGGGTAGGAGCTGGCCCCAGCAGCCTTACCTGGCGTCTTGGTGGCCTCCTGGGGCTGCAGCCAGAGCAATCCTGCCACTTGGAGCCTGGCTGGCAGGTGGAGTGTGGCTCCACATGGCCAGGCTGCAGTTCTGAATGGTGCGTACTGTCCCCATGTGCATCAACCCACTCTTTTGACCCTGGGATCTCCTGGGGTCAACCCCACCCTGCCGTGCTGCTCCTTTGCAGCATACCAAACACCTGAATGTGCAGTATGTGGCACTGCAGCCATGGCCTACATGGGCAAGGAAAATAGATTTCCTGTGCTATTGCATCATATTTGTACCAACTGATGGTTTGGAAAATCTTTTCAATTATGATTGATGACCATAATTACTGTATATTTTCACATCCAACACATACTTTCCCCCCAACCAGCTGCTTGAAACTGGTATGTACAGTATATGCAAGGAAATATGTTGATAACACTTTCTGATGCTTAAGATTCGGCCCAGCTAAAGTGAGAGTGAAGTCTGCTAGCAATCCACAGGGAGCAGAACTACAAGCAGGCTTGGCTTCCTAGCTGCTGCTATTCAGTTACTGTAAGGAAAGATCTCTTTTTGTTTCTTCATTCTGTCTTTCAAAAAAAAAAAAAGGTGCATATTCTATTCTGGGGCATACTCTACATGAGGAAAATAGGGTAGATTTTCTGGATTCCACCCCACCAAGAAGCTGGTGATGGAGGCAACTAGCTAAGAGAATGACATAGTATTTATTTGAAGCACTTAGTCCCCAGACTTCGGAGCTGAGATTTTTATTTGAAAGAATATTTTACTAGCCCATAGTAATAACTTGCCTTCATGGAAAAAGGTCATATACTGGTATAGGAAAGCCTCTACTCTTGGTCATTTTTTGCTGTGTCAAAGTCCCTGAATGCTGCTGACAGGCTGTGGTCTGCCCTGCACAGGCAGCTGCTGCTGCTGCAGCAGTACCACAGATTCAATGGGGAGTTGCTATTCTGGTGCCTGCCTTAAGTGAAGACCTAGGGCTGGAGTCCCACTCACCCACCCCAAATTACACTCCTGCACTGACTCTAAGCATTCCTCATTGGTACTACAAGATCATGTTTTCAGAAACACTTTGCACCTAATCACTTTCTCCTTGACAATGTTCTTGTGTCCTTCAATTGCAAAAAGAAATATCTATCCTTTCCTGGCAAGAAATATGCTGAGTTCCCACTTCTGAGTGCAAAAGAAAAAGGGAAGTGCTTTCAATCCAGAAGTCCAGAAGAAGCAATGAGTTATCTAGGACTTGATGTTTTCTTTGGTCAGATGTTGAAACTTGATTTAATTTCAACATGCTAGCTGGACATGTGCTTGTGCAGTAGAACTGTTGAAAGGCCCAAATAAAGAGCAGAATGAGCTAAAGTCCTGAAAAAAGGAAAGACAAAGAATGTTAGCAATCATGATTTAGTTCCCCTAAAAAAATAAGATTTTAAAAATAATGTGTTTGTATTCTAATCCCTCCTAGTTTTTATTTTTAGTTTGCTTATATATATATATAAGCAAACCAAAAATATATATTTACATATTATGTAAATATATATAATATAATATATAATATATATACACAATTTAATAATATATCATATATTATATATATTTATATATATATAGGCAAACCAAAATAAATAAATATGAATGAAAGCCAATATTCTAGCATGTTCACCTAACCCACTGTTTAAGGAATCCAGAAAAACATGAAATGATAATAAATGATGCACAATATGTTGGCCCTCTAAAGGAAGGTAACTTTAAATGCAATTATGCACATTTGTTGATACTTTCAAACACCCAAAATATTTCAACTTTATTGTAGGAGAATAACTAAGTTCATGCTTTCCCTTTTGCCTGCAGTTCACAAACTACTTGGCAATATCTCTGGCCTACTGGCACAGACCCGGCTTGCTTGTGATCACCTACCTGGGTAGTCAAAGACACTCTAGGTTTTAAAATATCACTCCATGTTGTCACTTGATCATTTTTTATTAACCCTATTGAAACCATCTGAAGTTCTGTCTTGTCAGTAATAGACAAGAGTATAAAGGCCCATAATAAAATCCAAAACAATGCTAGTCTGATAGGAAGGGTAAGTCTAAGCTGATAGATGACAACAGGACAGTACTAGGAATGTTTTGCTCAAGTCATGTGTTTGTTCCTAGTACCAATGATATGTTTCACACCTAAGAATGTCAGTCAATCCTAAGATCCCCATGATTATAAGTATAGATCAGTGATTCTCAACCAGACTGCAATAGCACCCTAGAGAGCCTTGTTATCTTTTGAAGGGTACCATGGAGTGCCGTGCAATGTTAACAGGTTTGCAAACATGATTCACAAATAAATCTAGAGATTTCAAATAGAAGTCCATAGTTATGATCTTTCCGAGTTCTTTGCAACAGAAAAAACGGTTCTCTTTTTTGTGGGCAAAAAGGAGGGAAAAATAAGGGCTAGCATTTTCCAAGGGGTGCCCCATGTCTATCCAGGGGTGTCTCAAGTCTATCCAGGGATAATCTGAGTTCTAATCAAAGTTGAGAACCACTGGTATAGATATTTTTGCATTGTCTATGATTAATGAGCTACCTTGAGGTCTCTCTGGCTTGCCAGCAGTTTGTGAACAATAAGCCGTTAGCACAGATTTCCAAATATTTAAGTTATGGCATAAGCCTGAATATATTTAACTTAGGAAAGAAAGTGTAGATATAGAGGAACTTCATACCAGAAGAAGTTGATCTTTTGTAAAACAGCAATTAAACATCTTATTTACAGCAGGATCTTTAAAAAAAAAAGCTGTACTGAAGAGAACACCCGGGATTGCCACCTCACCAATCTTAAAAAGGCTTTCACCCAGCAAGGACACTCCTCCAGAGAGGTAGATCGCATGTTTGAAAGAGCCACCTGGATACCACGTGAAGAACTGCTGCAGTACAGAAGAAAAACACCCACAAATCGCACACCGCTGGTTATGACGTATCACCCAACCCTTGAACCTGTACGGAAAATCCTCAAAAAATTGCAACCCATATTAGAAAAAGACCCTATTCTTAAAAAGTCCTCCCCAGCCCCCCCCATCTTAGCCTTCAGACAAGCACCAAGCCTCGCCAACCTCATCACCAGAAGCAAACTTCCTCAAGCCCAGAACACACCAAAAGGATCCAGACCGTGCCATGACAAGAAATGCAAAACCTGCCCCCACATCTCCACCACCCCCACTATTACTACACCCCACAACAGAGCCATCAGCATCCCAGGATCTTACAGCTGCACCTTCAAGAATGTAGTATACCTCATCCAATGCACCAAATGCCCTGATGGAAGATATGTAGGAGAGACCAGACAACAACTGCGCACCAGAATGAACGCACACCGGAAATCCATCAAAGACAGAAACACCCAATTACTGGTGGGGGCACATTTCTCACAGGAGGGCCACTCTCTCTCCAATCTCTCAGTCCTGATCCTCAAGGGAAATTTACACAACACTTCCCAGAGACGAGCCTATGAGCTCCATTTCATCAACCTGCTGGATACTAGAGATTTGGAACTAAACATAGACATTGGATTTTTGATACGTTACAATCTGCCTGGCAACTGACTCCCCAGCCCAGCCCCTGGCTTCTTTACTTTTCATTCCATCCTGGAAGAGCACACACCAACTGCTGCAGCTTCCTTAGCCTGACGAAGGGTTTTTGAACCCGAAAGCTTGCTTAATAACTATTCTCCAACCATTTGGGTTGGTCTAATAAAAGATATCAAATTCACCCAAGGAACCTTGTCTGCTTAAAATAGAGGAGCTTGACTACTTTTGTTAAGAAATTAAAGCACAATAGAAAGATGGTGGCCTCAGAAAAGGGGAATTATAAACAAATACCTACATCCATATCAGTTTAATTTTAATTTATCTAAATATAATTAATACTACAATAAGACAGAAATGTGTACAGTCAGAGCGTTCTGAAACTCCAGTACCAGTCTATAACACTGGGTGGATCTCTAAAGTCATGAGAGTGAAAAAAGAGCATCAATTAAATGTATACGGTTTTGGTGTGCAAACTGCATACCAGGCTCCACCCTGCTTGTCTTAATTTCCTCAACCTTGCCTGCTTCACAAAAGAATGCCTGTCATTGTTTTACTCCTCATGATTAAAAGATTGAGAATAAACTTATTAGTAGAGAAAATATCCAACAAGGTAGGATAGCTGTCTTTTTGTTTGGCTATTTTAGCATGGTGACAGCTGTGAGACTGTCTGTCTCCCAGCACTACAACTCATTTTGCTTTTGAGAATTTTACTTTCTCTGGACCTTCCAAGAGTTTTGCTGAGTCTGTTTGAGCTGTGGAGAAATCTCCAAGGGAGGTAAGGAATACTCCTGTTTCTCAAATGTATTTATTTTTTTACTCTGTATTATTAAACCTCCTTTACACAAGATTTGGTTTTGTAGCTGTCTGCAACCTTCAGTAAAACTATAGTACAGGATTTTAAGTCTTCCCAGCTACTGTTTCTCATAAGCTCTGCCTAAAACTTGTTTTATTTAAAACAAGACAATATTTGAGTAAGACATCTGTAAAGGTTTTAATGATACAAAAAGTATTCATAACTTTACATATTGATAACTTTACATATTGATATTAATAACTAAGTTGTTACGTGCAGAATGTACTGCTTCTATAAGTATGCTAATTTAAGTTAACATTGTAATGTATATACTTGCCCTATGCGATAAACCACAGTTGTTATTCTCTGATCAAATTTTATAGTGCAAAAACTTAAAGCCACAAAAACTATATACAAACCAGGAATTGCCTCCTATTGGTCCCTTATAAATTAGTGTTCTGATCTTAATCCTTTGGAGGTATGCAAGCATGGAATTTACTTTATCTACTTTCTGTGTATAAGCTATGTCCTACCTACCTGACTGACAAAAGTAAATTTACATTTGATAGCAGCAGAGAGACAATACAAGTCTGGAGTGCAAGCTGGATAATTTTATGGATGATATATTGACAGGCTTCTCACCTAAATTTAGATTGCAGAACCTCTTGCTGGAGATGACAGGCAAGGCAGATATGAGACTAACTTCCAGAACACAGGTTACATCTATAACACTAATAGTGCAAAAATGTTACTTTTGAAGTGAGCACAGTAGAAGTCATGCTGCATTTTACTCCTCTCCTTTAGCTGTTACTGCCACTTACAGAGTGATTTTTTTCCTCAACGCACTAGTGCATTTTCTATATCAATATTACTATAGTAGCTATATGAAATATCAAGGTACATGCTGTACTATACACAATATTAAAAATTACAATCAGCCTAATAGAAAATGATAATATGGTAGCTGAGTGCTGGTAGACTATCAATTTTGGACCTGGCTCTAGACCAGAGTTATAACTATTAGAGTTTGTGTCCTAGGCAGCAGAGATACCTGCTCGGGTTTGTGCACTGGGCCACCAGCATGACCTTGAGGCCCTACCCATCTGGAGTAGGGCAGGGCCAGGGCACTGCTTCAGAGAAACACAAGCAGCCAGATCTAACTCTCCATGGCCCCACACATTAATTTGAAGTTGATTTAAAAGCCATAGTACATTCCTCACTCAGTTTTAAAAGAAGAGTTGAAAATTTTCAGCTAGGAGTGTAAAACCATGGAAGAGATTTTTTTAAAAGCTATTTTTTTCCATATTTTGTGAGTGAGTCCTGTGCTTAATGTGTGAACATCTGTTTCCAAAAGGAGCATGCAGGATTGGACCAGGAAGGGCTGGAAGACTTCATGTTTCTGCCCAGTTTATCAGATAATCAGGCAGGAGCACACACTCTTCCACAGCCCTTCCTGGTCTGGCTCCACACAAGGCACCAAAGACAGCTCCACGTGGCTGGGGCAGTGGCAACATCCCAGGTGAGAACCACTAAAGTAAGCTGAGGCAGTACAAGTTGTTCTCAACCAGGGCACTGCCAAGCACAGAAAAGTTATAGAGGGGTCCTCTGATGTAAAAAATGCTGAGAAATACTGAACCAAACTATGTAAGCAAGGACAGTACCCTCGCCAATCCAATCTTCAGTTTTGATCTAATTTAATCAATATGAGGCTTTTTGCAGCAATTTTTATGTCTAGCTAGTCTAGTACTAGCTAATTGTACATGGTGCACTACCCTTCTGATGGTGCATGGCCCATTTGATGGTAGACTGTTTATTACAATAAAAACATTTTTTTGGTATTCAAAATTAAATGTCATGTTTTTCTTAAGAAAAATATACAAAATTGCTCACTCTGACTTTAGTAGTGACTAGCAAAATGGTGAAAAGAAGAAAAAAGTCTATTTAAGAGATTTGGTCTCCCTTCATTTACAAAAGAAATAATGTTCTCGGCCTTTTGACTTGGATCAAGCGTAGTCTATGCTTGCCTGGCAAGGGAAACACTGTAACCGCAGAGGTGGTCTTTCTAGTTGCTCCTGGGGAAAACCACTCTCCTGGCACAGGGATAATATCTGCCACGGTAATGTATAGTAGACCTCCCACTTAGCTGCTGGAGTGGGAAGGTCTTGACCCACTTTATGGAAACGAGAGAGTCCTCCCTGGCTTTTTCCTGGGGCCTTACGGCTGAGGGCAATCAAAACTTGAGGGCATCTGAACCCCAAGCCTTCAGGCTTGGGCCTGCAAGTAGGATGCCTGCCAAAGGTTCTGCGAACATCTGAAGCCCCAGATGGGGATGGAGGATGTTTGCCGGTAGTAGGGCCACTTATTGTTCTGGACTCTTGGATTTGGAATTTGTTTTGGCTAATTTGACCTGGAATACATAAAACGTTAAAAAAATGCAAATTTTATCTTCTTAGTAACAAGTAGTAATTGAGGACATTAAGTCCCTTTTTAGCTTGACAATGTTAATTATGACTTCTGAAACAGTACTTAGCATGCCAGAGTCCCTAAAGTAGGTATTCAATTGGTACAAAACAGCATATCATCACTGATTCAGTAGAGCAGTTTACAGCAGTTTTACAGCAGTTGATCTGTCCCTTTCCATTTTATTGTAGTAATTTATTCCTTTAATTTATATGGATGTCCTTGGCATTACACAAAACTGCAGTCTAGACACTCTGAAGGACAAACATGGTTAGAGGAACTGACTGCAGCTAGGGCACTTGAAACCATGTTGGGGAGAAGCAATTGCAGAAGAGATAGTCTGGCTGGTTCATCAATGAGTGATGTGCTTGTTGCTAACACTAGCAGACTTGCAATGCTGTCAGCTGACTGTTGTGGGAATCCAAGGGTAGATAAGGAAAAGTTATGCTGAGCACTGTTTTACAAGTCATAATTAAAACAAACTCAGAAACACCGTTTGAACTAGATATACACAGAGGCTACCTGTGGCACTTGTCCTCTAGGTTAGCTACCCCTGTCTTAGGGAAATCATGGGAATTGTGGCATAAGTGTAACTGAGGCAGGACAGCAGCCATAGACACTGTATCACCCGAATCATTTTTTTTCTTCTGATTTACTATCTGCACCCCTTTTTGAAGTTCTCTGAACAGGTCCTTTTTGCTTGTCCATGTCCTGATTCACCTGTAGTAAAGCTACATGTTGCAAACAAGGTGCCAGTCTGCCTGGGCAATGAAGCACAGGAGTAGAACAGGACTTTCCAAATAAAACGAGATGTGATAGTAACAATAGCAACCAACGTATATTGCCACACATATTTTTTAATATAGTAAAACATAAACATGTCTATTTTTTTAATTCCACTGACCAGTAAGAGCCAAGGGACATAAATCTTTCACTTGATAATTACTGGTTGCATAGTTAAAGTTGGAGTGACAAGTTAAATGGGAGACTGGGAAGAAAGTAGTACAGTTATCCACCCTGGCAATCTTCACAAAGCATCTTGATGCCCATCTTGGTGGGCTCATGCCCAAGTGCAGGGGGCCTGACCCAATCATCTGTAAGGTCCCTGTGACAGGTGTCCTTCCCCATGCCTATCTAACGGAGGCCTGACCTCTGTCTCCAGGCTACCTGCCAACCTATCTCTCCTGCCACGCCTTGATAGAACAATAATTATGATGTTAACTCAGGTGAGAGGCTGCCCATTTTAATACCCCAATGCTAGGGGTCACTATCCACCACTCCAAACCTCCCTTACATAGTGGCCCATGCCTCACAGATAGTATAAATGTTGACCTGTGCCCTAGGGCGTGGGGTCGGCTTACTCTCTGTTGCTATGCCTCTCGGCACTGGGGTCTGCCCCCTGTCTCTGTGCCACCTGGCACTGTGCCACCTGGCACTGTGGTCTGATCACCCCCTGTCACTGCGCCCCCCTGGTGCTGGGGCTGATCACCCCCTGTTGCTGTGTCCCCTGGCACTGGGGTCTGATCACCCCCTGTCACTGGTGCTTTGCACAGTAGTGTGCCCTACTGAGGCCTTCTCCTCCCCAAATAGCCTCATCACAGTCCACCAGACAAACAGTAACATGAATATAAGACCCTGGGCTATAACATAATAGAAGTCCTATAAACCACACTCTGGCTCCTTTAAAACCCCAAACCACTCCTTGAGCATTGAATACCACCCCCCCCCCCCCCCCAATCT
>NW_005842185.1:1343826-1355716 GCF_000455745.1 Alligator sinensis | reverse complement strand
TTAAACACCCCCCCCCCCCCCCACCCAATCGGGGTACGTTGTAGACTCCTGGAGCGTCTTTAGCCACAGCTACAGTCTGGCCAACAACCATAGCATTCCTGGGTATTCTGCTGTGCAGAAGCTCTCTTCCCCTGGCTGCTTGCCAGAGACCTTCCCCCTGCCATCCTCGGCCCTGGGGCTTATATGTGCCCAGAGGCCTATTCCCCTTCTTATCAGCTGACCGGCCTGGGTGGTTGGGCTATTAACCCCTACCATCCTGGTGCTTGATGTTCCTGTAGCCCCAGGTCTTAAAGGGGCAACTCTGCCTCTTAGTAACAGGGCTAGGGTTCCCTGTTACAGTCCCTTCCAGCTCCTAACAACTATGAAACTATGACATAATGAAAGAATTAGTCTAGATTTTGGTGGGGTATGTGGTTGCCAGGATACCCAAAATAACTTATTACTAGTAAAACAGAGCCATGAAAAACATTCTAATTGAAGAGAACCTAAGCTAAGCGATTATGAAAAAAGTGAGAAGGAGGCTGAATAGTATAAGGCTACGGCCAGAAATTCTATGGCCAGAAATTACACACAAAGTGATCAAAAAACAGTTCAAGTCTGCAATACAACAGAAGTTCAATGCACATAAACTGCTTTCAAAATGGCCGAAACTGGTTTAAGAAAATCCTGGATGGATGTAGCATCAGACTTAACTGATTTAAACTAAATTGGTTTATTGAGCTTCTGTTCCAATTTCAAGTTAACTCACAATCTTCCAGCATCCCAGGATGCTTTGTAGCTTTCCCTCAAACTTCGGCCCCCCAACACTTACAGCACGGGTGGGCTAGCCTTGGCCCAAGCTATCTGCTTCAGCTGAGCAGGGAGGCATGCTCCAGAGCTCCCCAGCTTCTGGCCTAGACCATTGCAGGCATGTGGCTTCATTTCTTGATTCAAAAGTGAATGTCTGTTCACTTGCAATCTATGCAGCTTGAACTAACTTGTAAAGACTGAATCAGTTCAGCATTTTGACAGTCTATACTTAGCCTAAGTGTTTATTCAGCACCAGTAAGTTTAGTAATAGACCCTGCTATCAATCCCCAAGGGCAGAGGAGTGGACCACATCTGCCTGATGGAACTAGCTCCATGTTACAAGTATCCAGGGAAAGTGAATGAGGCCTGATTTTTTCCTACAGGCATCCTCAACCCCTGGTCCAAAGGCCGGATCTGGCCGTGAAGCTGTGTTATATAGCTCATGAGGCTCCCCATAGGTCTAGAAATTTGGCAGCGAGGGAGAGGTGGCAACAACTGCTCCTCTGCTGCCAAATTTCCAGACCCATGGAGAGCCCCACGGGCTGGAAAACATGGCCATGCAAACTGTATCAGGCATGCTGGGCTGGGTGGCACAGGACCAACTGGGGTGTGGCAGGGCCTGCAGAAACAGCGTGGGGGCCAATCCTGGTGCATGAGGATGGGGGAGGCAATGCAGGGGCTGATCCTGATGAGGTGGCACAAGCCTTGATCCTGGCACCTAGGGCATGATCTAGCCTGAAGACCAACAATACCATTCACCTGACCTGCAGGGACAACAAGTAGAGAATTTAAGTATGTAGAGAGACTAACCACGCCTCAGTGCTATTTTGCATTCTCTTGACAATATTTCTTCATTCTTGCTCTACTCCTCAGCTGAGTCTTTCTACTTCCAGCTTTGTTCTGCTTCTAGATTTCTTTCAAAGTTTATTTTTAGCCTATCTTTATTTATGCACCCCCTGGCTTCTTGCCTGAGCCACTGCAGGCATGTGCCTGCATTTCTGGGATGTGTCTGCAGTTACAAAGTGATTTAACCTAGCCAGGTTAGATTAACCTGCAAAGATTGAATCAATTCAGGCTCAGGCATTTTGAATGTCTGTCCCTAGCCTAAATGATCGCTCTACTTGTCTCAGCAGTCAAAAGAGTGGGAAGATGGCAATTCTCCCAAGTATTTACAGCTGAATATTTACAGCTGACAGAATATAGACTTGGTGAAAAAATACCAGCAGACACTATTTCAAAGTCCCAACTAAATAATTCCTCAAATTCATTCCCTTAAATCTAGAGTTAGCTGGATATTGCTTTTTAGCTTTTCTAATCAAGCAGCTAACTTCCTAAAATATCAATAATGTTTCTTCACTGGAATTTAAACTTCTTTGGTGTTTTTTGCTCAGTTCTACCCCTTTCAGAGGGAAACAGAAACAAATGCAAACAAACAGTGTTTGGATTCAATAGCTTGCTACCTCTAATGCTGCAGGGTTCACTCCCAGGGAAGCCTAACAGGGCTTTTTCAACTAAAATATATTTCTTACTGAAAATGCTGATTTGATGAAACTTCTGTTGCACAAGATTCTAGAATTACACATAGTCCTAGGTGTGGGAGAGGCAGATTCAGGTCCTGGGTCTTTTTGCTTCACGCCAGGGACTTGCACTTGCGGGGTGGGGTATCACATTGTGGCAGGTAACCTAACTACTGGGCAATTCAGGAGAGGTTGGTGGAGGGATTTAGTTGCATTACATTTTTTTATGAAATAGTGGTGTTTTCTGGCTATCTCCATTCTTAGGGCTACAGAGTTTCTCCAGCCTCTACAGAATATAGCTTCTTTTTATCCCCTTCTCAAATGAGAGGAATTGCTTCTGCACTCACTGGAAGTCCTTGAGTTCACATCACACCTCAGTGCTATGCTGCACTGTCCTGACCATGTATCTTCTTTCTTGCACTACTCCACTGAGTCTTTCTACTACCAGCTCTGTTCTGCCTCTACATTCCTTCCAAGGCTTATTTTTAGTCCCTCTTGGTATTTCTTCATATTCCTTTGTGCCTAACCATTATGAAGAAATCAAACTCTAGGTTTAATCTCTGTATCAGCCTCCTACACTAAGACCCCATCTGATTTTTCTATAAAATCCACACACAATAGCCCAACTCCTATCAATCCTCCTTCAAGATCTTATTTTCCAGCATTCTCTCTTTAAAGGGGTAAGACCCATCTCCCCCAAAATATTAATGTGTTTACCTCCCATTGAAATCAATGGCAGTTAGGTGAATGCCTATATAGATCTAACACAGTGATCCTCGCCTTGAGAGCCTTTCAAGGGGGTCACAAGATGCCATGAGATGTTAGTACTATTAGGTGTAAAGTCATGATTCATAAGATATACTCAGGTATTTCAAATAGGAAGTCATAGTGTCAAAAACATTCTAGTCTTTTTGAGTTCTTTGCAACAGGAGAAATGCTGTATAATTTTTCTGTAGTTAAAAATCAGGTAAAACTAATAGCTGGCATTTTCCGAGGGGTGGTTTGAGTCTAAAAAGGTTGAGAACCACTGGTCTAATGACTATAAACCAGGTGGCAGCATTTTCCTTAGAGGCCCACTATGCTTTGCTATGCTATAACTGAGCAGAACAGAGTTTTGTTTTTCAAACAGGATCTGTCCAGAAATGTATTATTTGACACATTTGAAAATTTCAAGTGGCTTGTCAAACCTCATTCAGGAATTTTATGACACAGGCAGGGACAAAATCTAAAGCTCTTAGGTGGCATTTTCAATTGTCTAAAACCAGAAGACCACACTTTCTCTTCATCATGTAGTTTCTTGCCTTATTCATCTTATTCCAATTTTTGCAATGAATGAGATAAGAGTTCTACAGGTACTTTAGCCATTGACTGCCGTCCAGCTTATGTGCTGAATGCGGGCAGGAGACTGAAAAAGAAATAATTTATGAGTAGATAATTAAAGACACAAGGAAAAAGAACCAGTAGTTAATAATCCTTCATTTTGACATTTCAGAAAGGCTGTGTGATTGATCCTGCAACTTAAATAGCTTTCATACAGGTTTATGTATGGGATTTCTTCAATTTTCCATTGTTCCAAAATAAAGATAATTCTGTAGTTTTGACAAGCTATAGTTCTGACAAAATGTTACAACAAATCTCCATTTTCTCCATGTTTGTGCTGCACCATTTTTTTACTCAAGCTTAAAACAATTCAAAATGAAAGCCTGAGATATTGTTAGAACATTTCAGATGATTAAAGTCCATCCTAAAGATCTACAGCCACTGTCTGTCAGGTATTACTGACCTGACATACCTGTTCAGTAGCAGCCATGTATTTTTTACTCTACCCAATATTTTATTTATGACCTTTGACTATAAACTGCTTAGGACATGGATTATGCTTTCTTTTCTATTGCAAAATAATTGAGCACACCAAGTTATGCTTTGTTACAGTCATTTGCTCACATCAGACCCTTTTTTGTCATTCACTTTGTTTATGGACTAAAATCATCAACAGTATTTTTATTTCTCTGGTAAATACACAAGTGATTTTATACTCTTCTATTTTCTGCACCATCTCCAACTAAGATGCTTTAAAATACCATATAGCTATGAGACTGCCTGATTTTTCTAGTTTACTAGCCTTTTGTATTTAACAACATTTTATCCCTAATCAGTTTTTCCATTGCTGAAAACAGAAGATGCCAAAGAAGTAGAAAAAATGTTTTAAAACCTTAAAGGTTATTTTTAAATGTTTCAGGATATAGTATATACAGGGTGCTCTACTAGAAACAGGAGATTCTAAAGCTATTTTTTCAAGTTGGTACTATCCCCTTTAGTAAGAAAGTAATCACTAATAACTTTGTAGGGTGTTTTAAAGAAGGTAAAGACAGCAAAAAAGACAATGCCCAATAATGAAGTTTTGCTCTATAATATAAGTTAATATATAAATATTAAAGTAAAAACAAGTAAAAGCAAGTGGAACAAACACACTTAAATGCTTAAAACTAATCCAACCAGTCCCAGCATTTCTTTTTTAACTTTCATTCTTAGGTTTATTCTAAAGTATTAACATCACTAAACCTGTATTTGTAAAACCCTGACTCCACCTCTAATTAGTAAAGCCTCACCAGTTACCTTTTAAGTACATAGCCTCTAGCTCCCATTTCTCTGTCTCTTATCATCTCTGATTTATACCATTAAAGTTTGTATTAACACCCCGCCATGAGTAAAAATAAACTAATTTATGGTGAAGATCAGCTAGTTTCCTGCAAATTTTACAAAGTATGCAAAGGGATAGAAACAGATTTTCAAGAACAGAGGTTTTATAGATATGAGTTTATTTTGAGGAGTAGTGAAGAAAGAAAGAAAGATACGAAGGACTGTATAAAGCAGAAGGCAACACCTATTTCTAAGAGCTACATGGGAGAGGAGATGCTTCATGTCCTATAATTTGAGGCCTACCACATCCAGAAATATTTCTGAGGCTGTCACTATCTGAATACAGAAGAGTGATTTGGGATAAGTGTATTAGTGTTCTGCTTTGTCATGTTTCCTTTATTCCCCTTTCAATCCTTTTTCTTATTATGGCATCGTATGTAAACGCAGACCGAGAACTTCCAGGCCCCAAAACAATGTTTTTTTATAGTGCTGTGATTTGATTGCTACGTCTCAAGAAAGAAAAGATTCTAAACTTCTAAAATGTTGTAAATTTTTGTTGCCCTTGCTTATGGCTTCTTAAAAAGATAACACATTGAACCCTTCTCATTCATTTGTTTAGTCCAGAGAGGTATTTGTTCAGTCAAGTTTAACGATAAAACCTTTTAGATCTTGTTTGTTTTACCTAACCATTAAAGAAAATTGTGTGTCTGCTTTGTTTTTTTCTTTTAGCAACTGAATAGCTTGTGGTTTGCATTAAAATATCACATGTATTAAATAAGCCAGAATGAGAAATGTGTGCTTTCTTAATGTACAGATATTTTGTTTGATATAAAGTAATACTTGGGGTCTGTAACGGGTTGCAGGCTGAAAATGAGTCAACAGTATAGCACTGTTTCAAAAAGAAGCCAGTAGTGTACTGTGATGCTGTTTCGGGAGTGCTGCATGTAAATAGATCTGTAAAAGAGATTTTTTTCCTTCTGTTCCACACTGGAGGAGCCTCATCTGCAGTACTGTGTGCAGGTTTTGGCACTGCACTTCAAGAAAGACATAGATAAATTGGAAAAAGTCCAGAGGCAAGCAAAAAAAAACATTGAGATCAAGGAAATATGACAAGGAAAGCCTGGAAAACCCAGGGTTATTTAGAAAAGAAAAGAAAAAGTTGCAAGGCAATTTGATAACAGTCTTCAAAACAAAGAAGGTTATTGTACTGTAACATTAAGGGCTGTGAAACAATCTCACAAGCTAAAAGAGGGGAAACTTGAATATATGTCTGATCATCATTACAGAATCACTGATTCCAGTATTCCTTACAACTGAGTTACAACTTCAAAGCTTTTTGAGTAATTGATAGATTGCCATTTACTCAGTAAAATACTTTTGCTCCAATACTTAGTCATTCTACAAACAGGAATCAAAGCTGGAGCTGGAATCAAAGCAGGGTACTTCTGTTCTAGGCAGAAAAATCAGCTTCTGTGCTTAAAACCACATCCCAATTTTTAGACGCTGATTTTTGGGGAAAAGATGTGCGTGGTATGCATAGACAACATGTAGGGTGGGTACGGCGGGGCACAGAGGGCACATGTCCCCCCTGAGATTGGCCGCCGCTGCCCCCCCCCCCCCCCAGCCACTGGCATCTGCAGGTGGTCCCTGCTCGCCGCTCACCATCCCCCTCTCCCCACCACCAACACTGCCGCTGGCATCTGCGGGCTGTCCCCGCTCGCTGCTTACCACCAATGCTGCCGCTTACAAATGGTGCACCCCTCCCACCAGTCTCGGAAGACACCAGTCGTTCATGGTGGTATGCGAGTGAATACAGTAATATTGCAGATATGAACATAAGAACTGCCATTTACTTGGTCAGTGCATAGATCCATCTTGCCCAGTATCTTGTGACACAGTGTGTCCACAAGCTCCCTCGACTCCTTCAGGGGCCAGTGGGCATTGGCTGAGATTCTCTGTTCGGTGTCTACTTCCGATGCCCTAGTTATTAATCTATGACCTCACTCCCATTCCTATTTTCTTTTTTGTTGTCCCAAGGAATTAACTGATGTGTCCCCAGTGGCCTCCCTTATTCAAGGAGGCCTACAGCAGGGGTGGGCAAAAGGTGGCCTGGGGGCTGGATGCAGCCTGCCAGACCATTCTATCTGGCTCGCGGGGCCCCTAAAAAATTTAGAAAATTAATATTAATCTGCCCTGGGCTGCCTGTCATGAGGCCCTCAATGGTTTGCCGAAACTCAGTAAGCAGCCCTCTGCCCAAAATAATTGCTCGCCCCTGGCCTACAGGTTTCACGATGAGCAATAGTCTATGATATTTTTCTGGCACATCAAATAGGTCTGTGACACAGTGGCAGTGTGTGGATGCTGTAAGAGAGAATGAACAGGGTATGGCCAGTGTTTTCTCCCTGTTCTTCTCCTGCTTATAGCTGCCAGCATATAAGGTCTAGGAAGTTCTGATTCAGAGGTTATACCCCTATCTCTCATGCTCAATAGCTACTAATGTACCTTTCCTACAAGAATTTGCCCTATCTCCTTCTGAATCTGGTTAAACTGGCAGCTTCCACAACATCTTGTGGCAATGAGTTCCACACTTCAATTACATGTTGTGTGAAAAACTTTCTTTCATTAGTTTTGAATTTACTACACTCTAGTTTAATTTTATGATCTCCAGTTCTGATATGGTGAGAAATATTAAATAACAACTCCCTATTTACTTTCCATTTGCCATTTAGTATTTTGCAAACCCTTATCATGTCCCCTTTCAATCACCTCTTTTCGTGATTGAATAGGCCTAGCCTTTTTAGTCTGTCCTGATATGGAAGCCACTTCATATCACTTATCCTTGTTGTCCTTCTCTGTACCTTCTCTAGTCTTTCTATATCTTTTTTGAGGTGTGGGGACCAAAACTGGGCACCGTATTCAAGGTGTGGACTTACCATGCCACTATAAGGGGCATAATGACACTTTCTGTATTGTTTATAGTTCCCCTAATAGTTCCAAATATTTTCCTTGCCTTTTTGGTAGTTGATGAGCAGATCTCTTTCCTGTGTGGTAATAGCTAATGTGGAGCCCATCATAACGTAGGTATAATTTGTAGGGGGGGTTGCCCATATGTATCACTTTATACTTATCTACATTGAATTTCATGTGTTGTTTAGTTGCTCATTTGCTTCCTTCCATAGTTCCTCACAGTCCATCCTGGTCTTTACTACTTGGAATAATTTTGTCATCTGTAAATTTGGCTACCTCACTACTCCCCATTTTCCAGATCATTTATGAATAGGTTTAACAGCACTGGTCCCAACACAGAGCCCGGAGGGCCTCCGCTGTAGTGCTCTGGTATCATCCTGTAGTGCTCCTGTTTAATTCTGTCCATCCCCAAACCCAACCATTTATACTCACTCCGTTTAATATCCTTTAGCCAATTTCTAATTCATGAGTAGGCCCTCCCTGTAATCCCATGACTACCTAGCTTCATTAAAGCCTTTGATGGAGGACCTTGTCAAAGGCTCTTTGGAAGTCCATACTATACTATGCCACCTGCTTAATGACACGCTCAAAAACTCTAGCAGGTTGGTGAGACATGATTTCCCTTGACAAAACCATACTGATTCCTCCCTAGCATGTGATGTTCATCCATGTATTGAACTTTTTTTTAAATTATTGTTTCTACCAGTTTTCCAGGAATAGAAGTTAGATTCATTGTCCTGTATTCCCCTGGGTCCCCTTGAGGCCCTTTTTTTAAATATAGGAGTCATGTTGGCAAACATCCAGTCCTCTGGTACTGACACAGTCTTTAGTGATAGGGTGGAGATTGGCTATTTCTAATTTGAGTTCCTTCAGGATCCTAAGGTGAATGCCATCAGGTCCTAGTGATTTGCTACTGTTTAGTTTATCAGTTTCCTCTATGACCACAGCTACTGAAACCTCAGTTTGGGTCAGCTCCACAAACTTGTCCCTACAGAGGAGAGGATCTGGTGAGGGACATCTTCCACAGTGAAGAGAGATGCAAAGAATGTATTTAGTTTCTTGATAATGGCCCTGTCATCCTGTAGTGCTCCTTTTACACCCTGATCATCCAGAGGCCCAACTGACTCCCTGGCAGGTCTTTGACTTCTAATGTACCTAAATAAATTTGTATTGTTATCTTTTGTGTCTCTAGCAAGTTTCTCCAAGTATATTGCCTGTTAGACAGTGGTGGTCTGAATAAGTTGTATCGTGCCCTGTTTTAAGTGTTAGGTAGTTTAGGTTCACCCAAAATTTTGGGTTAATATATAGGTCCACTAGCAAATTTGTTTCAGCATCGTCTTTCTTACAATTAAATTAGGCAAAATATAGTTGCCCACTTCTCTCCACATTCCTAAACCTGAATCCCAATTTAAAATTATATGGTCAGGAGGACAAGAAAATAACTTGATTTTTTTCCACACAGCAGACAATCCTCTTATGCAGGATGTTCCCTGATTGTTTTACACTGCTTGCAAGTAAAGTTATGTCTACACAAACCTACTTTAGCGTGTATGCGGGAACCAGTAATACTAGAACCTGGTCGGCTACTTTGGTATTAACTTTGGTAGGTATTTTATTATAGCTCTGGTGCCTCCTGGCCATTTTAACTACACAATATAGTTTTTAAAGGCCAAAAACACCACCACACCAGACACTTTACCTCATAGTAAAATCAATGGCATTTCTTTTTTCCTTATAAACACTGCTTAAGGTTTTACACAGAAGAAGGGTCATTGACTTCAGTTGTATTTAGGCATATGTTTTACTATTTATAAGATCAGGCCCCCAGTATAAACAGTGCATTAAAAGCCATCGGGTAGTCTATACTTGATCTCTTCTTCTCTTGGTGTCTTCTGCTACTATGGCCAGAGAATTCTGAACCTGGATTGCATGCAGGGTATTGTTTGAAAACTGCTGCAAATGATGAATGAAACATGACAGAACATGCATCAAAAGGCAACAACTGCCAGCCTGCAGGAGTTAGAAATGTTTCAAATGATGTAGCTTGTTAGAAAAAATATGAAGTCTTTTCTTACGTTAAATGTACACATTTTAATTCAACAAATTAGATTTTAAAGCCATTCTCATTATCTAAAGGAATTTAACAAAAACACAATTTGAAAGTCAAATGGACCATAAAATTAGCAAACGTCATTATATTCTATTTTGTTTAGCATAAATATCTTGTGATGTTATATGTGGGAGGCTTTTGAGTCCTGTTCTTTTCCTACTGCAGTGATTCTCGATCAGGCAGCTGGGGCACTGCTGTGGGGTGCTTCCAGTTCCTTTGAGGGGTGCCACAAGATGTGAGAAGATATAATCAAAGTGTGAAGAGCTAAGCAGATAAGCAAAGTAATTAAGTAGACAAGCATAGGCTCAGGCTTGTCCCTTTCTGGATGATCCCCCAGCTTCACCACCTGGCCTCTCTGCAAGCGGGTAAGCACTGTAATGTATAGTTTTTTAAATTAGAGGTGCCTTGCACCTTCCAATTAGAGGTGCCTTGCATCCAGAAAAGTTGAGAACCACTGCCCTAATGGCAAGCCCTACTTTAAGTGCAAAAGAACAAAAAAGCACCTCTATCCTGCTGCCATGATGAATTGTAGGCTTAATAATCCTATTAATGTAAGCAAACCTGAGGCTTTTTATGTGCACAGCCTTATTTAATGATATATTTATGGGGTTGAGGTGATACATGCTGTTGATGTAACAATGTGGAATCCGTGGAGATTTCACATTCAGAATTCTTTATTGTGATCTATAAAATCTTGTTCTTTTTATAGCTACCTGCCCCAAGGGGGACAGCACTGTATAGAAGGGTGTGGGATCTTGTACCTTTTTGTGAGCTTCAAGTGAGCACTCCTGATAACTTTTTCATTATCTTCTTTAGGTATAATATGGCATCCTTTAAACATTTTTGGCTTGTTCTCTAAGAAGTTGCCAGACTGGTTTGTTGTGAGTGTACCTGGAGCTGTATTTTCAGGAAGCATCTAGTCTCTCCCCACTGGTGTTGAAGGATTTGCACTGTTTCAACACGTTTCTCATTCTCAGTATGTGGAAATATCACCACTACTTGAGTGATTTCATATTCTGATCTGTTCATTAATGGCATATGTGCCATTTTTGGTCTGTGAATTGGTGAATGAGATTTGTACTTAGCAATGTCTTCCTTTGTTGCCATTAAGTTTTAATGCTTTTGTATATAAGGAGCAGCCTTCAAATTGCATGGTAAGCAGAGATAAGTAAGTGGGAGGATGTAACAGTAGGCAGCGGCATACATTTGGTCCCCAGTGAGTGGGACAGGACCAGGTAGGAGGTCTAATAGGTTATAGGGGTATATCATGGCACAGGTCTTACTGAGGCTGGAGGTAGGTCTCAGTAAAAGGACTGTGTTGGGATACAGGCTCCCTGCAGGAAGTCTCTTACAGCGAAGTCAAGCTCTCAGTGAGGCATTGTGAGGGTTGGGAATCCCCTTGATCTCAACCTCTCTAAATAGGAGACAGGGCCAGCGGCTCCATGCAAGTGAGGGAATACAGGGGGGTTGAGGAGGACACAAACAAGATGCTCAGTGCTGGACGGGAGCCCTACAACCTCCCGCTGAAAGGCCTGGGGCGCGCACTGGCTCAGGGAAGGAGGGGGCGCGCATTCAGTGACGCTACTCGTTTGTAGCCGGAGGGGGCGGGGGGCGATAGCAAGGCCCAGGTCTGTCTCCCCCTGGGAAGGAAAGGGGGTGTGGGGCCCAGCTGGAACTGCTACGAGACTCATCTTAGTGCGGGTGTTTGGGGACAGCTCCAGCTCAGGAGGGGAGCTCAGAGCGGGGTCCAGCTCTGCTGCCCTTGGCGCGCTGTGGAGGCCCCAGGCTGGGCTCTGCAGGGCTCTGGGCGGGGGACACAGACTAGCAGCGTAGGTCAGAGAGGGTCGGGCACTGCCTGCTGCCCTCC